>NW_020954562.1:108001-112050 GCF_900497805.2 Vombatus ursinus
ACACACACACACACACACACACACACACACACACACACACACACACAAAGTCCACGGTAGGCAGGTTGCACCTGATAGGCTGAAAACAAGAGAAGTGGACTCTAAAATATTAAGGAAGGGGCAGAGTCTCTCTCCAAGGAGACCATCCACATCCCCCCCCCCCCCCCCAAGCCGCAAAACCAGGACAGGAAGGGTTTGGAGAGCCTGCAGGTAGGGGTGGGGTGATGGGCTGTGACTCCAAAAGGAAGCATCTGCTATCCTCCCTGCTATAGGTAATGAAATGATTCCCCTCCTTTTGCCCACCTTGACAAAATAAACCTCCTCTCTAAGCTGTCTAAATGATGGTAAAAAAATAATCACTTATATTATTAAAAAAAAATACGGCCCCATGGTGAAGCTGAACACCGCCAAAGACCTCCATTTGCAATGCGATCCTGCTGACAAGCAGCGACAGGTTTCGTCTTGGTCAGTCACATTGTATTTTTAAACTTCATTTGACTGGACTCTCTTATCAGGCACTCGATGCCTCTGCTCACTCCAGCTTATGCTGGAAAAGGCTCCCATTTCATCACATGTACAGGCTAGGCAGGAATGGCTTATTTAAGAACATAATTAAGAGGGTGAAGGGTGTGACTGTGAGGTAGGGAAGAATTCCCCAATAAGAGTTGCCAGGTGATGCGTAGCCATTGAGTACTGGAGTCTAGCTAAAAGATTGGATGCAGTGTATGACTTCAATCTGGGCTGCGTGCTTTAAGATGGCCCCACTGCCGATCTCAGGGTTGTTCTAGAGACCCAGATTAAGAGTAGGAAGTTCTAGGTTCCAGTGTTGTCTTTTCTATGAGTTACCCCTTTAACCATAGGCAAAGCACTTAATCTCTGTGAATTTCCTCACTATAAAATGGAGTTCATTCCATCTATAATGGGGACCATTTACTTCTAACATCTACCTTGCAGGGTTATTATGGAACTTGAAGTATGTAAAACACTTTAGCAAACTTTAAAGCACAATATAAATGTCAATTATTGTACTAAATTATTAAATGTGATACAATAAATAGGTGGAGAAGTGGATAGAGGGCTGGGCCTAGAGTAAGCAAAACTTGAGTTCAAATCTGACCTCAGAAACTTGTCAGCTGTGTGACCCTGGGCAAGTCACTTAACTGCTGTCTGCCTCAGTTTCCTCAACTTGAATTCTTGTGAGGCTAAATGAGATATTTGTAAAGAGTTTAGCACCGTGCTTGGTATACAGTAAATGTTTAATAAATGCTTGTTCTTTTCTCCCCCTCCTCCAGGGAAAACATTTTATAAACTCTAAAAGTAATTCTTGACATCTATATAGTGCTTAAGGTTTGTAAAGTACATTAATACATTATCTCATTGAAACCTCACAACCCCATGGCTAATTTTAATTCCCAGTGGTTGCAGAGAAGCAAAGGGTTTCGGAGAAGTTAAGTAATTTGCCCAAGGGTTACACAGCACATACATTTCAGAAGCAGAATTCAAACCCATGTGTTCCTAACTTGAGGTCCAGCACTGTATCTGCTTTGTCAATCAGTCAAGCAAAGGAGGGACCTAAGGAGTCTTTATTATCACTCCCTGTGGATGAAGGCAAAGTTGCAGCAAGATCTGGATGCCTCCAGAGCACAAGTTCAGAGAAACTGCCCGGTGGCTTTCCCCTGCATTGGAGGATTTCTCCTGGAGAAGGTAAAATGCACAAGTCACCCCTTGAACTAGGAACCTTGGTTACGAAGGCGCTCCTTTGCTCACCAGTCCTCCTTCATTCCACCCTTATCACCCCTGGTCATGCTCATCGCTGTCCCCTTCTCTATGTCGTTTATGGGCCAGGGCTTGGGAAGCACGAACGGGAGCGAGCTTAGTCTAGCCACTGAAGCATGTAGTGAGCTGCCATGTCCTCACCCAGCTCCTCCTAGGCATTCTCACAGACAGATGCAATTTTGCCTATTGTTTTCCTGAAGTGTTTTTTTAAAAATTATTTCCTTTTCAGCACAGTGGCTCTGCTATTCTTTCTCCCTCATCTATTTATTATATGTGTTAAATCCTAATCAAAGTTTACAACATTTCATAGGATGGCTTCTGATTTCATCCCAGGAATGTTCAGATCAGGGTCAAATGCAGAGTTAGAGAAATGCCATATAACTCAGAGTAGTTCAATTAAAACCTTATATAGGTAAATTCATATAATAAATTTAAGAGAGAACCCTCCCTATGATGGATAGGAGAAACAAAGGTTTTTTTGTCTTTTCCATAAAGCCTTAAATGGATCTGTGATCTCATCAGTATGGAGATTCCCTGCACTGTATGTGTTGCAATAAATCTGTGCCTTGGTTTTAGCTGTAATCTATTGTTTTCTATAGTGAATATCCTTCTTTTTCTTTTTAAAAAATAATTAATTAATTTAATTTTAGTTTTCAACATTCACTTCCATAAGATTTTAAGTTTTAAATTTTCTCTCCCTCCCCAGGACAGCATGCAATCTAATATAGGCTATACATATACACGCATATTAAATATATTTTTACATTAGTCATGTAGTAGAGAAGAATCAGAACCAATGGGAGAAGCCATGAGAAAGAAGAAACAAAAAAGAGAGAGACAGCGAGCAAATAGTATGTTCTGATCTGTATTCAGACTTCACAGTTCTTTATCTGGATGTGGATAGCATTTCCCATCATGAGTCTTTTGGAGTTGTCTTAGATGCTTGCATTGCTGAGAAGGGCTAAGTCTATCCAAGTTAGTCATCACATAATGTTGCTGTTACTGGGAGAACACTGTACACAGTATCCTACTTAATTTAATCAACAAATATTTATCGAGTATTTCTATATGCCAAGCAATGTGAAGAGAAAGTAAAGAAGTCCTCTAAAACTGGCTTATCTATCATCTGATTGAGAATTCACTTCATACAAAAGTTTTAATTCCTGGATGTTCATGTGGGGCAGTATAGGCGATCAGAAGCCATCCAGCTACTTGCTATTCCTGAATAACATGGTCTAAAACCATCCTGGAACAGGATCTGGCAATTTGGGCAGTTGGACATGCCTAGCTCTAAGATATTAAGCTGTCCTTACCCTTTAACATAATTACTTTGAAACGGTTTACCAAGTTAGCTGCCTTTAACACAGACTTAGGATAGATGTATTTTGATGGAGGAAAGAGAGATGTAAAATCTTGGCTGCAGTCTAAGATTGGTGGGATTCCAATGTAGCTTGGAATTCAATTCCAATATAGCTTGGATTCCAATGGAGCTTAGCTGCAGTCTGTAGACTGGTAGGATTTCAATTAGCTACTAAGACAGTCCATTCTACCTTGGGAATAGCTCCTATTCTTAAGAAGTTTGACTGGGGAGAAAAAAAAATGCAATCTTAAAACAAACCTTTAAGTAGCTAATGAGTTCCCCATCATCATGAGGCCTTCAAATAAAGGTTAAATCTCAATGTCATCTGTTGGTGAGATTCTAGAATGAATTTGCACTCGGGTGCTAGTAAGACTCAAGGAAAGGCAGCATAGCATAGTGGACAAATCACAACTTATCAATGCTTTGCAAAACTTTCTATGACTATAAATCGTAGAGAAGGTGAATGTTTATTGAAATGAAATCTACATTAGAAGTTCCTCCCATGAATGAAATCACAGGTCTGGTCCATATCTCTATAAATGTGGTATTAATGTTCAGATCCGATCAGATGTCCTAGGCGCAGGTGGAACCCAATGATTATGATGATCTGAATATTACTCTTCCTGCTGCAGTACAATTAATATTCTGGTATTCCTACCACTACACCTTAGTTCAGACAAAGGGCAAGGCTCAGGCAAGGTAGAAATCAGTTCTCCTACAATCTGACATAGCTTCTACTGATTTATAGAGCCCCAATAAACAGGAAGAGAGGCCCGAGAATCTGTCATGGCTCTCCGGGGCTGACAGCTGTACATTCACTCAACAATCTGTTTCCCCTTTTGGCAGGTATAATAATGTGAATGTACCACACACACACACACACACACACACACACACACACACACACACACAC
>NW_020954562.1:112060-139187 GCF_900497805.2 Vombatus ursinus
CACACACACACACACACACACACACACACACACACACACACACACACACAGTGCATTTTGATTCTTTTCTTTCTAGATGATAGCCTGAGAAAGTACCATTTGGAGTCCATGCTTGCCCTCAGTGTTGGCTGTGATGGAAAACTTTCTTAAGAGGTAGCATTATACAGCGAACAGTGAGTTTGGAAGACTTGGGGCCAACTCTCACTTGCAACACTAGCTTTGGGACCATGGGCAGATCAATACATTTCTCTGAGCCTCAGTTTTCTCATCTGTAAAATCAGGGCAATAATACCTGACAGGGTTGTAATGAAGCTCAAATGAGATAATGTAAGTACATTGTACTTTGTACATTTTAAAGCACTCTAGAAATGCCAGGTATTATTATTATTAATTATTTCAGGAACAGGGGAGATTGAGACTTTGGAGATCTCTTTAAGTCTCTGCTGGTCAGCCTCAGGGGCTGTTGCTACCAGAGGCAAAGGGGTGTCTGGAACAAGAAGGAGTGCACAGGACTCTTCTGAGTGGCCACTTTAATGCAGAACTCAATGAATTGAAAATTCACCCAGGAAACAGAAACCCTATCGCCAGTACTGGCTGGTAGTGGTGGACACACTTCCCTGGGAGTCGACAAGCCCTGCGTACTGAGTCAGAAGCCTCGGTCACTACTAACCTCACCAACAGCAAAGTGGTGCACCCTCCTGAGGTTCAGAGGAGACTTTCTAATGCAGCTGGAGCTTCCTAGCAGAGAAAGAGGCCCCCTCCCAGGGCCTCCAACTTGTGGCTTTTAAAGCAGGTGAGGGAGTCAAGCTACTGTGCTCTCCTGAGCACACACTGACCACTTAGAAGACAAAAAGGGTGTCCAAGTTAAAAGACCATCTGGGTCACCCTGGCATTTTATAGTTAGACTATAAAGAGAGCTTTCCAGGGCCTCTATTTAGAACAAGCTGTCCTCTCAGTTGAGAGTAAGGAACATGCAGGACAGACCTGGCCCTCATGTGGCTCCTTTGCTTGTGTCCACTGAGGCCCAGAGACCCCAGGCAGGGACGCCGTCAGACTGTTTTGTGTCACTTCTAGCATATCGTGGGGTTCAGGGAATGTTTGGTATTATGAACGTAATCACCACGACAACAGGAAATTCTCCACCTATTGATGCTGCTGCTAAAACTGCCACAAAGGACGGGGGGATTCTGGGAGTCTGGCACACTGAATTTCTTTTCATCAGGCAGGCTAATCCCAGGGCCAACCTCAAAAATATTTCACGAAATTTGCATTCAGATAAAAAAAGCAAAATAAAACCCTGAGAACATCCACAGTGGTCACAGTGATGGAAAGGATAAGGACTCTGCCAGCCTGAAAGGCCTCAGGCCTTTTTCCTTACAGTGTGGTAAATGTCAACTACCATGCCTGTGTAGAGGGTGGGGAAGGGACCCACTTTGATGATCAAAGACCCTTTTCAAGGCTTCTTCTTTTACAGGATCAGAGATTTGGACCTGGGAAGAGAGAAGTTAGAGTGCATTCCTTGAGCATGAAAGGAGAAAGGGCGGCAATGAGCTATTAGCAAGGACCTACTATGTACCAGAAACCTGCAAAGCACTTTGCAAACATTATCTCATTTGATGCTTTGTATATACCTAGTTGTATGGAAGCTAGGTTGCACAGTGGAGAGAGCACTGGACCTAGAGTCGGGAAGACCTGTGTTCAAATCTGGCCTCAGACACTTACTAGCTGTGTGACCCTGGGCAAGTCACTTCACCCTGTTTGCCTCAGTTTCCTCATCTGTCAAATGGGCTGCAGAAGGAAACAGCAAACAACCCCAGTATTTTTGTCAAGAAAACTCCAAATAGGGTCACTAAGAGTTGGACATGAAGAAGTGAAACAAATGAAAAACAACAAAATATACCTAGCTATTTACATGGTATCTCCCCTTCAAGGAGGTACATGTTCCAAATGGGGGAGACACCTTGTAAATACTGTGTAAAAAGGTACATAAAATATATACATACATACATATATACATATATACACATACATACATACATACATACATATACATATATATGCATATATAAAAAGAGAGAGAGTAGATGGAAGGTAATATAGGAGGGGAAGAAGCTAGTCGGGGAGCACCAGAAAAGACCTCCTAGAAAAGGTGGGACTTGACCCTTTACTTATATCTCCATAGTGCCTGGGACATAGTAAAGGCTTAATTGTTGACCGATTAACTGATCTCAAGTCAAATCTTGCCTCTGACAGTTACTAGCTGTGTGACTCTGGGAAAGTCATTTAACTGCTGTTTGCCTCAGTTTCCTCATCTATAAAATGGGGATAATAATAGCACCTACATCCCAGAATTGCTGTGAAGATAAAGCCCAACAATATTTGTAAACTGTAATCCGTAAGGCACTCTAGCAATGTCAGCTATTATTATTAGAAAGTACCTCAGAGACCATCTAGTCCAACTCCTTTTCCCCTTTACAGAAGACACTGAGGCCAGGGAAGGTTAAGGGATTTATCCAAGTCACACAGGTAATATGTATCAGAGGCAGAATTTGAACACAGGTCCTTTGACTTTTGAGAATTGGTGTTCTTCTTGCTGTACTATGCATGATGAGACACTGGCCTCATTGAGGTTCCTCTTGTCCATCCCAGTGTGCCTCCATCTGAGATGAATCAGGACACAAACAATCTTTGTGAAGAATTACCTTCTCTCCCCCCAAAATGAAAATCACCCCCTGAGTCACATTAATATTCTAATGGCCTGCTCCCTTTTCAAAATATTGTCCCTAGGATGAAACCCCACCCCACTGTAGTATAAACACTGAGGCGTTCTTCTTTCCTCCGAGGTCATTTAGGGCAAACAGGCTGCAGAAAACTCAATATTCACTAGCCAATCCACAGAATCCTTTCCCACAAGGGGCATGCTAGACAATCATTTTCTCATTTTCTATTTAAGAAATCCAGGGTAAAGTGACTTGTATTCAGAGCTAATAACAGCTCACAATTCTAAAACACTTTAAGGTTATATAACACTTTCCTTACTCTTATGTAGGCAGTCTGAGCATTTTTAACTCTGTTTTACAGATGAAGAAACTGAGACTCAATGTGATAGAAATGACAACTAGTTAGTGTCCCAAACAAGACTTGGAGTCAGGTCTCCTGACTCCATGCTGAGGGCTCTTTCCATTAAATCCTACTATACTCTAGTTCCACTTACTTAACTACGTAAAAGTTTAAGTCCTTTGTTCCTTCCTTCATTCAACAAGCACTTATTGAGCACCTACTATATGCCCGACACTAGGTTAGACACTGGCAATACAAAACCCCAAAAAATCACAGTCCCTGCCTTCAAGGACTTTCAATTTTATTATTTATTGTTGGATCCTCCCAACAGAATGTAAGCTCTTTGAAAGGAGGGACTATTCTTTGTTTTTCTCAGTACTCCTCAGTCAGCCGCTGTGCTTTGCATAGAGCAGGTGCTTACTAAATGCTCAGTGAAGTCTTTTGATCACAGGTTTCATTTTTAAAAATGTTTTTTTAAGTGAAAATCTTTATGTTGTCTGCTAAACACTAGATGATGAAATCTAGAATAATAGCAACATTTTTGTTAAACTTATTAAAAGAATAATTTTATTATTAATAATGATAATGAATTGAGTTTTTGGTCATGTGTGCTGTTAGTAGAGTTAATGCATGCCCTTAATAACTTATTTTATCATTACCATCCTTCTATTAACATTTGCACATACTAGAGAGAGATCTATAAGGATAATATTATAAGGCAATCAGTTTGAATATTTCAGGTACTACATTTTTTAGAGTCTAAAAATATGTTGTGCCTGGCAAAGCACTCAGGAAGCTGCTAATGGAACGCCTGTTTTAGGTAGAGTACCTTACTGTACTTTACTTTTGCTGTTGTTCGGTCATTTCAGTTGTGTCCAATTCTTTATGACCACATTTGATTTGCCATTTCCTTCTTCAGCTCATTTTACAGATAAGGAAACTGAGGCAAACAGGGTTAAGTGACTTACTTGACTGTAAAAGAAAGGGGACAGACTGGATAATCTCTAAGGTTCTTTTCTGTTTTTTTTCCCCCCATAATCCTACAAGGAGGAGGCCAAAAAAAGTGTATGAGATCTTAGTTGGGTAAAGAGAAGGAGCCTAATCCCAAACTACCTCCCTGGTCTCACTCTTACTCCCTTCTCCACAGCCACAGTGACCTTTTTTCTGCTCCTCACACAGTGGATTCTATCTTTCATCTCTGTGCCTTTGTATTGGCTATAGCCTATGCCTGGGATGCACCTCAACATTTACCTCATTCACTGTAGAATCTCATAATTAGTAAAAATAGGAAATGTTCAGGTATATTGATATAGCATTTCAACTTTTAGAACCCTTTTCCTATTTGAGGATGTAAAACACTAATGGCATTGGAAATGTACAACTACTTATGCATAACCAGTCTTGGCCAGTAAAGCTGCCCTCGTTTTCATGAAATGAGGAAATTGTCTCACATTCTGTATGGGGGAATTAGTCTGGGTCACAGAGAAGGGGTGATAGAAGTAGCCATGAAATCAATTCGTCTTGGCTCCAAGCCCTGAATGCCAATCTTGAAGGTATGAGTTGTGATGGATCGATAACAACTACAATAATGGACATTTATATAGAGCTTAGAATGTAAGCTCTTTGTGAGTGGGTATTGTTTCATTGTTTGTATTTGTATCACTAATACCTAGCTCAGGGCTTGGCACATAGTAGGCATTTAATAAATGCTTGCTAATTAATCAAAGTTTTACAAAACACTTTAAATACAGCTTGGTCTTAATTTGGTAGCATCATTCAAATTCATGCTATTTGAAGTTATAATTACCAGTAAAATACTGTTATTGGTTCCAGCCCAGTAGAACTATGTGATGAAAATGCAAATAATACGACCATTTCATGGGATTCAGTTGGATGTGATCTCATTTGATTCTCACAACAGTCCAACCAGATAGGAACTATTACTATCCTCAGTTTAAAGACGAGAAAATTGTGACTTACAAGGACCAAGTGACTTGCTCATGGTTTGACTGGTCTTTCTCTGCTCCTCAAAATAGAGAAATAGGAAAAGGAGAGAAAAGGGTCTTCTAATTATCTCCCTTCCCAGGTCAATGAAGAGGCACCAAAGACAATCAGGGCTTTAATCCACCCCACTTGACTAGCTTAAACTTTCTCAATGAAAGAAGAAGAGGTAGATTCTGAAGTTTCCTCTTAATGACCAAGAGAGAACGAATTCTTGGAAGTGAGAAGGGGAAGTGAAAGTAAGGTGGCAGGATGAAGACCAAGTTGAAAACTCCAGCCAATTAAGATAAATAACTTTGAGAGACTTAAGAATTCTGACCAATGCAATGATCAACCACAACTCCACAGGAACAATGATGAGGCATACTACACCACCTTCTGACCCAGAGGGAATGAGCTTAGGGTATAAAAGGAAACGTATTTTTTGACTTAGCCAATGCAGAAATTTTATTTTGCTTGACTATGCACATTTATTGCAATGTTTTTCTTTTTGCAATGGAAAGGGAGAAGTGAGAAAGAATAAATCGATTTTAATTTTTTAAAAAGACAAAATGGCTGGTGTCCCTTCCAGCACTAAGCTTTTGACAAGGATTACAATACTAGATCATAACCACTTAGATGAAAGGGAGGCATGACTGTTGTCGTTATTCAGTCCTTTCAATTCAGGGGTCTTTGTGATCTCATTTGGGTTTTGTTTTTTTTTTTTGGCACAGATAAATGTCTGCCATTTCCTTCTCCAGTTCATTTTAAAGATAAGGAAACTGAAGAAAATGGGGCTACAGAACTAGCAAGTGTCTGAGGCTGGATTTGAACTCATGAAGATGAGTCTTCCTGACTCAAGGCTGACACTCTATCCACTGTGTCACCTAGGTGCCCCTGAAAGGCAATATAGTATGCTGGAAAGAATAACTGATTTGGAGTTAGGGGATCTGGGTTTGAATCTAGACTCTATCATCTACTTGTGCTAACTTCTCTGAGTGATGGTTTCTTCCCCTGTCAAATAAGAAGGTTGGACTTAATGTCCGTGAAAGTTCCTTCCAGCTCTACATACATGATCCCTTGATCCTACAGAAATACAGTACAAATGGCCAGAATAGGACTGCCTGGATTTCTATACAATTTGCTGAATCACCACCCCTTGAAACTTGTAGAAATTGAGCTCTCTTTGCACATATTTTTGAAAAGAAAAGGGGAATGAGTATATCTATAAAGTCAGGGTGATCTTTGAGAAAGAAGGATGAACAATAATAAATTTAGGTTGAAAGATGTTTTAGGGTTTAAAAGCTAGCCACAATCTCTTGGAGGGAGATCTGAAATATCTGTAATCTATCCCTGACCGCTTGCTCTGTCTTCTCTCTTTCTGCCTTTGCAAAGTCAGTGCCCACAGTCTGGAATGAATAGAGACTTCTAGTACGTGCTTCTTTCCAGAAGCAAGTACCACAGATCTTGCCCAATAGCAAGCAACATAGAACACATCCTTAGTTGAGCAGTAGGGAGCAGAGAAAGGAGCAGCTGCCTAGAACCTGCCAGATGGTAGCTTCCTATATTAATTAATTATTATGTGAGCTAGGTGCTAAACTCTGTTGTTTCAAGGTTGCCAGGGCTAAGAGTAGTGTCAGCACCCTGTAAATTCAGTGCCCTGGGGAAAAGCCCCAGTTGCTCCACCCTGGTTAAGCATCTTTCCCCTTCCATAATCTGCCTGCTACAGTCTCTAGCTTACTTCACAGCAAAGTCTTGCTGCCACTGCTTTCATGAGGCCATTTCTGATGCTCTCATTCATTAGCACTGCCTCCATCCTGAAATTTGTATCTACTTATACATACAAATACTGGATCACTTCAGTCTAATAGAAGTTCCTGGAGGGCAGCAATTATTTCCTTTTTGTCTTTAGATTTCAGGATCTTTGCACATAGAAGGTACTCAGTAACTGTTGTCTAATCAGTTGAATTCAATTTCAACAATGAATAACATGTATCTGAGAACAGGAGGAAAGAAAAGGAGGAAAATCTTATGCTCCAGAATGAAGGTGAATAATAATGCCTGGTACTTGGAATTCTCATAGTTACACAACCTCTGATTCTGTGGGGCTTTATACAGCTCCTTGCCTGGCCCCCAGAACTCTTAATCCAATTTTCATTGCCCTAGGTAAACTGGGAAATATTTTCTCCTCCCAGACTGCAGTTACTCACACAATAAACAGGTAATAAACATTTTACTGCCCTAAGCCTCCTCCTGCCAGGCAGTCAGTCAGAACAGAGAAGGTTGGGCATCCCATAACCCCCCACAGAATAAACTGCTGGGTACAAAAGGGATGTGAGTAACCCTTTAATAGAGTACACCTTCTCTGGTGTCACTCTACAGTGACTCTGCCCAGGGAGGGCTCATTAACTGCCCTTCATGGGCTGGATGCCTCTCAGCAGGAACCTGCTAGGGAAGATTTGATTTCACCAAAAGGTAATTTCGTTGCCATTTTCAAAGCTCTGGCTTGCCAAATTAAGGATGAGGAATGAAACGGGGGTTTCTATTCTCCTAGGATAGACTGTCACCCAGGAGCCTGGAAGTCAGAGGAGAGCAGAAGAAGCCCATTATCAGCAAGAGAATGCCATGGCTTTGGGAGACAATGGAATATGATGGCGTGATTTGTTTTATTTCAGGGTTCCCACTCCACTTCATTCCCCAGCGAACCTCAGCTTTGCCCTGAATGCCTTTTTAAGGATATCATATCAAATGTACCACTTGGCTACTTACTATGTGCAGGGCACAGTGCTGAATGCTTGAAGCCTCATTCCCTCCTCAATTGAGTCTAATGCAAGGGATCTTAATGCAGGATTCATGGACAAATTTCAAGGGTCTGTGAATTTGTTTTTAATAATTTGATAACTATATTTTAAAATGATTAGTTTCTTTTGTAATCCTATGTATTTTATTTTATGTCCTTAAAACCATTATTCTGAGAAGAGTTTGCAAGCTTCACCATGATACAAAAAAGTGTTAGGAACCCCTGTACTTGAAATTATTTCAAGGTTCCAACTGCTTAGGGAATAGTTCATGGGTCTCTGTTTTTAAAGCACATATTTTAACTACTAGGAAGGTCTGACCACTGAAGACCCAAAGTTTTAAGGAATCTTGGGGAAATCAAACTTGGTGCCAACTCTAAAGTGATAAAATTGGCCCCTACCTCCAATATCAACGCATTTATGGGAAAAGTCCAACTTAACGTAAACAATCTCAGCCCTCCCCCAACACACTACTAAAATAGTAAATCTTTACATTTTAACTTAATGCAAATGGCAAATGTGTCTGTTTCACATCAGTTGGCACAAACAATTCCCCATTTCATGTTAAATGAATAAAAAAAACCCTCAACTAACAACTACTTAATGTCAATCGGAGTGAATTTATGGACTCTTGCTGGAACTTTAGTTCTAAGTATGGACTTTTGTTGACAAGGAGGGGTGGCAGACCAGGTACCTCTGGTTTTAAAACATGAGCTGCAACGTGCCTGGTGATCTGTTCTCTGCTATAGCTGCCCCTGTCTTGAGATGTGACCACATAAAAACCACAGAGTTCTTTTCTGCCTTTGTTTCTCAATTGTGCCCATCATTCTCAGAATAGAGGTGACATAACAATTAGGGAAACTCATTATTGATTACAAAACATTGTGTCAATGATTGGTGCTGTACAAAGGTGAATATCAATGCTTTTGGTGGTGGCAGACAAAGAAATTGGATTACTATTGAAGCACAGTGCCAGTCATTCCAGCAGAATCCCTCATATACAAGGAAGTCCGCTTCGCTCTCCTCCACCTTCTTAGTGCCGGGAAAACAGAATGAAAACTTCAAAGAAGCCAAGGGAGTACAGTTAGAGCCAAAACACACAAATGATACAAACACAGGCCGTGGGAAGTTCTGAAAAGCCACAGAGCCAAAGGCACACATAGAAAAGAGAAGGATCTGAGGATCAAAGCTGACCACAAGATGAATATTCTAATGCCTTGGTGGAAAGAAAAAAGAACATGATTCCGAGATGTTTTAAATAGAGAATAACACACAAGGCCAGGAAGTAATGTTTCTCTCATAGCCTTCATCCTTTAGACCTCTATTAGAGTATTCTGTCCAATGTTAGACTTCACATTTTTGAGAAAAAAAAAGAGAAAATGCTTTTTGTCTTCTTGGTAGAGAGGTGGACTATGGTTGTGGGATATTGTATAAGTTCCTAAAAGCAGCATTTTGATGTTTCCCCCCCCCCCACTTGATTATTTATGTTTATTCTATGTTTGTCTTGCCCTCTAAGCTCCTAGAGGGCAGGGATTATCTTGATTTCTTGTAGTTGTATCCCCAGTGCTTATTCAGCAGAGTACCTGGCATATAATACATTTTTGTTCTGTCTCCGTGTTTCTCTTTGTCTCTGCCATCTCTCTGACCCTGTCTGTCTCTGTTTCTGTGTCTATCTTGCTTTGTTTGTCCCTGTGTCTGTCTGTGTTTCTGTTATGCTATCAAAGGAGTTCCTCACCTTCCTTGTAGCCATAATGAAGTCTATGCATCCCTTCCCGGAATAATGTTTTGTTTGCTTTTTTAAAAACTCATAATTCAAGGAAAAGTTAGATTTCAATTAGAGGTTAGTGAAAAATAAAGATTTAATTTTTTTTCCCATTCAAGTTCATAGGTCAACTGAAATCTATCAATAGATCTGGAGTAGAAGGATGTCTGTGAATCTCAAGTTAAGAACTCCTGATCTAAGCGAAGATTCACCGGGTAGGGGTACATCTAGCAAAGACTGTGATGCAAACTAACAAAAGGAATTAATAAAACTTTTTAAAATGAATATAGAATCCAAAGAAGGTTGAGTCTAGAACAAAGCAAAGAGAGGAGTTTCAAGGGAAAGAAAATAGGTTCAGTGTGGAAAGACTAAAAAGAAAAAAGGCTTGTTTATCTTAGAAAAGGTTGACAACTGTTGCATTTTAAGTCCATGAATAGTTTTTATGGATGGAATGTGGACCTGTTGTTTGTCACTTCCCTGGGAGATAGGGTCTTCTGTCCCTGTCACTTCTTCCTAAAGTCAGGAGTTGGCGGGTTGGGGGCAGGGGGAGAGCAGGCTTCAATCATGGGATAGTTGGATATCGTCCCTTGTGTTCCGACTGCTGTCCACTCTTCAAGGTGAAAAAATTCCTTTTCTGTGACCACCCCTGTTGGGCATAGGGTTGGCATAATGAACTCGGATACTAAGTAAGAGGTGAGAGAGATGACCAGGAGGAAAGGACACAAGGCTGAACCCCGTAGTCATAAAGACAAGCAATCTCTAAGGTCTTACCTTGCCTGTTCTCTCAACCTTGCAGCCAGTGGCCTAGACAACTTGTCTTAACCCTCCGGGGGAACTGAGAGAAGTGCCTGTCCTGATTAGCAGAGAAGGAAGAGTCAAGGAGATAAAATATTTTTTATTGTTTTTCTTTCTTGTCATAACTAGGATGCCAATGATGAGACTCTGTAGGTGGGATATATCAAAAAAAGGCAACATGGTTTAATGAGTTGAAGTCAGAAAGACCTGGGTTCAAATTTCATCTCAGACATTTAATAGCTGTGTGACTCTGGGCAAATCACTTGACCTTTCTGTACCTCACTTTCCTCATCTATAAAATAAGGAGTTGGAATTGATGGCTTCTAAGGTCACCCCTCTCCCTTTTTATGGGCAGTTAGGTGGTGCAGTGGATAGAGCGCCAGGCCTGGAGTCAGGAAGACTCATCTTCCTGAGTTCAAATCCAGCCTCAGACACTTACTAGCTATGTGATCCTGGGCAAGTCACTTAACCCCGTCTGCCTTAGTTTCCTCAATTATAAAATGAGCCAGAGATAAAAGATGGCAAACCACTCCAGTATCTTTGCCTAGAAAACCTCAAAAAGAGTTATGAAAAGTTGGACGTAACAGATAACAATTAAGCAACAACAAGGTCTATTTTAGCTCTAAATCTATGATCTTAGGATAAAGACAGATTTAATATCAAAGACCTAATTCCCTAGGGTGGGAGAATGCACAAGGACCCCTGTAATATTCTATTCCATATTGAAAAGAACAACCCTTAGGACCTCCTCCATCTATCCTACTTCTGACAGTCAGCATTTGATTCAGGATTGAACTGGTAAAGAAGAAAGGGATTCAGCTGATCAGGCCATGAAGGTCCTCTGCAGATATTTCCAGTGTATTTGTTATTTCCCCAAACAGATGGTCTAATCTTTCCAACCAAGGCCTTATCTCTTTTCCTTTTCCGTTTTCCCCATAGAGAAAGTTCCCAGAGGGGGCCCATGTATTTTACCTTCTCTACCTCTGGGCCTGTCTTATTATCTTACCCATCTTGGGAGATTGGTGTGAGCAAGCAGCTTCAGAATCAGCAGGACCTAGGTTTGAATCTGCTTCAGACACTTCCTAGCTGTGTGATGCTGTGTAAACTGCTTAGGTTCTCTGGATGTCCTTAGTTTCCTCATCTGTAAAATCAGAGGCCATAAATCCATGATCCTGTGATTTAGTACCTTTTGTCTGCAAGGCCTTTGCTAGGGGCCAGAGTTTCAAAGATGGATATGACAGGGCAGATAGAGTTCCTGGCCTGGAGTCAGGAAGACCCAAGTTCAAATCCAGCCTCAAACACTTACTAGCTGCCTAGGCAAGTCACTTAATTTCATTTGCCTCAGTTTTCTCATCTGCAGAATGAGCTGAAGAAGGAAATGGCAAACCACTCCAGTATCTTTGTGAAGAAAATCCCAAAAGGGGTCACAAAAAGTCAGACAGAACTGAAATGGCTGATGCTTTTGAAGAACTTACAGTCTAACAGGGAAAGGGCAGATACAGGAATACCTAAGGTACCAAGCACAGTGGATCAGCATAAGGGAGGGGGCCAGGGAAAGTGCCATGGGGACTTGGAGAGGAAAGAGATTACTTTTGTCTGGTGAGAGTACAAGCAGGGCGTGATGAGAGAGTTACATAAAGCTTCATGCTGGAGGCAGTATCTGCATTAAGTCTTAAAAGTGAGCTTGGAGATGTTCATTCTAGGGAAAGGTGTCCATATGAGCAAAGACGCGAGAGAAGAGAATGAGAACAGGGCACAGAGTACAGTTATGTTTCATAGGAATGTAGATTTAAAGCTGGACTTTATTCTAGACCTTATTCTAACCCCACCTCAAGAAAACTGAGGCACCAAATGTTATGATTTGCCCAGGGTCACAAAGCTCGTGAGTGTCTGATGTGGGATTTGAACCCAGGTCTTTATGACATCCTCTCCAGTGACTGATCATCTTTACCATGCTGCCTCTCAGCAGTCTGGACAGCAGGGGAGCAGTATGAGACAAGGCTGGACAGCTAGACTGGAACCAGGCTTGGGGAGAGGGCCTTAAATGTCAAAATCAGAAGTTTAGATTTTATTTAATAGGTAATGGGTATTCACTAAAGGAAGAATTGTTGACATTATTGCTGACGATGATCACAGCGGTGTGCTTGCGTGTGTGTGTGTGTGTGTGTGTGTATGTGTGTGTGTATGTATAGAAGAGATGATGATATGTTATTTAAAATGGTGCATCCACTCTTAGACATCACTCTATCTAATGGCTTCAGCTCTGTTGGACTTTCAGATCAATACCCCAGGTCTAATACCCTACCCGGAGGTCTAAAGGAAGGACTGAAGGAAATATCTAAGAGAAATCAACATTTTTATTTTGGAAAAAAAAAATTTCTATATGAAACCTTTCAAATTCCAAAATTGATTTTCAAGAGTTATTCTTCATAAATGTTGGATCTGTTCCTAAAACATTTTTTCCCCAGAAAAAGTCTCATGATACCCCCAAATGTAAGAGTCCAGTTTTCAGTCATAAATTTTAATCAGTGCTTCTTGGACTAATTATACATCTGAGGACATTCCATGGACACATATGACCATGGGATATGATGACAGCCTAGGAAACTGACTTTATTCCTGATAAATCAATAGTTGGGGGTAGGAAGAAGGGTGGGAATTTGTCTGCTTCGGTGATTTCATTTTTAGCCACAGCTGGTCAGATTGTGTACTGGAAAATAAAAGTCAGGGCAAACTGAGCTTGACAATAACCAGGCCTGACTCTATGTTGCTTTTTCACATTTGTAATTACAGTAAATAGAGAAAAGGAGGCCTACAAAGAAAGAAACTCCATCTTAGTCCAGTTTTTGGTTTATTTTCTGGAGCATGTGTTTGCTTATGGACTGTACCTTAAAAAAAACAAACAGGTTCTTAGCTTCCTTTTCATTTCTGACCTAAGCTTTTTAAGAAGTAGATAAGCTACTAGATACAAACACCGGGGAAGTCAAAGATGGAAATCAAGGTCTAATATCAGATGGTGGCACAGTTGATGGAATGTCAGGCCTGGAGACAGGAAGACCTGAGTTCTGATTCAGACTCAGATACTTTTGGTATCTGTGTGGCCCTAATCCGATCACTTAACCTCTGTTTGCCTCAGTTTCCTCAACTGTAAAATGGGGATGATAACAGCACCTCTCTTACAGGGTTGTTGTGAAGATAAGTTGAGATAATATTTGCAAAAAGTGCTTAGCATAATACCTGGTATATAGCAGGTGCTAAATAAATGCTCATTTTCTTCCCCCTAATATAAAAATATATTCATAACACTCTTTGTGGTAACCAAGAACAGAAAACAAAGTGGATGCCCATCAATTAGAGAAGGGCTGAACAAACTGTGGTACAAAAATGTAATAGACTATTATTGTGCAGAAAGAAACTATGAACACAAGGAATTCAGAGAAACAATGAACAAACTGTATGAACTGGAGGACTGAATAAAACTAGAAGAGCAGAATGCTGCATCCATGTCAGACTTGGTCATTGTAAATGCTGATTTCATTAATTGATTTCTTTTTTTGTTACAAAGGTCAGTTTTTGAATGAGATGGAAATAGAGGGAGTGAGATCTATCCAGAAATGAGAGCAACATGAAAAGAAAAGGCACTAATGAAACTTAAAAAAAAAAAAAAGAGAGAGAGAGAGAGTCTGGGACTCGTTAAGGTCATTCAGTTCAAAATACCCTTTCTCCGTTTATCTCCATGTGGAATCTCAGGCTATGGTTGCTGCTTCTTTGTCTTTTTTGGGGGGGTGGGTGTGGAAGTGGGGAAAGAAAAATGTCAAATTTAATCAGAAAATATTATGATATATCCCCAATAGTATGCTAGGAAGGCAGAAGCTCCCAAGGTAGGGGCCCGGAAGGTCTGTCTCCCTCACCCCAATATTACTTTGTATGTATTTTCTAACTGTTCATCTGTGTACTTGCTGTCTTCCTCCCTTTGCTCCCCTCCCCATAAGCTCCCTGAAGGCAGTCACTACTGGGGGACCTATTTCTTTTTTGTCTTGGTACTCCCATAGCATTACATTTGGATTTAAAGCAATGGATGCTAAAAGAAGAAGAGAAGAAATACTATAAACTACAAGGAAATCTTGACTCTATTACCGTGTTTTTGCCTTTCTTTTAATAATATTACTCAACAATGATTCCTTCAGGATTTATGTTTCTATTATGTATGCTTGGGGTAAAAGCAATTAATAATATCCATATATTACTAATTTGTAATTTCTGAAAACTAGTGATGTGAGAAGAGATGAGCAACTTTCTTTGTTCATTAGCCTTTGTTTTTAGGGTTATTAAAAAAATTAAAGAAATCAGGATCATTTCACTACAGATCACACGGCTACTGTTAACGTATTGTTTGGGTTACTGACTCACACAGTATGGTCAAACTCTCTTGGTATAGCTTTGTTTATACACTAGTGATCCGTGTCAAGTGGCCAGGTCTACAGATTATCCATTGCTCCCAAACTTTGTGTTTGAGGGAGATTTGCTCATCAGGGTACTACATTTCCCAGAAAGATGTATTCTCATCCAAGTCTGAGGAAGCCTTCTCACCAAAGAGGCTCCACTATGGATGACACTGCCATGTTGCAGCTCAGGCATAACCTTTCGGGAAATGTAGCCATTACAGAACATCAAAATTCTCTTGACCCCGAACACTGTGGGAAATGGACAATCATTAATATTGTTACCAAATCACAAGATCATAGATTTAAATCTAGAAAGACCTCAGAGGCCATCTAGCCCAAGTCCTTCATCTTACAGATGAGAAAACAGGCCCTGAGAGGTCATGACTTACCCAAATGGGATGAGTAGCAGAACTGGGATCTAAACCCAGAATCTCTGACTCCAAATGCAGTCATCTCTCCATTGTACCATACTGTCCCTCCACTCTCTACACGTTTTTTTTGTTTTGTTTTGTGACCAAAAAAAAGGCTGGAAAACAACACAAATTAACATAATGTTCTCTGGATGACAGCTTTTAACAGGAGTTTCTCCAAGCAAGAAGTGATGCCTTACTCCAGCTATGATGTGGGAATAGGAGTAAGATACTGAAAACTTCCTTGATTTTCAATTACACTTGGGGAAGTCCTTTTAAGAACCCTGCCTTAGGAATACTCAGACACCCTGGGAGTTATCTCGTCTTGGAAGTTTTCAAGCAAAGACTGGATGCCCACTTGAAACGGAATTTGGAGAGAGGACTTCTGTCCATAGAAAGCTCCCTTCCAACTGCAAGATTCTGAGAAAGTGACCAATCTTTCCAATCTCGGAAACAACCTTATTGGGCTTAATGATCTGAGAGACCCCCTCCCCCCCACCCTGGGTTTCTTGCTAGGGATATCATCTCAGCCATGCCTGTCTACCTCTATTTACCTAAGTTCATGTGTGTGTGTATGTGTGTGTGTGTGTGTGTGTGTGTGTCTTTTACAGGAGTTGTAGCTTCTTTATTTTGTTTAGGCTTATTAGAAATATCCTTTACTCCTTAGAATTCAGCCTTCAACTTCTATGTTTTTGTGAATAGGGAATGACAGATCAGCTGTTATCTTTTGACACTGTGCAGGGAATGAGAATGCTCTGTGATAATTGTAGTTTGAAAGGTGAGGGAAACGATCCTTAATTTGATGATGCCTTAAAAAATTAATAATGCTAACATTATTTGGGCTTTATTTATTGATTATATTATTTATTGTGGCTCTTTTCTTCTAAGTTACTCAAAACATTTTCATGCACACACACGCACATTCATATATATGTGTATAAACACACATTTCTGTTCACATACTCCTTATAGGTAGGGAAACTGGGGCAGCAGAACCATTATAGCTATACTGATAGACAGCAATTATAGCTTTAAGCTCAGCAAAGTGCTTTAAATAGGTTAACTCATTTGACTCTCACAATAACTTTATGAAGCAGGTACTATTATTAACCCCACTTTATAGATAAAGAAATTAAAGCTAAGTGAGGTTAAGTGACTTGCCCAGAGCCACACAGTTAATAAGTGGATGAGGGCGGATTCAAACTCAGGTCTTCTTGACTCTTAAGTCGAGTGCTCTATCCACTGGTCTACCTAGCAGCCCATATGGCTATGAGCTATGTGGACCACAGAGCTGGTACTTGAGCCCAGATTTTACAGGGATTAATTGCAGAACCGTGGTGACAGACAGCAAAGTTTTACTCTGGAAACACTGGACAAAACTCAGCACCTCTTGTACTGGCGGCCTGAGGGAGTTGCTCCATCCCATCCAAGCTGGCCTGAGTTCTCCATGGCATTGTGCCAGGAATGTACAAGGATGATGCAGGCTAGGGAGACTGGGCCCTTTCACTTGGGGGGAGGTGGGGTAAGATGTGTAGATAAAAGACAGGTAGAATGACTGATGAATATTAATAAGTGAAGCCCTGGATACCAAAGCATTCTACCATCCTCTGTGTTTATCATTCTCCGACCTGGGCTCTGCTTATTCCAGATTGGTGTATTTGTAAGTAAGCTCTGGATCCCTTTGTCTACCTCAGTATGAAACGCCATGACCCCTAAACATGGGAGGGCCATCTAGAATCTCCTATCGTGTAGGCACTGAAGCCAGGCCAGAAATATCCACTAATGGTGGCTGTAAGAAAACCCAGCTCTGCCTATTCAGACAGACCCCTTTCATCAACTGCAAGATGCTATGTAAATTTCAGTAGCAGTAGTAACAATCGTTTGTAGCTGTCGTTGTTGTTGTTATTATTATTATTATTACGGAATTAAAACCGTAGCTACACAAAACCAGATGAACTGTTATGACTAGAAAATCAAGTAAAAAAAATTCTGCCAGTAGTTTTATTTAATCAATTCAATTGCTTTTTCAACCAACCTGACAACTGTAATCACAAAATTGGTAATTTGCCCTTCTTTATAAGGGAATTATTTCACTTATAAGTTGAAATATCTTTGCTTCCTTCTGTGCACAAATGAATTCAACTCTTTGAAAAGACAAATATTTATCATACATTGATAACTGAGGTTTTTTTTTTTCATTTCAGTGTTGGACTACACAAACACTCAAATACATGAAATTTCATCAGTGTGGATATTCTCTCAACTGACACCATTGTTACAAAGTCCTTTCTGGAGGACTGCCTAGGGGCACTGAGAGGTTAAGTAACTTCTCTGGTGCCAAACAGCTAGTATTTGACAAAGGCAGCACTTTCACTTGGGTCTGACTCTAAGACTGGCCCTTTATCCACCATATCATGCTTTAGTGTCTATGTATTATCTTTCTCTCTATCATCTTTAGATACATAGAGGTATATGCAACATATGTATATGTTCTGCTAGAGTCCAAATGGAATATGTATACATAATAGATTATATTTACATAACATTTTAAAAATTTCCTACAAACAGGAGGAAGCATGTATAGCAGAGCATTGTCTCTGGAGTCAGAGGAATTGGGCTCCATTTCTCCTCACACTCTTACTAGCTGTGTGACCCCGGGCAAATCATTTAATCTCTTTTCACCTTAGTTTCATCAGCTGCAAAAAGAGGGGATCCAACTGGCTGGCCAGTAAGGTCCCTTCCAGCTCTTAAAATCTATGCTCTGATGAATCCCTCAAGGCAGTCAGTTCTGAATAGTAACATCCCCACTTTACAGATGAGGACACCAAGGGCAGAGCAGAGTGACTTGCTCATAGTCACAGCTTATTAGTTTCATCACCAGGTTCTGAAAGCAGATGTCCCAATTCCATGTTCCAAGTCAGGTGCCACTGTACCATGATCTCAGAGAGGCTTACTCTGGCCTGCTTCCTCCACTATTTTCCTAGGTCTTTCTATTTCCCATCTGGTCCCTGCTTGCGAAATGAGGTGAAGCAAGTAACAAATCTGCAGCCAACATTATCAAGCTCTCCACTCAAAGTCCTCAAACTACCAGCATCTTTTAATTCCAAAAAGCGCTTGGAGCCAAAGGCCCAAACGTCTGGGACCTAGAGGCTCTAAGGGGGTAATCGTTTCCTTTAAAGAGGATGGCAGCTGTGGTTGACTCTTTTATGCGCTTCAGTGTGGCCCCAGAGTTGCTAGGGCAGCCTTCAGCTAGGTTTAATTTGGGTATAGCTTCCCCCTGTCTAAAACATTTCCCTTCCTAGCCTTTCTGCTGAGTGTTTGAAGCATGCAAAATGTGGAATTATAATTTTATTAGGTGTTGTTTCCTATTCTCCAAATTTGGTTCTGGGTTGATGATTTTTAGTTTAGGATGCCAGAAAGAGAGACTTGCTGAAAAATCTCTAGCTACCACGGTATCTCTTTTCTCTGTATTCTTCCTTTGGAGGCAGCTTCATCAGATGGTGGGAAGAAAAAAAAGACACTATGATGCCTCTCTAAGAATGGAGACTTAGAGGAATAGGAGTCCCCACAAGCCTTTTTGTTGTCGGTGAGCTGGAGCACAGGACAATGAAATTTGAAACATCGCCTGTTGTTCGTATGTAAATGCTACCTTGAGGATACAGCCTTCACCAGGCAGATGGCTAATTTCTCTACTCTAACCTCATTTCTCCAGTGCTTCAGCAGGAGTGTGATGTCCTGCCCCTGGAGTCAGGTCCTAATTGCTGTCAAATGTTCAGAGACAAAAGTGGTGTCTACACATCATTGATGCGAGTGTTGTTACTGGCTGCGAATGAGCTGCAGCAAGGTGGCAGGCAGGGGAGATGCAGACAACACAAACCACATGTCAATATCCTCCCATGAAAGCTGTATGGCTCAGACACGGCTTTCCGAGCTTGAAAGTCTCATGTTTAACATCTTGCTGCTAACATTCCTTGGACTCCCCCACTGCCACCCCCCACCATGTCGGGAGCCTTCATTTGTCGTCTTCAGGTTACTGCCCTTCACACGCTCTCTGGTCCAAACTGGTCTGCTGGCTGTTTCCCATACACAGCATTCCCCCTCTTGACTCTCTGTACCTTTGCCTGAATGTTTTCTCTTCTGTCTGGAATGCACTCCCTCCTCATCTCCATATTACAGAATTCCTAACTTCTTTCAAACCATCTCAGGGCCTTTCTTGGCTTTTCCTCCATTATTAGCACTCTCTTCCCTTGAAATTCATTTGTAACATTTTATATATGCTTTGTTCTCATGTACCTATGTGCATGCTATACTCCTACCCTGCCTCCTCCACTCCCACCCTTTCCCCCAGGAGAATACTACACTCCTTGAGGGCAGGACTTGTTTCTTTTCTTTAATCTTGAGTACCTCGTAAGAGCTGAATAAGAATTTGTTGAATGGAAATGAGTTACTCTTCAGAATCAATATATACTTCCTTGGCCATTTCTACATTGGCCTAGATTGCATCCCTTTCCACAAAAGCTAGAAAGTGAAGATATAGGTACAGCCAAAGAGAGGTGTCCATTTGTCTTGTCACACCTTTGGGGGCTGGTTAACTCCTACCCCTCCCCCCTTAATACTCAGCTGCCATGGAACAGACAGGTAATACTAATAGCGAGGAGGCTGACAGTCAGCTATCGGCAGTCTGATTGTATGTACATCCATCTTCACATTATGTTGTGTGGCAGCCCAGGTGGCTGAACACCATTTTAACATGCAGATTGACTCCTCGGGAGGCTCTTCATTATGCATTTAGTGGTCTGTTTTCAGACTAACCAGCATGTCAGAGAGCCTGGCTATCCCTCTTCTACCTGGGTGGAGGAAATAGCTCACTGACTCTCAAGGGGTGGGGAATTCATATATATTAAAATGTACACATTCATTTCTTAAGCACTGCCTAGATGGAGAAGCTGTAGAAGCTTAAGAAGAAGGCAGGAAGAAAGGAGGAAGAAAGGAGAGGAGAAAGAAAGAAAGAAGAAAGGGGGAAGGGGGGGGGAGAAAGGAGGAAGAAATTTAAAAAAGAGAAAGAAGGATGAGAAGTAGGAAGGTAGAACAGGAAGAAGAAGGAAGAGGAAAAAAAGAGGGGAAAGGAAGAAGGAGGAAGAGGAAGATAATGACAATCATCCCTAGGTTCTCAAAGTGAAGAAAAAGTGGCTATTCCATACAAAGTAAGCTTTTGTTGAAGGGTGTAAACAAGATCCAGCCTGTCTGATTCCTGCCCCCACCTCCAAGGAGCTTGCAAAAGCTCACACAGGCTTTCCTCTTATCTACACACAGACTCCCTCTTTCTCTCCCCCACACAGAGCCAACAGTATTTTAAGCAGCACGCTTCCAATTTCCTGTTTCTAAAACCGTCTTCTAAAACATTTCTCTTGCCTCTTCCACAGCATTCCAAGCAGTCCTGGAAAGTCACAAGATGAGGAGATTCAGAATTAGCCCTGTTTCTGTTTCCAGCTTCTCTACATCACCCAACAGCATTAGGAAAGCCACCAGTGAGGCTCAGGGGCTCCCTTTCCTTCCTTTCCATTCTCCCCCACCCATTTCTCTTCTCACCAGGTTAATTTATTTCCACTTACTAAGAATACCTTTCTCTTGCCCCTAAACAAATTCCACTGAGCAGAATAGGCACTGGTGACTTCCTGTCTACAGATTTTTATTCTAGGCTCTCTCTTGAAAAGACAGTAAATCATTTTCATAGCTCTTCTTATGTCTGTTTTTCTTCTTTACCTGCCTACAAGCCCTAATCCTATCCTTCTGAAATGATCATGAAAAAAGCAGAGGATTCACAGAGTCAGAAAACTTGGTTTTGCAAGTTATGTGCCTTAAGATAACTGAATTCAATTCAATTCAGTTCAACTATTATGCATGTTATATGTCAGGCACAGTGCTAGGCAAAAAAAGCAAAGCAATCCCCACCTTCCAGGTGCTTGTGTGAAACAACATGGACACAAGTATTTTAAAAAATACAAAGTAAAGAAAATTGGGGGCAGCGGGCAGAGGAAGGGCTGGCACTCATGCCTGGGGAGGGCCTCTTATGACTCAGATGGCATCCGAGCAGAGGCTTGATGGAGCTAGGGGTTATACTTCAATCCTATGGGCCTCAGTTTCCTTCTATGTAAAAGTCACTACTATTATTGTTTTCCTGGCTCTTCCCTAATGCCGGGGCTAACTTGGCTAAAGCAGCTGCCACAGTTAGGTTTTGAGCTGGAAGAGATTTAAGAGTTCATCGAGCCCAGCCTTCCCTCACTGACACCACATGAAGCTGACCCATCAGGGTTAAAAGTGACTTGCTGAAGGTTATGACGGCAGAGCCATAACTAGCAGCTCTGACACTCAGAACAAGCATCTCAGATTGAAACCTTGGGGCAAATGGCATGAGAGATGTTCTCCAGTAGACTTTCAAGGACTCATTTTGATGCGTAGAGGCACTGGAGAGAGACCTCAGATCCTATGGGAAAAGATCTAAAATAGGACACTAACTCTGGAGTTAGAAGACCTGCGTTCAAATTTCACTTCTGATGCCCACCACCTGTGTGAGGTTGGGCAAGCCAGTCTCCTTTCCTAAGCCTCAGTTTCCTCACGTATATCAAAAGGGGTTGGGCCAAATGGCCCCGGAGGTCTATTCTACCTCTAGAGCCAAGATTCTATTCTCTATAGTCCTTGGACACCCCGAGGGAGGTTACACTTGGAAGAAGCAACAGGAGAAAGAGTGAGCTGCAGCCAAGACAGGCTCACCTGGGGCATGATCACTGTGGGGACTGCAGCGGGGGAAGCCCACATCTGGCAGCTTCCTTTTTAAACTAATTATTCTCGCTAACTAGGTGCAAAGCTCACTGTTCCTACCTGAGGGGGGTTGGGACGAAGGAAGGCAAGGTCTGTCAGTAATCTCTAAATTTTGGTACCCTGGGGGCATGTACAAAAAATCCCCAGAGTGAGTCCTTTCTTATTTCGGCTGCAAACTGAAGAAACACTGACTGGAGATGAAAGTTTCTGATTGGAGAGTTGACATCTAGCCACTTCTATCTGGTCGCGGCCCCTGCCCCATTTCCTTGGATCGGAGTGGGAGGGCAGCAGGTTGACCTGATTCACACACAACAACAGTTTTCTGTGTTGAACGCCTGGTGTTGCTATTTACATTGGTTGTTGGTGGTGGTGTTGTTTTTAAAATATTAAACAGCCCAGTTCATTTCTGAAGGGGGGGGGGAGTGCTCCAGGCAGCAGAATATGCCCCACAGCAGTGCGGCGGGACTACATTCTTCAGCAAAGTCTGGGAGGAAGGAATAAAACAGTGACTAGAGCGCGCCTCTCTGATCCTCGCCTTCTTCAGCAGTGGCTCTGACAATGAAGGCAGCTTTTTGTGTGCGGAATACCGCCAAGTTCCACTGAAAAGAACCGGCTGTGTGAGGCTGCCCGGCTGTTAGACCTCTGGCGTCAGGCCCTGGGGTGTTGTTTAGAAGGTCACCAGCCACATGGCTTCCAGCAGAGATACCGGCCATCCTCTCTGTCCCCTCATTCCAATAGCACTCCCCCCCAAAAGACCCTCCCACTCTGGTTTCAGGGGTGCAACAAACCAATTGCCTGAACTTTAAATATCTCTAACAGTCTCGCTGATCTTGAACCCCTGTCCCTGTTAAAGTAGCAGGGTCCCTAATTAAGAGAGGCTGCCGTAATCAAGACCGATCTTTTCAATTGATTTTTTTTTTCAAATCTATGATTTCGCTAGTAATAGGGCACCCCACCCCTACGACAAAACACCCTGTACCAATGCAGATCTACATCTTTTCTTCAAATCAGAATCTTAGTGGGCTGTCGAGGGGGAATGAGAGAAGTGACTTCTCCAGGCTCTCCTAATTGAGATGTGTTGGAGCGAGATTTGAACTAGGTCTTTCTGACTCTCTGTCCCACTACATAACACTGCTTCTCTTCAGGTGTCCTTACCCAAACAGATTGAAGTTACAGTTTGGGGCTCACAGACAGACTCGCAAGAAAGGAGAAAATGGGGCATGGGGTCTAATCTCCAATCTAACATTGCCTTCCTTTGCGACCTTGGAGGAAACTCACTTAACCTTGTGTCTTGTTTTCTTACTAGTGAAATCAGGGGGTGAGAGGGAGTACGGAATACATACATACTAGCTGTGTGACTCTGGATAAGTGCCTTCACCTCTCATCGCCCCAGACAATTGAGTTTATAAATTACAGAAAGTTTGTTGATTTACAAGATGGGGGGAATTCTCTAAAGTGGATTAATCACAGGTCCCTCCACCCCCAAAGTATTTTATTTTATTTTTTTTTTACGGTGAGCATCATATTATGTGGTACCTTAAAGTGGTACCTGAATTGTCAGTCTTCTTTAAACTCACAAGATTCTTCTAAAGACAAATTGCCAATCTCCATTGGTGGAGGCAGTTTCTCCACAACAGTGAAATCACAGGTCCAAAATTAAAGCACTTAGTAGCTATCAAAAATTGTGCACATGGTAAGTGCTGTAACAATATACCATAAAAAGGGCAGTGCCAGATCTCACCCTGAATTGTTAATTTCATGTACAATTACTGTGGATAGTTAAAACATGAAATTAACATTTCAGGGTGAGAGCTGGAGTTGTAAGGCAGAATTGATCACTTAAATGGAGAAAATGCTGCAGAACAGTTAATGGTGGTAGGCTGTTCACCATAGCAAGGGAGCGCAGAGCTTGGCCATCAGTGTAATGTTCTTTCTCCTTAGCCACTGTTTACCAACCCTGCTCCTCAACTGTCTGGCTGATGTCCTTCATCATAGACTCAAGTGCCCTCTGTCCTCTACAGATGCAATGTCATCTCACCATTCTTCCTGACAGTTATTCCGGTCAGAAATGCTGAATCATGAAATGATAGCTGCACACACCCCACCCCCTCCAAATCTATACTCTATGTAGCAGGAACACATTAAGGAGCCTTTTGGGGTTGGCACAAACCCTGTGAGTTCAGCTTTCTCTTACTGGCTGGGTACAAGGCTTAACTGCCCCAGAATCCTCCGAGATTTCCAGACACTTGTCTGTCGGCCCAGGGGGATTTTCCCTACCCAGTCACCTATTCTTAGCAGGACAGATACAAATGCTAATGCAATCCTGAAGCCCTTAATTAGATATTGGTCCCTCTTGCAAAGAGGAAATCAACAGCTTGATGGTCTGCTAGTTAAAGACAGTCTAGTCCCTTCATTTAAAATGCCCTCCTGTTTTAATTTAGTTAAGTGTCCCCTTCTTATATTATAGGACACAGGAACCGAGACAGAAAGGCCTCTTTCCGAATTAACATAAGCATTAAGTTATTCCTCTTCTCTATGTCAGACCTCCTTCCTTCATTCCCTGAAATGCCTTTCTAAGTAAGCATGCTTATGTAAATCCCATCTCCTGCTACTTTCTTTAACAATTTTCAAGTCCCTTCTCTGGGATTTTTACCTCTCCTCTGGTAACTAGAACTGGACACAGCACTGCACTAATGTTTTATAAGTCATCTTAAATTTTCTGTATTATTTTTTGTTTTTAAATCCCCCCAAGCATTCTATTGGCTTAAAAAAGGGAAAAAAAGAGACTGCTGCTCTACACTAGACAGATATTTTCCCCAAGTTCTTCTGCCATGGTTCCTAAATGACATTACTATGAGTTCGGAATCTATCAGAGATTATGAGAAGTTTTGATTATTTTTTCCCAAAGTGCATTATTTTAACACTTAACCAAATTAAATTTCATCTGCTTTCTGACTACCCGATCCCCCAGTTTGTTTAGCTTTGCCTGCAGTGTCTCCTAGCAATCCTTAATTTTTTATTAACTGTGATAATTCCAAGCTACTTAACTATCTCCTCCCAAGCCTTCTACTATCTCGGCACATTTGGAAATCAGCAGGTTTCTAAAAGTGGGGAATAAGCAATGCTGTGTGAGGTTCCTTATGCTCCCAACAGGAACCTCAAAGTCTATGCAGGAATCCCAAAGGCAGAGTACTCAAGAACAGAGAACAATCTTATAGGGAAGAGAAGGAATATCACCAATGTGCTGCTTAGAGATGCCAGAAAGTAGGAAACCAGAATCAAAATCAGTAGTAACAGTTCACAATTACATGATGTGTTACTGTGGATAAAGCGTTTCGCACAATAGTTAACAAGGAAGGTATTGCAAGTATTATGATGTTCATTTTATGGATGAGGAAACTGAGTCTTACAGAGGACACAACTTGCCTTGGGCAAGCTAATAAGTACCAAAGGCCAAAGTAATTCAAACTCAGGTGCTTGATGCTAAAGGTCAGGGTTTTTTTTCACTTTATCGACTTTATCCTTCTATCAGGAACAAATGACCATCCAATGAATCGCCATCAAATCTATTTTCAAAATTAGGGTTCAACTGTGAACTCATCAATGTGGGTACTTCCCACAGTGATGAAAATGGAAATCCATTCATGCCTGCTCATCTTATGTGAATCCAGCATAGTTCACCCATCATCTAGACTAGATCTCTAGGCATCACGAGGACACTTACTTCAATGGGGCATGTGGGCTTACCTTCAGTTATCCCTTGTTCTCCCTAGGGGACTAGCTAATCTTTTTTCTAATCTTAAATGTTCTGATGACATTCCTCATTTGTAAAGTGTACACAAAGGAAGGATTCATCCAGGAATGCTAGTTGAAGCCTTCAGACAAGCTCAGTGTTGGATTTGTTTATGGACCAGTTGCCTGAATGACAAGCTTCTCCTTTCTAGCTACTTTTCCTCTGTTCCCCCTTCCTCATTCCATTCCTTTCCCTCCCTTCTTTCGTTTCCATGTAGGTGGCTTTTCTTTTGAGTAAATGGAAACTGGAGGCAGTCTAGCCTCTGGATCCCCTTAACCACCTCTGACAGCTTATCTCTTGGAGGCCAGCTATGGGTATTCCTCCTGTTCTCTTCTCTCCGCTACTGGCAATCTTTCGATTGCTAGGGGGAGGAAAAAGACTCATGGCCTCCTCTCCGGTTCAGTGCTCCAAGGACTTATCTAGCCTTTCCTTCACATATCAGAAGCAGAAAGATACAGTTAAAAAGGGCATCTCTATCCTGAAACTGGAAAATCCTCCATGACATCCCCACTGCCCTCTTCCCTGCCTTCTTCACAATCAGGAAAAAAGGGAACTTTAAAAAAAAACAACAACACTTAACTCTTAAAAAACAACAAAGCCTTCTCTTTCAAATTTCTTTTTTTTTTCTTAGTCCAACAGGTAACTGTTAATATGCTTCAGTTAATTATTTACTTAACCAATAGCCTTCTGGCTAAACTGCCCTAGCAATACTTAGCAACCTTCAAGTTTTACAAACTGCTTTAGCAAGGGAAATCAGTTTCTTTTTTGAGCTTATATCCCTTACAAAGACCATATTGAAAGTAATTTAAACAAGGGTTGTGAACAGACTTAAACTGATGTCATGATACCATTTTAAGTTTAAAATAATTAAGCTTGGAAATTTTGCTTTGACACTCTTTTAATTAACACTTTCCTCAGGCATTTATACTAAAGCTCTATCCATTGAGTAATACAAAACACGCATTCTCTCAGAATTCTTCCCTGACTTTGTTATATACCATTTCCTCTGAAATGTGGTGAAAAGAAATTCCATAATAAGAATGTGTATGTTTTCACTGAGTTTTTTAAGCTTTATGTTATTTTAAAAATTTGTTGTTCCTTAAAACAGTTTTGAAGAAGCTTAGCCCTTTTACTCATTTTACTAAATGAGAAAATAAGACATACATATAAAAGATTTCTCCAGAGTCACAGGCAAGTTTTGTTATTGAGTAATAATTGATACTGTAGTCAAGTAAAGGAGCAATTGTCTTCCCAAAGACTACCAA
>NW_020954562.1:139287-506158 GCF_900497805.2 Vombatus ursinus
CTCTCTCTCTCTCTCTCTCTCTCTCTCTCTCTCTCTCTCTCTCTCCTTCCCTCTCTCCCCCTCTCTATACCCCCCCCAATCAAAACCAGTCGTGGCAGAAAACAGATCTGACAGTTGTATCTAACATTCAGCACCTGTAACTGACTACTTCTTTAACTAGAAGAAGGATATGTGTTTCAACACCTGTCTTCTGGAACCCAAATTGGTTTTGCCTTTAAACTCTAATCGGTTTCATCCCAGAACTCAATTGGTGTACTCACCACTGGTCCCCCTTTGTAGCCCATTGTCCTCCCTCTATGCTTTCTGCATGGTTATTTTCCTCACCAATCAAAGGGCCAGGTTAACAGCTAGTCACTCTTATTGTGAACATGGAAGTCTGTCCTTGCAAGCAGAGCACTGATTGATATTGATACGACTCCTCTATGTGGAGAGGGCAATATATGATGCCATAACACCTTCATGTTTCTGTTTTTTTTAATTTGTTTGTTTTTTGCTACTGGTCCCTGCAATATAATGTGTTTACCTAAGTGACTGCTGCTTTAAATAAAACAAGGGCTGTGGGTAGTGTGGAAAAAGCAGCACTGGCAGAAGTAGAGGCTGCAGTATGTTTAACTAAAGGGCACATAATAGAATTGGGGAACTCTCCTATTCTCCAGGAACACTGCACACATTCCTCTCTAACTCTTCTCCTGCTGTTGAAGTGGCCATCATTGGAGATGGTTGCATTACCTAAACAAGCTGCAAGTAAACTGCATACAGAATTCCCTGCTAAACTGGTGAAGGTCAAGAAATAAACTAAGGAGCCAAGGAGCAATTCTTTGTTATCTTGTCTTCATAACCTCCTATGTCCTGCACCACCCCCCCACTCCAATCATCACCTGGTAGCCAACCTTCTTTCTACATATCAATTAACAAGAATTTTCTATCAATTCAATTCACTTTGATTCCATTAGGCACTGTGCTAGATGCTGAGTGACAAAAAGATAGCAAAACAGCCCCCCAAACTCTCAAGGAATTTACATTCCACTGGAATGTGAAGAAATGCATTTCTGCATTTCTCTAGTCCAATGATAACAGATGAAAGGCAGTGTAGAGCAGTGCACTGAGGGCTGGCCAGAGTCCAGATGATTTGGGTTCAACTTCAACCTCTGACCCGCCCTGGCTGTGGTATAAGACACAATATGGAAGTCACTTAACCTCCCAGTACTCTGAGCTACCTTCTAGCACTAGAAATTGGGAACAGCTGCCTCTCTTCCATTGGTGGAGGCAATTTCCTCCTATATCAATGAATTTGCAGATATGGACTAAGAAGAAAATGGTGGTCTTGCACAATTCCGAAGTGTCTTCTTTATCATCAATGGAAAATCAAATTCAGTTTCAGTGTTAGTTTTGAATTCTAATTCAATTCTTTTTTTTTTAAAGCAACTTATTAGTCTATTTGTGCACATATGTGTTTGATGCACTGAATTCTTGAGCCAGACAGTTCATTTAATCAGAAAATTCCATTCCCTGAGTCTCAGGTAATAGAGAATTTATTCTACCTGGACTCTTTGTACTGTGGTGTCTGCATCTTAAAAGTGCCCTATAACTCCACAATGATTAAGTAGTCCATCATTATCTAAACAGTTCCCTTGGCTCTAGATTCCTACCTGTTCCTCTGCTCCTTAATGAAATAATCCCTGTTCATTCCTCCACTTGTTCAGGCACCCTGGCTCTTCCAGTGACTTGAAGGATCTTCTATTTGCAAAGGATCAGCCTCTTGATGCCAGTTCCATGAGTCAAATGCTAGAGGCACATCTATATTCCTTGTTTGCTGCTGGCACTACCAACAAGCTTTGCTGAGCTGGCTGACGTTCCTCCTGTCCTTACACTGCTTAATGCCTGAGGGTCTGGTGTCAAGAGACTGCCTGCCCTAAAAGTTTCTTGTGGGAGGAAGGTAAGCAATGAGGCCAAGGACACCACAGGGGAACTCATCTTCCCCCTTCCAGACTCCTCCTCCCAACCCAGATAACTGAATTTGGAGAGGAAAATGCCTGACTATAGAGGCCCTGCTGAGGAAATGACTAAGACACAAGTGTCACTGCTGCTTCTCAAGGGCCCAGGAAGGACAGACATCCAAATTTGAGGGTGAAGATAATGCACCTGTCAAGGATGTCAATAACTCTCTCTTAAAATCTAGGAAAGCCAGCACATCCCAGCATTTCTCACTTACTTACCAACTCTACATCCTGAATTAAAAAGCAAGCAAACCAACCAGCCAACGGCCAGCACCCCTACAACACCCCTACCATCATCTCCTACCTAAGAGGCATGTGACAGCAGCAGAAAAAAAACAAGGTAGTCAATAGGGAGGTCTATTAAACCTGGTCCTGTGCTGTCATCATCTTAGTCATTGTCATCGTTACCACAGTAATAATGTTGGTCAAATTTTAATGCAATCCTGTGGGTCATGCATATTATACACAAAATGTTTCCTGAATGCATTTTGGTGTATTAGGGATAAAATTAGAAGCATCTAAACATCTAAAGTGATTTCTGTTTAAATCGTTTTAAGCTACTCTGGTAACCAGAGCTTTCACTCATTTTCTTCTTTAGAATGTAATACTCCTGTCCCAGAAGTCTAGTCCAGTGTGTTAAGCATGAAGGAGGTGATTTGTCTATATATCTATTCCATCTCAATTGATCCTTTTTGATCCCTATTTACTCATTTGAGGTAAGTACTTTCGATATTCTAGTTCTATGATCCTACTGACCTGGGTATTTTCTCCAACAATGCAGGACACAACCATCTACGCCTGCCCAGCCTGTGTTTCTTTTGTTCAGCTTTTTCCTTCTATAACTCTGCTTCTATAAGTTTTTTTTTTCCTTTTCTCATTTTGTCTTTAAGTGCAATTAAAAATCACAAAAAAAATTTTGCCCCAAGGTGTCCACCCAATGAACCAGGGGTCTTCCTCACTTTTTCTTGGCATCATGAGGATACCCAAACGAAGCACAGGGGCTGTCCATTGATTGTCCATGAGACTGGACCATTTTCTTTGTTGCTCAAATGTTCTTCTTGATGACATCCTAGGTAGGCACTAGAGGTGTTATTCCCATTTTATAGATGAAGAAACTGATATCAATTATAGGATCATCATAGGATCATATCCCTAGAAGGGATTTTAGAGGTTTTCTGGACCAGCTCCCTCATTAATAGAGGAGGAAATGGTTCAGGTTTAACTGACTTGTTTGAGGTCACACAGGTTGCCAGTCAGTCAGGATTTGAACTGAGTTTTCTCTCACTTGATATTCATTGCTTCTCTTATGACTCCACGCTGTTTTTCTCATAGCAAATAAAGAGAAAAGGACACTCAGGGAAATTAAATGGAAACTGGCACTCTGAAAATGAAACAAGTTGTCCTTAGCCCAAGTTATAAAGCTAGTGAGTGCCAGACGCAGGATTTGAACCTAGGTCTCTTTTGCCTCTGGGTTCAGCAATCTTTGAACTACCTGGCACAATTTCTTTTAAGGAACACAGTCCCTTCGTTTTTACTAGGTAACAGTTATGTTGAGCATTAGACTAATGATAATAATAACCACAATGATATGTATACAGCACTTAATGATGAGTGAAGTCCTTCAAACCAAGATCTCATGTGACTCTCCCAATAACCTTGGAGTTGGTATTAATATCACATGCCTCATAGTCACGAAATGATAGTAGGAGAATTGTTGGTGTTTTTTAAAATTCATGGATGCTGGAGTTTGTGAACAAATGAGAGGTACTCAAATGTGGCGACTCTGGGTAGAGTTATTGACATCCCTGACAGGTACAAGGCAAATTGCCTACAAGTCACTTCAATGACACCTTCATCCCTGACGTGTAGACAGTGGCTGTCATTCCTGTGTCCTTGAGAAGAAGCAATAGCACATCTGTCTCAGTAATTTCTCATTTAATAGATGAAGAAATCAAGGCTCAGAGGGGAAATGACTTGTCCACGGTCACACACAGCTAGAAAGAGTGTGAGAGGCAGGATATGAACCCAGTTCTTCCTGACACCTAATCTAATATTCTATTATTCTGTCTTTTGAACAAACATATATAGTCACAGTATCTTGGTTGTTGGGAGTAGGAATTAAGTTTCCAGCTTACTTCCTTGAATGGAGTTTGAAGTTGCATCGACTTCTAAGCCTCCTCCTGTGGTTTTGCTGTCAGGCTGTCAGACTCCTCAGGTTACATTCCCAGTCGTTTTCAGGAAAGGATGGTCCCTCACCCAGAATTATGAATGCCCTTTTCTCAGCACAGGTGACTAATACCTATGCATACTTTTCCCAAAGAAAAAGGCAAATTTCACAAGGAGTTGGGGGGGGGGATTTCAAATAAGATGAGCCAGGCTGAGATGCTAGGGAGCTTATGCTGATCTGTGTGGTCCGTGTAACTCTGGAGATTTGGGCATGTACTCTCATGATGAGGCTTCACCGAAAACTGAAATCTCCTCATTTCCTCTTTGTTCTTTAGTGGTCTTCTCTATGTGGGTACTTAAGACAAAAGGGAAAAAAAAGTCTATCTTTGATATTGAGGCAGGCTCGTTACACACTCATAATCCCCTGGATCACAGACTCAACAGATTATTACAGGGCCTTAGGAATTGTTACTACTTGCTAGGGCTTTAGAAAAACCAGGAAAAAGAGTTTTTTAAAAAAGATTTTTTATGCTTCACATATCTGATAAGGGTGCATGGGGCCAATTTACAGCAGGGGCTTAATATATTTTTGATGAAAATTGCTGCAATGTGGCACATGGATTAAAGAGAAAACAGCTATTTTGTAATGACAGCAGTGAATGCTGAAATGATGCCCAGCTGGTACAAAGATTCTATGTGGATTTCAAGAAATGCAAGTCTACACTTGGGCCTGGGAGTGGAATTTTCAAAGCCCTATAGTCTGCATTCTGTACGTCTTTCAATCAATTAATTGTGTGATGGTAAAAATCCGGTCTACTGTGAAACAGCACTTGCCAAAGCTTCTCGTTTCCAACTAATACCCTTTCTGAAGATGTCTTCAATGTGTGTCCATGATTCTCATTAAACTTTTATACAGAGGGAAAAACAGGTATATAGGTCAGTGGATGTTGACGATGTCTTAGTTGCGCTTTTTCAGTCATATCCAACTCTCCACGATCCCATTTGGAGTTTTCTTGGCAAAGATACTGGAGTGCTTTGCCATTTTCTTCTCCAGTTCATTTTACAGATGAGGAAATTGAGGTAAACAGGGTTAAGTGACCTGCCCAGGGTCACATAGTTAGTAAGTGTCTGAGGCTGAATTTAAATTCATGAAGGTGAGTCTTCCTGATTCTAAGTCCAAGAAAGTAAGGAAATAATTTATGAGACACCTACCATGTGTCAGGCACTGTGCTAAGCACTTTACAAATATGATCTTATTTTTCCTCACAACCACAGGAGGTAGGTGCCTATCATCTCCATTTCTCAGTTTAGGAAATTTAGGCAAATAGGTGTTAGGTGACTTGCTCAGGGTCATACAACTAGAAAGCTAGTAAGTATCTAGTATATATTTGAACTCAGGTCTTCCTGACTCCAGATCAAGCACTCTATCGTTTTCATCACCTAGCTGCTTCATCATTAGTAGCTGATGTATTTGCCTTTAAAGTCACATATGGTAGTAGAACTTTATGTAATATTATTACTGTTTGAGAATCTGGATATGCCATAAGTCAAATCAATCCCACCCTCATTTCCCTCCCCTCCCACATAAAAACATGAAAAAATGGCAAAGTTTAAGACATGTTTCAGTTCTGCTCTGAAACAACAATGTGTCTGAGGGGTTTCAGTGTCACTATGGGAGGGACATTTGAAGGATCTGTGATTTCATCAATGTGGGGTCCTCCCAGTGTGGGAGCTTTTCATCAACACAGATTGACACCTGTCTAGTACATAAGTCCTTTGGAGTTGCGTGAGGCAAGGCATGTAGAGGTTATATGACTTGTCCAGGGTCACCTACGAGGTGATCAGAGGTAAGATGTGAACCCAGGTCTTCCTGACTTGGGCTGAGGCTAGTTCAAGCTTGGGAGTTCTGAGCTGCAATGGGCTAAGCTGATCAAGTGACCACATTAAATTTGGTAGCAATATTATGAGCTCCTGGGATCAGGAGGGAAGAGGGTAGCAGGTTATCTGAACAGGGGCAAGCGGAGCCCAAGCCAACCAACAGTGAGATAGGGCTGCAAGTAGCCCCTGCATTTCCAGCCTTGGTCAGATGGGGAGACCCAGTCGTTAAAAAAAAAAAAAGAAAAGATCATATCATGCTATCCATTATGCCACACCATCTTATTATAATCTACTTATTCTTGTTGCTTTTCAAAATATGTTTTGCGTCATAGCAGCTTAAATAAGATCCTAGGCATCAGAACTGGGAACTGAGAGCCGAATCTGTTTCTCCTTCTGCTCCCATCCATGTATCTGCTTCTTCCTATGGTCTGTAGAAAATCACATATGCTTCATACGAGGTTTAACAGTTACGAAGCTCTATTTATATAAAGATTGTTTGCTATTTTTAAGGTAATGAAAGTCACAACATTGTACACATACATATGCAGATTTCATTTATGTGAAGTCTAGCAAAGGGGCCAGCCTTCCTTCTCACCTGAGGAGGAGGAGGAGCTGGTGCCGGTCCAAATGCCACTAGTGTGATGTCTCCGACATCCCTACGTCACATTCACAGCTATGCCTGGCTGTGCAGGAAGAACGTTACCTTCTGTAGATGGAGAGAAGCTGGGTAGTGTAACGGGAGACACAGTGCCCTAGGGCGTCTAGTCCCAGCTCCACCATTACCTAGCTGGGCATAGATGTGTGACCTTGAAAAACTGGCTGAAAGGTGGAAGAGAGGAGTGAGAAATGTGTCTGGAACTGGGATGGTCTGGGTTTGAATCTAGACTCTGACACTTTTTAGCTGTGTGACTTTGGGAAATTATTTTCCTTCTCTGAGACTTAGTCTCCTTACCTGTAACAAAGGGATAACAATAGCCCCTACCTCACAAAGCTCAACAGGATGAAAGGAGACAGTATGCATACTCTGTGAACCTTAAAGTGCTATGTAAATATTGGTTATTATGATTAGGCAGGTCTGGGACCCAATTTTCTCATCTCTAAAATGAGGGGACTGAATTACTTAATTGCATCAGTCCCTTTCTTCTCATAATTTTATGATTCTAGGGAGAAATGGACCCCTCACAGAGCCCAAGAGCCACAGCTGGGAAAAATCCAAGACTGACAATATTCCCAAAGGCATAGGTAGCATGAGGCAAACAGTTACCCTGCTACATCTCTACTAATTTTCACTTCTTATTGGGAGTACTAAAAGGCAGAAGACAGAGTCAGACTTGGGATACAGGGTTGTAGAGCTTCTCTTGGTGCAGGGAAATGTCTATTCGTCTCTCTGAGTCAAAGGATCCGTCTTAAAAAATGGGGGTAACAACACTATCTTTCTTCACAGGTCACTCTGAGAGATAACACATTGTAAAAGGCGATCCAGCATTGGATTTTTTTTCCCCATCACCATCGAACAATTCTAGTCCATTAAATACAGTATGGTAGCTATACAAGGAAAAATCTCTTCTCTGTGGAGACTTTCAGTGTAAGTATCATAAAGTGCTTTGCAAATCCAACCCTCAAGCCCATACGTATCTCCTCTGCCACAAGTTGCAGTTGTTACCCGATGAAGCTTTTCATAGGTAGAGACCACCAATCATGAAAACACAATGCCCTTTCCCAGCATTATTTATCCCTCGGTATCTCTACAGACGGATTTATCACATCACCCACAGTCAGTGAGATAAAACTCCAGGCTAACCCCACTAAAAATATGGCTTCCATGAAACTCAACAGGACCAAAAAGCATTTTGGAGACTGCCATTTCTGTCGGGTTCTAAATCTGTTCACATCCTTACCCTGACTCCCTCCCAAATTCAAAATTAAAGCAAAGCAACACAATGATTTCTAGGATTTGGAGAGAGGCAATCTCCTCATTTTTACAAGGATGAACCCAACAGTTCCTTTTCAAAGCTTGTCCACAACCAATCAGAGTCAATCCATTTTGTATTTTTCTGATTTTATTGTCTATTGAGCCACTTTGTAGAGTGGAAGTTTGGTGTACGGGACAGAGGGGTAGACTTGGTGTCAGGAAGACCTGGGTTCAAATTCCAATTCTGACACTTGTGAACCTTGGAAAGTCACGTAAACTTCTGGAGCCTTAGGCAATGCCTTAAACTTAATCCCCTAAATTATAGAATTGTAGCAATCTGTGTGGGCAGAGAGCTCTCCCATACAATGAAATCTCAAATCACAGATTTACAGCTGCAAGGGACCTTAGAGGGCATCTAGTCCAACCCCCTCATTTTGCAGATCCTTGATATATTGACATAGCCAGACACGGAGAGATAAAATAAATCAAGCAGATTAAACTGGCTTCATCACTCAGTCCAGGATCAGTTAGCTCAGGTCGTTAGAATGGGGGTGCTAATGAGGTCAAGGGCATGGCTCCAAATCCCAAACAGAGAACTGGGCTCTGCTGCATTTCACAGACACAGAATGCATGTACCCCAATCTTGGCCAAGCTCTTGCAAGTGCATGCCATTCCTCACAAGGTGGAGAGAGTATGGATGAATCGGTGCAAAGCATCACCATTGCTGGAAAAAGAACCTAAAGCAGAAGTTTTACATGTTGAGGACAGTATATTAATAGTCTCTGATCCTTTCTCCCCTTGACGCTGAATTTCTTTACTAAATAATAGTTATTTATATTTGTTCAGATTTAACACTAATAGAATCATAGGGTTTAGACCTAGAAGGGACCTTGGAGATCATGGTCAAGTCTAGCCTAGCCTCATCATCTGATTGATGAGGAAACTGAGTCTCAAAGAGGGGAAGTGACATTTGATAAAGGGTCACCCACTTGCTCAAGTCTATGGCAGAGCATGAACTCAAACCCAGCTTCTCCAACTGACTCCAAATCCAAGGGTCACCCCTTTTAAGTGCAGTAGCAGCAGCATGGATAAAGTGTAAGACCTGGAGTCAGGAAGACGTGAGTTCAAATCCAGCTCCAGAAGCACTTCATAGCTTTGCAACTCTGGGCAAGTCACTTGATCTCTGTCAGCCTCAGTTTCCTCTTCTGTAAAATGAGGATAATAATAGCACCTATCTCTCAGAACTGAGAGGGTAAAATGTGATAACTGGCAAAATGTTTTGCAAACCTTGAAGCACAAGTATAAATGTTAGTTCTCATCTTCATTAGAACATTACACTTCTGGGTAATACTTTCGGTTCTTTCTAGCAAAAGGCAACAATCCTACTCTTAAGGGGGTGGCAACTAGGATAAGTCAATTAAATCAGACAAATGTTCATGGGTGAGGGAGAGAGATATGCATGAGAAGAGCTGGATTGTTTTGACTTTATTCCCCAGCACTGGGAAGAAAATTGAGACATCTGAAAAAAAAAGATTGTTAACCTCCCTCCCCAAGATTTCAGGGCCATATCAAGTACTTTGCAAGTTGAAGCTTATAAATCAAAAGCCAGGTGAACATGGGGGAAGTGGGAGAGGCTGGTTTGCTTCTTCCTCCCCTCCACTGAACAGCTCCAGGCTCTCAGCTCCAGAGACACTGGGGCCCACTCTCCCAATGGCACCAACTCCCTCCCACCTAAGGCAGTCAGAAAAGGGACCGCAATCGAGTTGCCAGGTTTTGCCATCCTCTTTCCAGAGGGAGGGCTCCCTTGAAGCCTGCTCTTCGTATTTACACAGCGGCAGGTACACTTTCATATTCACTCTCCCACGTGTCAGGAGTAGAACAAAGGAAGGAAAAGAGGGGAGCAGGAGAAAAAAGAACTACCAAGCCAAACAGTGATCACACAAAAAGTGTAAATCCTGCTACAAAAACCCAGCCACTTGACAAAGGGCCCGTATTTATTCTTCCTTTTAAAAGGCACAGTGGAGTACCTCTATGCACCTTCATGAAAATGACCACAAATGTCATTTTCATTTCAGAAATGCTTGAAGGACAGAATAAGCCTCCCTTCCCTCTTTCTAAACCTGATCCCAATGGTCTACTACTTTGTTGTTGTTGTTGTTTTTTTTTAATACAGTGCCCATCACCCTCTATGGAATATGCCCACATTCTCATAAACTCCCTGGAGAATAATGGTGAATGCAGTGATGGTGGAGGGTTGGAAACAGACTAAAACCCAATTCTCTGTCTAACCTTTTTTTGTGTCATGGACTTATATGGCAGTCTACTGAAGCTGATTATCTCTGAATAATGTGGGTTTTTTTTAATATACACACATTTAGGATTAAAAAGGAAACCAATCATATTAAATTCATTCATATTCAAAACATTTTAAAAAATTGTTTATGGACCCCAAGTTAAAGAACCCCTAGTTTATATTCATCCACTTATTAGCTGTTTTCTCTATCTTAAGTGAGAGGGCGGGGAGAGTACAACAGAGGACTGTGTGTGCGAGAGACAGAGAGAGAGAGAGACACAGAGAGAGAGACAGAGACAGAGAGAGACAGAGAGGGAGAGAGAGAGAGGGAGAGAGGGAGAGAGGGAGAGAGAGAGAGAAAGAAAGAGAGAGACAGGCAGACAGAGAGAAAGAGAGAGACAGACAAAGAGACAGAGAGAGACGGAGAGAGAGAATGTGTGTGTGTGTGTGGTCTTCATATATTTTAATTTACATTATTTCCCCCTTTTAGTTAATAGACCCTTCTGTAAAGTGGGGCCCCCTGTGAACTTGGATGCTTACTACTAAGATGATGATAAGAAAGAATTGAAGAAAAGAAAAAAGAAATATATCAGCTAAGAAAAATGAGAAAATCTGTGTTCAGAGAGGACTCTGAATCAGAGGGAGACTAAGGGAAGAGGTCTGAGTACCAGAAGGTCCCCATTCCACTCTTGGGTCTCAGCAGTAAAGGGTACCAAACTCTCTGCCATGCTCAGGCCTAGCCTTTGCTGCTGCCAAGCAAACTGGAAAAAAGACACTTCTGGTTTTGTCTGTACTTGAAAAGCCAAAATCAGCTTCCATGCTTTTAAAATGAAAGACATGATGACTAAAAAAAAATATGGCAGGTGACACTTACAAGCAGCTATTTGTTCAAAGCAAACACTCGTTTTGGGTGGGTGAGTAGTAAACAATATCAATTTCCTTTATTTTACCACCTAGCCCTGCTAGGGGTAGAAGAGAGAAGTCTGGTGAAATATCTTAGTGGGGTGGAATGTTTTTTGGCTCTTAACTGCAAAGCTATAAGAAACCTTGGCAAAGGGTGAGAATGATACTTTGGTACTTTTCATGGGATGCTATCTGGCATCATTAATGACTGGGCTGGTGCAAGGTAGGCCTTTTGATATCCTGGACTTTAATTCAGGAGACCAAGCTGGAACTAACTTTTGGCTCTTAGAATTCTCCTGGGCTCTAAGAGGCTTTAAAAGTACATCATGTGGAAGGCTGGGCATGCCAGAGTCAGTGAGCCAATGAAAATACTGTTTCATGCATATAAAGCCATATCTAGTGGCTTCAGGGTGAGGATAGAGGGGATGAGTGTGGAATGGACACTAGGAATCTCTAACAACTGGGAAAAAAGATACTTCCATATATATGTATACAAACATATGGAGGCAGCTGGGTGGCAGACTGGATAGACTGCCAGGCCTGGAGTCAGGAAGACTCATCTTCCTGAGTTCAAATCCAGCCTTAGACACTTACTAACTGTGTGACCCTGGGCAAGTCACTTCACCCTATTTGCCTCAGTTTTCTCACGGGTAAAATGAGCTGGGGAAGAAAATAGCAAGCTGCTCTAGCATCTTTGCCAAGAAAACCCCAAATTGGGTCACGAAGAGTCAGACATCACTGAAAAGACTGGTGTGTATATATTATATAAGTAACCATCTGGATAAGCCATGTGAGAATACATATCTTACATGGGCAGCACACATCTTACATATATGTTTATGTTGATGGTACAATAGAAAAATTGCCTTCACAATTGTTTTAGTATTAGCAAAAGTCATAATTTGTCAGATTTGTCCAAGATTTGTCAGAGAATATTACTGTTACCGCTTAGGGTAGGGAACTTGACTGGAGACAATGTGTGACTGAGGTGGAGCTATCTGGGAAATGATAAACATCAACAATTTTCCACAGCCCAGTAGAATGCTCCGAGTATAGGATGTGGCTTCAGAAAGACTTGGGTTCAAATTGCGCTTCTGCTACTGAGAGTTAATAAGCTGCTTGACTTTGGACAAATCAAATTGCCTGTGGCAAGTCCCTAGGACTTTTTAAAAAAAATTAATTTGTAAGACAAGCCTTGAGATCTGTCTCAGACATTGAAATTGCAGATGATGAAGAAAATTAAAACTTTAAAAAAACCCATATTCCATGTACTTTAGGAATTGGAATTAATTCCTGCCACACTCAACTACCCATAATAAAAGATGTAGTTCGGGAGTTAGATTCTGAGTCATATTGCAAGAAGAAATGTTGAAAAACAAATGAATCAATGACTATTTCTAAGAAGTAATTCCTTAAAGTCAGTTATTAATTTTAGCCAATTATTTTTCTACTGCAGGTTATTTAACCACCAACAAATGGTACCCAGATTGTCAGACTTTCTCACAGTCAGAACCCAAGCTGAATAATCAGGACTCTCTTTTTAAGTTGCCACTTTGCAGTGATCCTTCCACTAAGAATAGTTAGACCATTAACATCTTTACTTATAATGTAAAATCAGAAGTTTCCAAAGGTGGAAATAAAAGGCCAAATGTCTCAGGGAGTTGTGTTAAGGGAGAATTGTAACTAGAAATTTTGGTACCTGGGATAATTCAGATGGGAAGAGGGAAGAATGGAGAATAACTGTGGGGAAAGACTACCATTTGGTAGAATGCTATTTTAACTAATATTTTTGCTAACTAGGGGTTAAGCTCTTTTTTCTTTTTTGATTGTGCAGGAATGTAAGTGCTTTTAGTATCTTCTAAATTTTCTCACATTGGGACAAAATCCTGGTCACCTAACTGTAGTTATTTATTGTTGTTCAATAGTTCTGTGGTCCCATGTGGCGTTTTCTTGGCAAAGATACTGAATTAGTTTGCTATTTCCTTCTCCAGCTCATTTTACAGATGAGAAAACTGAGGCAAACAGAGTTAAGTGACTTGCCTAAGGTCACATGGCTAATAAATGTCTAAGGCCAGTTTTGAACTCAGGAAGATGAGTCTTCCTGACTCTAGAGCCGGCACTTTATCCACTGGGCCAGGTCGCTACCTTAAACTCTAGTTATGGTTCTGTGCAGAGATAACATGACTGATAACCATTCAGCACCTTCTGTTTTCACCTCCCTTTCTTGGGTGAGCTGAGCAACAAAAGATGTGTACAAAGGAGCTAAATCCTGTTGCTATGGACTTCATCTTATATTTTCTAAATTTTGCCTTTGTTCTCATATTCTATGTCTTAGCAATTCCATCATTTGTTTGCTAAAATAAATTTATTTTATGAACTTCTCACCTGTGGGACTTGTACTGAAGTTATCTGTGCATGAGGCTTGCCTCCCTACTGGATTGTAATCTCATTGAGAGCAGACACTGGACTATTTTTCTTTGTTGTGTTTCTCAGGCCTGAAAGGCAGTAAGGGTATAGTGCATAAAGTGCCATCCCTAGAGTTAAGAGATCTTGAGTTTTAAGTCTTGCTTCTGACACACATTGACTATACAGCCTTGGGTAAGTCATTTCACCTCTTAGTGCTTCAGGCAACTTTTGAGGACTGTAAATTGCAAAACAGCTGCTGATCTGCACTGGTAAGTGAAATTTCCTCACCAGGAGGTCCCTGCACTGATGAAAGCATCAATTCAAAACAAAAACCTGAATCCTTAGGTATCCTCCTCCCAGCAGCACTTAGGAAATATTTGCTGGCCCACACAAGCTGTTCCTACATGTGACATTCCATACTTCCCTCTACGTGGGCGAGCACCATGTTGGGAACAATCTCCTATCTCAACTCTGCCTGGGAGAATCTCCAGCTTTTTGTAAGTCTTAGCTTTGGTGCCACCTTCTACACACAGACTTTTCTGATACCCCTAGTTGTTAGGGTTCTCCCTCTCTTGAAATTAATGCACACTTTGTGTAGACTTTGTATTTTCTCATCTGTATATGGTGCTTTTTAGCAGCGGAATATAACTTGGTGAGGGCTAGAACTGTACCTGGGACAGGGCCTTACAACACTGTAGGCACTGGATAATGTATGTTGAAAGGCTTAAGAATTTTGATCAATGAGGTGAGCAATCATGATTCCCAAGGACTGGTGATGAAACATGCTACTCCACCTTCTGCCATTAGGGTGATAGACTCAGGATGCAGAACAATATACATTTTGGGACATGGACAAAAATGGGGGCATTTGTTTTGTTTAACTAAGCCTATTTATTGGAAGAGTTGGGCTGCTCCTTTTTTTTTTAGGTTGGGGGAGGGATGGGAGGGGAGAAAATAAATGCTTGTTAATTGAAACATAAAATAAAACTAATAAACATATGTTGAACTCATTTGAACTGATACTAATTAACAACACCACTCTGGTTCCCTACCTAAACTTTTATTTTGCCTCCCATAGGGAATTACAGGAAAACAAATTTGGCCTTCCCAACCTAAACCAAACATAAGTAAATAATAAAACTTTGCCAGTCAGTGATATTATAGACTCAAAATGATCTTACCTACTTAATAGGAATGAGCATTTCCAACTGTAATGGTTAGTTATCCCCCAAGACATGGAAAATAGGTTATACAGAAGAGTAGAAAGGAGTAAGTTAAGGCTTGAAGACAGAAGTGGAAAGTTTGGGAAGCTGAGATAGGCTTGAGATCTATCCAGAGGTAACTGAGGCAGAATGGTGAATATGACGGCCAAGAAAAATGAACATTCCAGTTCAAAGTCAGAGAACTTGATGTGAATCTGGGGACAGAAGCTTACATGCCTCTCTCCTCCCCCAGGCAGAATGGAACTGGCTAAATGGAAGATTCTGACAAAGTGTGAGAGAGAAATGGGATAGAAAATTGAGAATAAAATAAAACTTCAGAAGAGTTGAGTTGTTGAATTGTTCCAGTAGTGTTTGACTCTTTGTGACCCCATTTTGGGGTTTTCTTGGCAGAGATGCTGGAGTGGTTTGCCATTTCCTTCTCCAGTTCATTTTACAAATGAGGAAAATGAGGCAAACAGGGTTAAGTGACTTGCCCAAGGTCACACAGCTAATTGTGCAAGTAGCCTGTAACTATGCGGAATATGTGTTGTTTGCCTACATGTATATGTCCTGTGGTTCTCAAACATTTTTTTTGTTCAAGGACAGTGCTCATGACACATTGAACATTTAAATTGGCAAGGAAGAAGGGTCCCAGGGCAATTGGCGAACCCTAGCCTTGAGATTCCTCCACCTTTCTTTCATCTTCCCTATCCCCTGACCCTCTTCTTTCTTTACTTCTCAGGACTCACAGTAAATGAGACAACTTTGTGCCTCTGTAGCTACAGCTGCCATTATGACAGTGCTGATGACTGTGTTGATGAACAGGCCCTAAACTCCAGTTGGGAGCAAGAGTTCATAGGGATTTCATGGTATACCAGCTAGAAACTCATGGCACATTGGGCGCTGGGCCATACCATCTGACAATCATTGCTACAGTTTCTTTTACTGAATTCCTCTTTTGATGCTTCTCTGTTGTGTGATTAGTGTGGCACTGGTAAATGTTAAGGGCAGGTAAGTGATGTAGTGGACACAGCATTGACCTGGGAATCAGGAAGACTCATCTTCCTGAGTTTGAATCTGGCCTCAGATAGTTACTAGCTGTGTGATCCTGGGCAAGTCACTTAATCCTATTTGCCTCAGTTTACTGATCTGTAAAATTAGCTGAAGAAGGAAATGGCAAACCACTCCAGTATCTTTGTCAAGAAAACCCCAGATGGGGTCACGAAGAGTTAGACACGACTAAACAACATCAAATATTAAACATCTGGCTCTATGGGAGAAAAATGAACTCATGGCACACTTTCAAGTTAAATTTGCATCGCTTAAGTTAAATGTGTATTTTCTTCATCACTTTCTTAAGTCTAGGCAAGCAACAAAACAATAAATCAAGTTCTGATTAATTAAGTCAAATTAACATCACTTAAGTCAAATTTGCATTTTCTCCCTCACTTTCTTAAGTCTAGCCAAGCAACAAAACAATAAATCAAGTCCTGATTTGTAGCATTTGTTGATTTTCAAGGTCTAAAAAAATACTCACCCTAATAATTTAAAGATTGACTCAAGCTAAGTTAAGTTGGCTCCAGCACATGGGCCTCTCCAAGGTTATGTCAATCAACCATAAGCACTGGTCAGCCCTATCAAGATAGAAAGCTTTGACTATTGGCCCTACGATGGTCTGTAACGTTCATTATCAAAGGACCAGCCTTGCCATAAGCTTTTCCCCGCCAGTGATGAATAGCTTCTTTCCCAATTCTATGTAAATACCATATACTCTAAATAACAGTGCCAGTTTAGTGTAAATGAATATGTATATTTTTAATGGGTCATCATCAGCTCAGTAACCTCAAAGACAGGTTATACCCAAACATTCATGTTAGATGAATATATGATACATTTTGCATCTGTGGAATCTCATGAAAGCAATCTTCTCTGTTGTATGGAGAGCTGTGATTTGTTCTAAAAGGGTGCACGCTCCCACTCATGAAGTTACAACTACATGAGGTATTGAAGAATAGAGCTAAAACCGCAGGATTCGACATGTTTGTGCAAAGTAATTTTGTGCACGCCAAACATCTGGCTAAGTGTGATTTTGCTGATGACGTGCTACCAAGGAGGGGAAAGGAAAGACAATTAAGGAGAGAGGGTGTAAGCCTGAAAAATGAGACCTCGCAGTCCTTGTGTGGGGGTAGCAGAAGTGACCTGCAGTGAAAGCAAATGTCTGGGGTGGCCCTGGTGTATGTCATGCAGCCCACAACCTTTTCTGAATCAGTTTGCATTCCCAAAGGTACAGAGTTGGCACCGAACAGACTATGAAATATATGAAATTAACTTTCTTTAAATTATTATTTATTATAGCAATAATTATGACATAATAGAAAAAGCAAAAGTTTGGGAGTCGGAAGAGCTAGGTTCAAATCTGGGGCCTGTCACTTACAATGTAATGTTAGGTAAGGCCTTACTTAATCGCTTTCTGCCCCAGTTTCCTCATCTATAAAGTGGGGATAATACCACCTAGAGAATTTATCTTAGTGGTTTGTTGTGAGGTGAGAGTTTTGTAGAATGCTATATAAATGTTTGCTATCAGCTATTGTCTCAGAGATTTAGAGCCAGAAGGGACCTTGGAGGTCATCTAGCCCAGAAGTGTCAAAGACAGGTTGCCCATAACACTCTCAAACACAACCCAAATCAGATGAAAAGTAATCAGAAAATAGCAAAATTAATACAAATACAATAGAACATAGATAATATTAACATACGGTTTTCTAACTAAACTTGCTGCCTACAGGGATACTTATGCATGGGTTAATGACTCTGGTTTCTATTTGGGTTTGATACCACTGACACCACTTGCTCCCATTTTAAAGTTGAGGAAACAGATATGCAGAGAAGTGAAGTGATTCATCCAACATCAAAGAAGCTATAAAGGGATGATCTGGGACCTGAGCTAAGGTGCTCTGACTCAAAGCCAGCCTTCTTTCCACTCTACCTTGCTGTCACCCTGTTGCTGGAAATAAGTGGAATGGGCTCTGAGCACATCTTTTTATTTATTTTTTCTTGATTTTTTGGTGAGGCAATCGGGGTAAAGTGATTTGCCCAGGGTCACACAGCTAAGTAAGTGTCAAGTGACTGAGGCCGGATTTGAACTCAGGTCCTCCTGACTTAAGGGTCGGTGCTCTATCCACTGTGCCACCCAGCTGCCCCTGAGCACACCCCTTTAAACCATGGTTCTGGTCTACTTAGGTTTAGTTTTTGTTTTAAAAAAAAAGTAAATAAAACCAATGGAAGGAAAACAATACAACTCAAAATAGTCATTAGTGGATTTAGCCAGGCAATGAAGTTGGGCTAAGCAAAAAGCTGGGTTCTAATTTGGCAATGTGTGGCTAGGGCATTGTGAAATTTACATAGTAACTTTTCCACAATTTATAGTCTTAATAATAATAGTGATAACTAGCATTTGTATAGTACTTTAAGATTTGTAAAGTTGTTTACATATGCCATCTCAATTGATTCTTGTAACAATATTAGGAGGTAGGTACTATTATTATCCCCATTTTATAGATGTGAAAATTGAGGTAGACAGAGTTGTTAAATGACTTGCCCAGGGTCACACAGCTAGAAAGTATCTGAGGTGTAATTTGAACTCATTTTCTTGATTCCACATCCAGTGCTCTATCCATTGTACCACTTGGCTGCTATGGAGTTGCTTAGAGATCAAATTATACAAAAACAATGTTATAAAGATAATTAACTTTGAAAGACTTTGGAACTCTGATCAACATAATGAACAATCACAATTCCAAAGGACTCATGATGAAGCACGCTATCCACCTCCAGGTAGAGAGCTCAGAGTATTGAAGCATATTCTCTTGGACATGGTTAATAATTTTTTCTTTTTTGCTTAACTATACATATTTATAATGGGTTTTGTTTTTCTTGCCTTCTCAATGGGAGGTGCAGGGGAACCTGGAAGGGGGAGAATTTGGAACTGAAAAGAAGATTGAAGAGACTGAGAGACAGAGACAGAGACAGAGAAAGAGAGAGGGGAGGGAGAGAGACAGAGAGAGAGAGACAGAGAGAGACAGAGAGATCGGGGGGAGGAGAGAGAGAAAGAGAGAGACAGAAAGAGAGACAGAGAGAGAGACAGAGATAGAGAGAGGGAAGGAGAGAGAGAGAGGAGAGAATGAGAGAGAGAGAATGAGAGACAGACAGACAGAAAGACACAGGGATGGGAAAAGAGAGAGAGAGAGAGAGAGAGAGAGAGAGAGAGAGAGAGAGAGAGTAAGAGTTGCTTGGGGCATTAAGAGGTTACATGACTTGGCTAGAGTCAGAAAGCCAGTATATGTTAAACTGGACTATCTACTACAGCATGCTACTGCCTCTCTATGGAACTGAGAGAGCACTTTTCCCAAACCAGTCATTTTACAGATGAGGAAACTAAGGCCCTGAGAGGGGAAGTGCTTTTATACTCTAAATATCTAGCTGAGTGTAATGTTGCCAAGGACTCACTGAAGAGGACAAGAAAGAAGAATGAAAGAGTAAGGGTTGGAGCAGGTCCCATAGGTAGCACTGGCAAAACCGGGTTAAAACCCAGCTCTTATGACCCCAAATCTCATGTATGAGTGTTTGTGGATCTGGGGTCATGCTCAGTTGTTTCAACCAACATACCAGGGGCCAAGGCCAGTCACCACAGGCATCCTATTGCTTCTGAATCCTGTGATTTGATTAGCACCATCCTTATTGGCCACCAAGGGAAGGAATTCTGTAGTTTACAGCTTCAGTGAACCCCAGTTCTTGGGACACCGTGAAGGCACAACAGTGGCTCCCAGACCACAGCGTGGGGGATTTTTAGGCAAACATCTCATTCCATACCAGAAACTCAAGGAGAAGATGCAGGCAGATGTAAGCATCTGCTTATACACTACCCAATCAAAGCTACCTCTGTGTTTTTTTATGGCTCTTCATCCCCCTCCTCCTCTTTTGCCCTTCAATCCTCCCAATATCCCTTCCCAAAATGCACTCCACAAGAATTAGAATTGGCTCAGCCACAAAGCGAAGGAAACATAAAACTCCCCATTTATTGCATTCTATGCCATGCTCTTTTATATGGCTCACTGAGCCCACCCCTGTGTAAGTAACTCCCCATAACAGGCCCTGGGGACATGCCGAGGGGGGAGCTTTGGGGGAGGGAAAGAGAGAAGGCTCCACTGCCTCAGCTACCTGGGCCCAGAGACAGAAGAGGAGAGTGTTGGTACGTGTGTGTATGTGTGTGTTTTCCCCTTCGTCTCTGGAGCCTGAGAGGCACTCCTCGCTCTCAGAGCAATTACTGCGAATGATTTATGTGGCCAGTCAAGAGGGCCTGCCAGGGTTCTTATTTCATCTCCAGAAAAAGGAACTCTGTTGGAATTTTATCAGGGAGCTTGGGATTCAATGGACAGCTGCCTTTTGTTTTCCCCATGAAAGACCTTCTCCTCTGGGCTGTGGCACTCACCATCTACATGGACAGCCCGAACTAAAAATGGGCCATGACAGGCTAGAAAAGACACATAAGAGATGGAACAAAATATTAAAATAGAAAAGAAAGCTTTCCTCCTTTCCTTTCTGTATGTGTTTTTAGCAGCTGATGTAAGGGAGGGCTGGATTAAAATGCTGCTTTAATTCTACTTCACAGAATCAGCTACAGCAACAAACCTTTAGCCCCTGCTACAAATGCCTATTTAGGGGAGGGAGGGAGGAGCAAGGAAGGGAGGGAAAAAAAGAGAAAAGAAAAATCAAAGAGGGAAGAGAGGGGAAGAGAGAAGGAAAAAGAAGTAAAGAGAAAGAGAGGGAGAGAAAGGGGAGAGATGGAAAGAGACAGAGAAAAAGATGGAGAGGATGTATGGAAGGAGAGAAGAGAAGATAGAGGAAGAGACAGCCAAAGAGGGAGGAGAGAGAAGGAGATAAAGAGAGGGAAAGAGGCAAAGAGAAGAAGATGGAGAAGGGGAGGGAAGAAAAGGGGAGAGGGAAGAAATGGAGAGAGGGAGAGGAGAGAGTGAGAGGGAGAGGAGAGGAGAGAGAGACAGAGAGAGAGAGAGAGAGAGAGAGAGAGAGAGAGAGAGAGAGAAGGAAATGGTGAGAGGGAGACCAGGAGGGAGGTAGAGAATTGAAGCAAGAAAGGAAGAGATTTTGAGACAGGGAAACAGAGAGAGAGAGACAGAATAAAAGAATAAAAGACTGAGGCAGAACACCACACAAGATAACCACCATTTCTATCTGATGTGATTTTTAAAATCTCTCAGTCACTGCTCTGTGGTATGTAGCATACAATGCATGCATAGACCCATACAAAGTCACACATACAGTGATGCAGGTAAACAGCTGAATGGAGAGACGTACACACATTCAGAAAAAGTACTCTGATATGCAGGCACACGTGTGCATACACATTCTTGGCCACACACACAGACGCACACACATGCACACACACGCACAAACACACACACACACGCCAGCATAGCAGATGCAGGTTTCATAAAGCCTCAGCTGTTTCCTTTCTGTTTGCTGAATGGAGTCATATGTCTTCAAACAGGTCTGTGTGGGGCACAAAGATACACTCAGTTAACATGGCTGCTCTAAATAGCACACTAGTCAGCCTGATGATTTTTTCTAAGAGACTTTCATAGTAAGAGATGCTAACAATACATTACAGTCTACACTAGAAGAATCTTACAAGGTAGCAAAGCGGTGGGAAGAGGTAGCTGGCTGAGACTGGTGAAGAGGGAACCAGAACTATGTACAGGAAGACAAGGATCATAACAAAATGCATCCCCCTCCACCATATATGAGCTGCAGTATTCATCCTTCTGTATCTAAGCTTTTCTACTCTACACTGAAAATATTACCATGAACAAATTACAGTATATGAATACAAGGGACTACTATTGAGTTATAAGAAATGATGAAAGGTTCCAGAGAAACCTGGGAAGATTTGTATGAAGTGATACAGAGCAAAGTGTGTAAAACCAGGAGAACAATTTATAGAATAACAAAAACACTGTCAAGAAAAACATTTTGAAATGCTTAAGAACTTTGATTATTGCCATGACTAACCACAGCTTGAAGGCTGATCATGATACGTACCACATATACATGCAGATCATGATACACAGTACCCTACCTCCTGCAGAAGCAGAATGAGACATACTTTTGGGCATGGCTAATATGGGAATGTGTTTTGCTTTGCTATGCATACTTGTTACAAGGGCTTTGCATCTCTTCCTTTCTTTTCTCCCAATGGGGCAGGGGCAGGAAAAATGCTTGTTAATTGAAAAAAAAAAAAGAAAATAAAGAAAATATATTCACGGATGCAAGTTCCCAACTTGCATATTGTCATGGTGTTGCCAATTTTAAAGGCACTAACAACATTTTCTTCTTAATTACCAAATAAAATCAATTAAAAAACATGTCTTTATATATGTGTATCTGTATAGACAACACACACACTATATATATGTATATATACACACATGTGTGCACACATATATACACAATATTCTGGCATTCCACACTGAACGTTGTCAATAGGTCCCACAGAAGTAGCTTACAGCTTTGGGTGAAACATTATTATAGGAAGCACTTAATAAGTACCATTGAAACAATGTTATAAACGGGAAAGGAGTCCTTTGGATAATGAGGTGGCTGGCAGGTGCCTGGCTAAAGTAGGTAGTGTGGCACTATGGAGGAAGTTGGTGAGAAGGCCAGGGATTCTGCGCAAAAGAAGCTAAAAGTTGGAGAGGTCAGTGCTCTGAGATCCAACACAGGGCTGTGTTGGGCAGAAGGGCAGCCCAAAGCATAGAAGAGGACCGGAAGAGGGTGTGTGGCAAGAATGCCAAGAGCCAAGCAAGGCTAGGAGCTAAGCTGTGTGGACAGAGGCCAGGGGATACTAGGCTGGATGCCTACAGGATGGAGCAGCTAAGGCAGTTCTAGGGATAGGGACAAATGGGAGGACCACAGTAGAGTATAAAGAGTGATGGCTGAGCAGAGCAGAATAGGAAATAGGGAGTTCAGACCGGTGCCTGGTCATTGGACTCACTGGGAGATTTAAAAACTTTTAGGCAGGGGTTATATCATAATGAATTAAAGATATTATTGTGAAATATAGTTAGCAAGTTTATCAGGACACTTCTGTGGGTTACAACTATCCTTTTTTTGCTAGATGGTATGACTTGAAAGCTGTCAATCTGATGATGCTGAAATGCCAAAGAAAAAAAATCACAGATACTATGAGACAATCTGAGGACCTTTTTAGCTTTTGGGAACTGTTGGATCATAATCAGGTTGAGTTCAGAACTTTCCTGGCCTGGAGTATGGGTCTAGTGGCCCAGTCACTGGAACCAGTCTAGCTGACTGGTGTCAGCTTTTTGGAATTCACTGGTTGGCTAATTGGAATTCACTGGAGGCGCCCTGAGGGCATTAGAAGATTAGGGAGAACAGGGCACCAGTGGGAGAGAACACATGGGAAAACTTGCACCAAGCACAAGAGATTCCCCTGAGGAAACAGAGGAACTGAGTGGCAACTTCCACTGAGGAAGTCAAGATAACAGGAAGAGGGGGTAGATCTTTCCTAAATCCACTGGTTGTCAGGGATTTTCTTCCCCTTAGAAACAATTTTGTGTTTGTTTCTAGCTTATATTGATTTATTAATGCACCTGCTGTATCTCCTCAGTAGAATGGAAGTTCTTTGAGGCCAAGGGTTCCTTCATTTTTGTCCTTGTATCTCCAGCGTCTAGTACGTACTAGATGTTAATAACTGCTCATTAAATAAATGGATGGATGGATGGATGGATGGATGAATGTTGGCCTGAACTGGGGCTTATACTTGGTGATGGGAGTTTTGTGAGGGGCATAGATGGAGAGAGAAAGAAGGAGAAGTCAGTTGAGAAAGGGAGGCAGGGGATAGGGCTTTCCTCTCTTTGTTTCATCACTGGAATGACTGAAGGTGTTCATTCACTGGTGTTTGCATATTTTCATTTTGAGAGTTATTGAAATTGAGGAGGTTTCATGTTTCGAAATTGCACAAGTGGAGGACGGTGGGTTGGGTTGCCTTTGGAAAATTGTTCTTTTTAATGATCCCCTCCCTGATCTTCCCTGAAACAAAGGACATTCTTTTGAACACCCAATGTTCTTCCAATGCTATTGCATGGCTATATGGGATGTAGTCTGACAGGCTCTGAGAAATGGAGACCATGGACCACCCAAAGGGCAAGCAAGAGTTTCACAAAGTAGATGTAAACAGAGTGTAAGACATGATGCATACGCAGAATAAAGGATTCTATCAAAGAAATGGATAACTAGGAAAAACGGTAGGCCACAAGGTAGAAGCAAAAGATAAAACTAGCAGATGACCAAAGGAACCATAGGCATGTACCCAACATGGTGGGAGTATGGGGAAGGTCCCAGCATGCAGAATGAAGCCATTTGCTAATTTATGTTAAAGACACAGATTAGAGTTACAAAGGATGGGCAGGCATAGTTAGGTTGCAATTTGTATTTCGGATAGGAATATTCACATGGATGAAACTACAAATTTACTAGACCAAAATGGTATAATAATAAAACTAGAATGTATAATAACTAACATTTATATGGCAGCTAGGTGGTGCAGTGGATAGAGGACCCAGCCTGCAGTTAGAAAGACTCCTTTGTGAGTTCAAATCCAGCCTTAGACACTTACTAGCTGTATGACCCTAGTCACTTAACCCTTTTTGCTTTTGTTTCCTCATCTGCAAAATAAGTTGGAGAAGGAAATAGCAAACTGCTCCAGTATCTTTGCCAAGAAAACTCCAAATGGGGTTATTAAGAATCAGACACAATTGAACAACAAACGTTTATATAATACTTTAAAGTTTACTATACAATTTATGTATATTGTCTCTTTTGAGTCTTACAACAACCCTGTGAATTTTGATGTTACTTTTATCTCCATCTAACTGAGGCTAAGAGAGGTTAAGGGACATAGTAATAAGTATTTGAGGCAGGATTTGAATTCATGTCTTCCTGACTCTAAGCTCTAAGTCTAGTCTTCTATCCTCCTCGTTATCTCAAATATGTTCACAAATATTCTTGCTGAGTAGGTAGTAACCTCAGTTGTTTTTACCTGTAGAAGGAGCAGAGGTGCTAACTTTAAATTCTTTAAGTTCTTTGAATTCCAGTGACCTGGGACCTTGTTCTCTACAGTTCTTGGGAGAGATCCCACAAGGTCTTTGTGGCTAGCTTAAGTATTACAGAGAAAATCTAGAGGTCTCTCTTTGGTTCTAGGTGCCATCCTATGGGATTTGCCAGCAAGTCAGGCAGGCACTAGGATCACAGTCCTGCCATCTGTCGGCTGCAGTTGGAAACCCTCAAGTCCCGCTCTGCTGTGGCTGTTCAACAGGGACTGAGCTTGCGATGGATTTGGTCTCGGCTAATTTTAGGCACAGCTCTGACAAACAGCTGAGAGGTGACAGCACAAACTTCCCAGAATTGGCAGAGAACATGATGATAATTTAGTTTCCAGAACCTAAGAGTGGCTATAGGCTTTTCCTGTGGACTCTATAAGATCACACTCATACTCGGGTGCTGAGACATTCCTACTGCTCTTGTGGCTATTGCCAAAGGGGGCAGGGCAATTGGAAGTCCTTCCCTCCTGTGTGTGTGTGTGTGTGTGTGTGTGTGTGTGTGCGTGTGCGTGTGTGTGTGTGTGTGTGTCAGTTGCCAGTGGAGTAGAAAGGGGGAGTAGGAAATTAGTAGGCAGTGATTCTATTTTGGGCTGGGTAAGGGAGCTATGAGATGTTCCTTCTATGACTGTACTCTGTAAATGAAAAGTATGAATACAGTTAACTTCCACTAGGCATCTATGTAAAATACTCTTGTCCAATGAGGAAGATGTAACTAAACCTGGCTTAAAGCTAAAGCATCTCTTACCCCACCCCATCCTACAGTGAAATTCCATTAAATCCAGGAGAGAACGCAAAGCTGGAAAGCTTCCATATATGAACTGAAGGGAAGAGGCAAGAGGAAAAGCTTATTATAAAATAAGGGTACTTATTTTCCACATCTATAAAATGTACCCCTAACTATAATAACCATATTATATATTATATATCATGTTATGTTATATATTATATATGACAGCTATATGCTGTATTATATATAACTATATGCCTAACATTTATGGAGAGCTTTAATGTTTGCAAGGTGCTTTACATATATGATCTCCTTTAGTCCCCACAACCCTGGGAGTAGGTGCTATTATTAATAACATTTTGCAAATGAGGAAACTGAGCCTGAGAAAAGTTAAGTTGATTTGTTCAGAGTAACACAGCTCATAAGAATCTGAAATCAGTATGGAACTCAGCTTCCATTCCAAGTTTGGCACGAGATCCACCACTCCACCTAGATTCCTTAAAATGGAAGGAGATGATTTAGGGTTGTGTGTTCTTTGAAAAGGAGTTATTATCCTTCTCTTCTCAAGGAAATATGAGGTTTCAGATCACTTATGCCTCCGATAAGCTTCATGAGCCAAGCTCCATGCTCAGCCACCCACCTGCCAACACCTTTGCTGACACAAGACTATCTTCTCTTGACCACTCAACCCTAAGAGCACACAAAGAGCAAAGGGACCTCTCAATTTGCCACAACTTTCCTAAGGCCATGAACAAGTTAACCCTGTCTTAAGCAGAACAGGGAACACAAAATTCATGGAGAGGAAAAGAAGAGATGGGTCACTCATCACTATAGGGGCCGTTCTTCAGATTTTTTTTTTTTTGGTGAGGCAGTCGGGGTTATGTAACTTTCCCAGGTCACACAGCTAGTAAGTGTCAAGTGTCTGAGTCCAGATGTGAAATCAGGTCCTCCTAACTGCAAGGCCAGAGCTCTATCCACTGTGCCACTGAGCTGCCCCCCATTCTTCAGATCTTAAGAACAATCCAGACAGGGCTGGTATACAAGATAAACTCTACCAGCTTGAAGTAGTCAGATCTTAAGAGATGCTCATTGGAAATGAAAGGGATCTGTCTGTTGATTCTTATGGAGCAGTTCCAATAAACTTTCTGGAATGAGGAGAGCTGTACTCCAGGACTACCTGCTTTCAGATTTCTTAGTTAAGAGAGCTACAACCATGGAAGTGGTGCCCAGGTGTCTGGAGCACCATAAGACAGGAGCAGATGTCATTCTACCTAAGAAAGCATGTAACAGGTGATGCCTCACCAACAACAGTACTGCTTGAGGCTTATTGTTTTTGTTGAGTCATTTCAGTCCTGTGCAACCCTTGGTGATCCCATTTGGGGTTTTCTTGGGAAAGATACCAGTGTTTTGCCATTTCCTTCTCTAGCTCATTTTACAGATGAGGAAACTGAGGCAAACAGGGTTGAATGACTTGCCCAGGGTCACAAAGCTAGTAAGTGTCTGGGGCCAGATTTGAACTCAGGAAGATGAGTCTTCCTGATTCCCAGCAGCCCAGTGCTCTCTCCACTGTGCCACCTACCTGCCTTTGCCTGAGACACCGAGGACTAACAAGAAATAATTTCTACGATAGCAATAGTAACACATTTTCTGTAGCCCTTTAAAGTTTACAAAGTGCTTTAGTCACAAGACTGTGAGCTAGGAAGTGTAAGTCTTTATCTTTTGGCAATCCCTTTCATTTCCTTTGTATGGGGAGCTACCTGTAGTTCCTTATACTTACTCCTTATACTGAAACTTATAATAAAAATATAATATAGTACTTCAAGGTTTGCAGATCACTATACAAATATTAGCTTATTTGATCCTCAAAACAACTGAGAGGCAGGTGCTATGATTATCCCCATTTTATAGATGAGGAAATTAAGGCAGACAGAGGTTAAGTGATTTATCCAAGGTCAATCAGTTAGTGTCTGCATGAGATAAACTCAGGTCTTTCTGATTCCAGGTCCTACCACTACCTCACCTAGCTGCTTCCATAATATTATGTCACTTGATTTTTTTGGTTATTAGTTTGCCTGTTGGACTGAGAAATTAAGTAGCTTACGTATGCTACACTGCTAGTATGTGTCAAGAGGTAATTCAGGTCTTTCTAACTCAAAGCGAACCCTACATGAAAAACCAGGACTCAGAGAGACTTGCCCAGGAGCTATAGAAGGCTGGATTTGAAACCAGGTCTTCTGGGTTCTAAGTTTGTGTTGTTTTCCATTATAACGTATCCTGTAGCCATCAGCATTCTGAGTTCCAAAGATGACTACATACCCAAACGACCTTTAAGGGAGCTTTGAGGTTTGGCAAACATTTTACATAATCTCACTGGATCCTCAGACTATAGCACTCTGAGGGGAGGGGATGCTACAGGTACTACTGGCCCCATTTTTACAGATCAAGTAAAGGGCTGGGTGAGTCTAGGTCTGGCACCATGGCTTTCCTCAACAGAAAGGAATAATTTTACCTGTACTTTCATGTGCGTTTTTAAAAAGCAGCTATTCTCTGTCTGGAGAGTTGGTGGGGTATTGTAGAGAGAGAGCTGGTTAGAAGACCTATGTTTAAATCCTGACTCTTACATAGATGAACAAATCACTTAACCAACTCTCTAGACTAGAAGTTAGGAGTTACTGATCTGTATTCATAGAGGGAGTTTTTACTTCCTGTTGTCTCCAGGAGCAGATATAAAATGCTCTGTTTGGCATTCAAAGCCCTTTCTAACCTAGCTCCCTCCTACCCTTCCAGTCTTCTTACACCTTACTCCCTGCCATGTACTCTTTGATCCAGTGACAACCGGCCTCCTGGATGTTCCACAAACAAGACACTCCATCTCTCTGCTGGGCATTCTCTCCAGCTATCCCTCCTCTACTCCAACTAGTGACCTTCCTGACTTCCTTTAAGTCCCAACTAAAATCCCTCTTTCTATAGGAAGTCTTCCCCAACCTCTCCTAATTCCAGTGCATTCTCTGTTAATTATTTCCTATTTACCCTGTATAAAGCTTGCTTTGTATATATTTGTTTGCATGTTGTCTCTTCCATTAGACCATAAGCTCCTTGAGGGCAGGGACTGTCAATTGCTTCCTTTTTCTATCCCTAGCACAGTACCTGGCACATAGTAGGTGTTTAATAAATGTCTATAGAATAAACGAATGAATGAATGTGTTCTCTACACAAATAAAAATGCAAAATAAACCCTCTATTCTGTTTTGTGCAAAGTCTCTAAGGGGTTGAAATAAATAGATGATAGACCCTGGAAGGTTCTCAAAGGCCATCCAGTTCAAGCCCCTCATTTCAGAGGTGAGGATACGGAGTTCATGTGACATGTCCAAGGTCACAAGAAGCAAGTGTCAAAGGTGAGATTTGAACGGCTGTCGCCTGATGGCTGGACGTTTCCAGTGACTCAATTGTCTTTCCACCAGGCTTTTACCTTCCACTAGCTGGCCTGAACTGGAATGTTTCTTTTCAGTAATGAAGTTTTCTCCCTCGATGTAGTTCAGAAACTAGATCAGTGCTTCCTGGCTTGCTCACAATTCATCTCAGACCTTGGGAGACAAACGGCAGCGGCAGTAGCAACAGCACAACTATCAGGATGACGATGATCGTCATAAATAATATTTTCCGAAGCTTGAACCCTAGTGCCACCAGAAGAAAAATAAAACATTCTCCCTGAATGGCTGAAACACTGCATCTGTGCCTGTGCCTCCCCACCCCCCACGATCCCCTCCATGGATGAGTCTCATAAAGCTGCCAAGCTCAGGGGCCTCAGAATGGTGAGTCAGGCAGGAGAGGGGGCAGGAGGAGGGGGAGGAGAGGGACCAAGATAAAAATAAAGAGGCGCGGCAATTGCCTTGTTACTCCTTCAATTAAGCCCGAACAGCCCCAGCTTGATGAGTCAACAGCAATGACACGAAAGAAGGGAAGAAAGAGAGACTGAGTGCACAACAAGCCGAGTGCTATTAAGCAGAGGGGAAGCCGGGCTTCTTTGTTGTCGCTTTAACCCCCAAACAAGCCCAGCGGCATTGTACCTAGCACACGATTTCAAAAACAAACAAGTGAAAAGGTCCCACTGACAATTTGGGATAGGATCAACGAGAGGGAGTGCTTCTCTGACCCGCCTGTATAAAGAGCTGCCTCTGGAAAGAATGCCCTGATGATGGGGGATGGGGCTTGCAGACGTTGGGTGTAAGAGGCCAAGTTACACAGTTCAAATAAAACTATTGTTTCCTCTGGGGGATAAAGCCTGCTGCAATTCCACACATGTCACCATGGCAGCAGAAGGGGAGGGCCGGGATGGAGGAACAGATGGGTATCACCAACGAGGCCCCAGTTCACATTCAAGGGACTCAATCTCTCTTTCCCTTTAAGTCTTGTGTTTCTTTTCTTCCTCCATATTGACAAATCAATGTCTTCCTTATCACCTAATCATCATTAGCACCCATCGAGTACACATCTTGGGCTTGGCACTAAGCATGGTAAAGAAGTATGCAGCCAGGGGTCCCACACGCCAGAAACGGACAGTTTCATAAACACAATGATTACATGGCACATCCCAAATGTCTACGCATATTCTCAATAATGTTACTTTAACCCAGGCAATTTCGCAGTCAAACCGTGGAGAAATACTGCTGCAGGGCTGCTCAGCCAACTGCCCAAGACACAGACTGCATGTTCATCTATGATCCCAGCTATACCTTGAACCCTAGGGTCATTAACTCCTCAAAGTGGTGATCTATTTGTCATTGTCAAATTGCTCATTACATGTGAAGAAACATCATTTTCTCTGAAACTAAGTGTACACTGTAATGTTGTTTCACCTAACACCATGATTTTGTAAGACCAATTAATGACTGTGGTCTCATCAACATAGGTAACTGCCACTAAAGAAAATGCCTTCTTTTGATAAAGACTGGCAACCTGTGAGTAACTGATAATCTTAGGGCATTCATTGACAGAGGTTCTGAGATATTAAGTGATTTCCCTACGATCACAAACATTTTTATGTCTCATGGGCAGAACTGGAACTCAGGTCTTCCTTCTTCCACTATGCCAAGCACACACACACACACACACACACACATATAAATGTATATATGTGTGCATATATATACGCATGTGTCTATATGTATGTATATGTATATATATATATACACACACACACAATATATAATATGATAGATGGATAGACGGATGGATAGAGAGAGGGAGGGAGGGATGGGTAGATAGCTAGCTAGCTAGATAAGATGGATGGATAGAAATGTATCCAGACAAGATTTCATTGGTGGAGAATTCTCCACAAGCAAGCTCCCTCTATCAATGCAGACTGGCATTTGTGCCAAGCTGTTAGTGTTGCCTGAGGCAATAAGCCATTAAATGATCTATTAAATGACTTGCGCAGGATCACATCTCCAGTATGTGTTGGAGGTAAAACCTGAACTAAGGTCTTCCTGTTTCTGAGACTAGGTCTCTAACCGTTATGCCACACTGTCTCTCTATAATCAATCAACAGGCATTTATTAAGTGCTTACTATATGCCAGACATTGTTCTAAGTGTTGGCAATAACAAAGAAAAAGTAAAAACTGTCATTAATGAGCTTACCTTATAAAATATACATAAATATAATCACAACAAATGTTTCAGAGGTTCTCAAATGCTAACTTCATACTGTTATCATGGACGTCAAAGTACTCCTGGGAGCATAATCAAGTAGAACTGTTGGCGAGGTATTTTCCTGGGTTCAGTTTTTGTTCTCCTCTTCTCTCTTCCCCACATCTTTTGCCCCCTCCTCCTCGCCCCTCAAACTGTCCTACATACTGCTGCCGGATTAAACATCCTATATTGTGGTGTTATAGGATCGTAGGATTACAAATTTAAAGCTTCAAGGTCTTAGAAATTAGTCCAACCCCATCATTTCACAAATAAGGAAACTGAGGCTCAGAGAAGTTGACTTGACCAGAGTCATGCTGCTAGTTAAGTGTCAGAGGCAGGCCCAAATGCAGGTCTCTCTGATTCTAAAGCTGGCTGGATCTATCCAGCACATCTACTTTTGTGTGTTCCCTCCCCCATTAGCTTTTAAGCTCCTTCAGGTCAGGGACTGTCTTTTTTTTATTCATTGTATCCCCAGCACTTAGCACCTAGTAGGCACTCAATTAATGTTTACTGGATTGGACTAGATCTTATCTTACAACCCTGGAATGACCTTTCAAAGCCTAGCTCAAATCCACTCACCTACTTGGTGCCTTACCCCAACTAATCCAAGCTACTTTGATGTCTACTGTCTCTACATTCTTATAGAACTTACACAATAACCTTCCTATCTCAGGGAGATATGTTTTAGAGAACATTATCTAGGGCAGCTAGGTGGCACAGTGGATAGAGTGCTTGGTCTGGAATCTTCCTGAGTTCAAATCAGGCCTCAGACACTTACTAGCTGTGTGACCCTGGGTAAGTCACTTAACCCTGTTTGCCTCAGTTTCCTCATCCTGTAAAATGAGTTGGAAAAGGAAATGTCAAACTACTCCAGTATCTTTGCCAAGAAAATCCCAAATGGGGACACAAATGGGGTCATAAAGAGTTGAATATGACTGAACAACAACAATGTTCTAGACAGTCTTCAAAGAGTAGTCCCTCTGTACTTTCTCCTAATCATTCCACATCTGGAGGACTGTATCCACGTCTGGGGTGCTGTGTTCAATTAGGGAAGCTATAGAATGGACTTCGATAAGCTGGAAAATATACAGAGGAAAACAACAAGGATGACATAGGGCCTTGAATCCCTAGCATATAAGGAAGTATAGGGTTAAGGAACTGGGGTTATTTAGCCTGGGTAACTCAGGGGAACATGATAGATGTGTTCAAGTTCTTGAAGGATTAGATTTATTCTATTTGGCACCAGAGGGCAGATCCTGAAGCAATGGGAAGAAGCTTTAAAAAGGCAAATTTTGGAAGAAAAAAACCATCCTCAGAGCAATTTGGAATGATGCCCAATGGGTATAAAACTGTGCATACATACCCTTTGATCCAGCAATACCACCACTAGGTCTGTATCCAAAGATATCACTAAAAAAGGGAAAAGGACCCACATGTACAAAAATATTTAGAGCAGTTCTTTCTGTGGTGGCAAAGAATTGGAAATGGAGGGGATGCCCATCAGTTGGGGAATGGCTGAATAAGTTGTGGTACATGAATATAATGGAATACTATTGTGCTATAAGAAATGATGAGGAGGTAGATTTCAGAAAAACCTGTGAAGACTTACATGAACTGAGCAGAACCAGGAGAACACTGTACACAGTAAAAGCAACATGGTGTGATGACCAGCTTTGACTGACTTAGCTCTTCTCAGCAATACAAAGATCTAAGACAATTCCAAAAGCCTAACGATGGAAAAAGCTATCCACATCCAGAGAAAGAATTATGGAGTCTGAATGAAGATTGAAACATACTATTTTCACTTTTTTTTCTTTCTCATGTTTTTTCCCTTTTGCTCTGATTTTTCCTTCACAACATGACTAATGTGGAAATATGATTAATATGACTGTACATGTATAACCTATATCAAACTACTTGCTGTCTTGGGGAGCTGGAAGAGGAAGAGAAAAAGGTGGAATTCAAAGTCTTACAAAGATGAATGTTGAAAAGTATCTTTACATGTCATTAGAAAAAAATAAAATATTATTAAGAGGGGCAAAAAAATCCTAACAATCAGAGCTGTCCAAAAGTAGAATGAGCGGGTGCAGGAGGAAGCGGGCTTCCCTCACCGTAGGTCTTTGAGTACAGGCTGGCTACGTTATGACGATTATTCTTTCCTGGTCCAAAGGCTGGATTTGACGGCCACTGAAGTCACTTCCAACTCTCCAATTCTGTGGTTCTGCGGTATTACATAGTATTTGGGGCATGAGGACAAAAGCTTTCAATTATGGTTCAAACTCCAAGTTATTGAAGAGAAAGATTAGTGTCTGTAAATGTCTACTTTGCTATGTAATCATAAGAATTTAAAGGATATTGGAAAAGGGGGAGCCAAATATGTGCTATGTTCTCTGCATCATCGTCTGTTTTGGCTTCTGTGAACCTCAAATATTTGAAACTTTCCAAGGTGAAATGGACACTTGTGGGATTCCTCTATTGTCTGTATCAAACACCTTGGCACTTACTCATATACTATCTTGTGCTGTTATCTAATTGTTTCCTGAGTATATCTTGTCTGCCCAGTGAAATGGTAAGCTCCTAGTCCTTTATATTCCTCACACTCTTAGCCTAGTTCAGAGAGGAGAGTAGATGCTTAAAAAATATTAGAGAATCAAAAAATCTCTTTGAGTTTTTCTTTCTTTTTATCATGAACTTAATAATCAGCAGCAAACATGAACATTTCTGTATAAAAAGAACAGAAATGGGATTGTAGATGAAACCATGAATTTTTGTTACATACAGCTTATTTTTTTTAAAAAATGTATATATTAAATTTAACTCAGTAACATTTCCCTTGTTTGTGACCTCTTCTGAATTGGAATTTTTTTGGAATCAAAAAACCAAAAGGTGTTTAGCATAAGGGGTCACAGATTCAGAGCTGGAATAAAACTCTGAGTTCATCTAATCCAACCCCTTCATTTTACAGGTGAGGAAACTCAGCCCCAGGGAAATGCAATGATTTGCCAAAGGCCACATGAATCATAAGTGATAGAGCAAAGACTCAAATCCAAGTCCTCTGAGTCCAGATCCAGAGGTCTTTGTCCTGTGCCACAGTGACTCTTGAATCACCCTGTCAAAGACATTCATGCTCATTTCAGTTGTGTTCGGTCTACACTGGCCTAATAATTTATTTTGAGAAGCCCAAAGTCATCTATTTGATTCTGCCACTTTTTGTTATTTATGAAGAGGCACCTGAGGAACTACACTTGAGAGTTAGGAGATTTAATTCTACCTGAATTAACTTGAATGTCACTAACCGGACCTAGCAGAGATCCCATCTTCAATCATAATGACATGGGCACCGTTGCTGGAGAGATGAATACTCTTCTGGAGAAACGCAACTCTGAAGGTCTAAGTGTTTCTAGGCTATGGCTTAGGGACAGTAGGAGTAAAACTTGGCTTCCCTTTGCAGGGTTGAATTTACAAGGGCAGCAATTAAAAGGAGGTTGACATCCTGACTTACAATTAATTTGTAACACAACCAGGTCTATGATGATGCTTTAGTTATGGCATTGGGGTCCAAAGAGAAAAGTGTGTGAGAGATACTGGCACACTTTCCCACTCAATTGTGTGTGTATGTTTTTAAAGTCAAAATATAAATATTACAACAGCTAAACATAAACATTAACCAGTATTATTATTCATTTCACCCCTCTGAGTTTCCCTTTCCTCATCTGCAACATGAGATTAGATTAGATGTCCGTATGCCACATATTGACTTTTGTTGTTTATTGTTCGGTTGTTTCAGTTGTGTCTGACTCTCTGTGACAACATCTGAGGTTTTCTTGGCAAAGATACTGGAATGGTTTGCCATTTCCTTCTCCATCCCATTTTACAGATGAGGAAACTGAGGCAAACACGGTTAGATGACTTGCCCAGGGTCATGCAACTAGTAAGTATCTGAGGTTGGATTTGAACTTATGAAGATGACTCTTTCTGATTCCAGAGCTGGTGCTCTATTCACTGCCACCTAGTTGCCTTAGAGAACCACTAATTAACATTATCTATGTTTTACTGTATTTTTATTTATTTATTATCCATTTCCCAATTACATTTTAATCCGGTTTGGGTCACACTCAGGAGATTTGCAGGCTCTGGTGACCTGGAGTTGGACACCTCTGAACTAGATGGTCTCTAAAAATCCCTTTCAAATCCAAATTCTGCGATCTACCCATATCAATTGTTAAAGCAACACTTAATGAAATATAAACAACAAGGTACAATTAGGTACCCTTCTCACTAAACTTCAACAGATATCAATCACTGCTTAATTTAACCCTGGTTCACCTAGGCCAGATTAGGGCATTTTCTTCAATTTACTACAAATTTTTATATTTTGAGTCAAAATCTCTCCCTGGATAGATACAGTTCTGGACTTTCAGTTACATCACCAGGTGTCACAGCTTTGCAACCTTTTAGCTCATAATTATTTTCCTTGTGTTACAGCTATAAACTCTAATTGCATTAGCTGGAGCCCCTGAGTGCTAAGTCTGGTTGTGACTTTATGGAAGTCACAACTTTTCTGTGGCCTCAGTTTCCCTTTCTGTATAAATGAGAGGATTATATTAACTGATTTCAATGGTCTTTCAAGCTCTAAAATCCCATGATCCCATTTCTTAATATGAGGGAAAAAAACTGCCTTTTCATACCTACACAGCTGCCCCCATCTCTCCCCAAGGGATCATAGACCTAGAATCATAGACTTTTTAAAGCAGGAAGGGACCTTATGCTTCTCCACATTAGCAGTGTGAACCTATGGGACTGTCTTTTCCCCAATCAGATTAAGGTTTCTCAGCCATTTGATTAACCCAATCCAAGATCCAACTTGAATTCTTTGACTAAACGGTCCCTTAGCAACCATCACACAAATAGGCTCGAGTATCTCTGCTTTTGCATCTAGACAGCCTTCTGAAAGAGCCCAGAGTCACACATATTTCGCTTTTTTTTTCCTTACCAGGACACAACTGTTTGATGTTTTAAGGAGAGATTATAATTTTTTTTTTTTTAAGCACAGTGGTGTTAAATCCTGATTAGGGTAAGAGCAATAAAGCATCATAGAAAAAAGATGCTCAGTGTATCAGGACTTATTTGTGTCTTCTTTTTCTTCACACATTAATATTCTAAAACTACCTATTATAAAGATGGTCATGTAGAAAAGCACTAGCGAGAGCTGTAATCTAGACTTCAGGATTTGCCCTTTACCTTGCAAATTTGGGATGGAAAATGTAACTTATGCTACCTCTGATGCAATCTCAAACTGCCTCCATTCTCTTAGTGTGAAACATCTGGTGACAGTCCTTGAAGGACTCATAGAAAACTGCGCTGTCATCTTGACTGGAAGTGCCACCTTCTGTCTCTGTCATCTTAGCAACAGGCTCATTTCTCTGGTCGAAGGGAGTTGTTTTAATCAGTCTTACCATAAGTGATTCCAACGAACTGAGATGTAATCCCTTGATACAAATTCCAGGAAATGGCACAAACTTAGGTAGTTGCATTGAGCACCCACTCACTTGGATGAGAGACAATATCTGCCTCCTTCTTTTAGTTTCTGCTCATTACCCAGAGGCTGAGTGTTGGAAGCGCAAGGCAGAAGGCAGTATAGGTTTTCTCAGATTCACTACTGCAAACAGAACTGTGGTGTGCTGGTGAGCCTAGGTGATGTAAGGTGGACCAGAGGATAGAATTATTATTATTATTATTATTATTATTATTATTATCATCATTATTATTATTAGAGTCCTTGGATTACAGGTCTAGAGTTAGAAGACAGTTCAGACACCACTGCATCCAATCCCTTCATTCTACAGAGAATGAAGACTGAGACTGAGGGAATTAAGTGGCTTGTCCGAGGTCACATAAGTAGTAAGGTTCAGAGGTAAGATCTGAACCCAGCTCTCCTGGCTCAAGAGCTAATGCTCTTCCTACCATACCATGCTGCTTCGTTGGTCAGGAAGACCTGGTTCAAAGCTCAGGTCTGTGGGATTATTGTTGCTTTGTAACCATGGGCAAGTCACTTTACTTCTGAGCTTCAGTTTTCTCATCTGTAAAGTGGGGACACAATACCTTACAAGTAGATATTACAAGGTTGTTTTGTTGCCAGGTTTCCAATGAGGCAACGTACATAAAGCACTCTGTCAATACACTAACTTTTTAGGCTTGCAAAGCCTTTACTACGGGTAGCTAGGTGACACAGTGGATAGAGTGCCAGGCCTGGAGTCAGGAAGACTCAACTTCCTGAGTTCAATTCTGTCTTCAGACACTTTCTAGCTGTGTGACACTTAACCTTGTTTGCCTCAGTTTCCTTATCTATAAAATGAACTGGAGAAGGAAATGGCAAACCACTCCTGTATCTCTGCCAAGAAAACCCTAAATGAAGTCATTAAGAGTCAGACACGACTGAAATGACTGAACAACAACAAAAAACCAACCACAAAGCCTTAATGAAAGCACTAACGCATCCACAGAGAAGATGAGGAAGTGGCCACCCTACTTCTGTCTAAGTTGGGGTTACAGAAGTTCCTGTTTTCCCCAGGTATTGTCATCTGCCATCAGAATCACAGAATGTCAGTGCTCAGAGAGACTTGAGAACATAGAATATTGGCTACAAACGGGCCGTAGACCACAGAGCACAGAATGTTAAGTGTTAGAACCGGAAGGCAGACAGTCAGGGGAGAAGGGACAGGAGAAGACTGAGCTAGGAAGGGCCTCAGAACATAGAAGCAAGTATGTTACAGCCAGGAGAGATCTTAAAACACAGAATAAAAGTGGAAGTGAACCTAGGACACAGAATACAGGCCATTTGAGGTGTAAATGGTCTTAGAACTTAGGATGTCAAAACAAGAAAGGACCTTAGAACATAGAACGCAGGATGTCAGAACTGGAACACAAAGAATGTAGACTATGGAGAGGTGAAAGTGGCCCTGGAGCATAGGGTGTCAGAGATGGAATTAACCGGAGAAGACAGAACCTGGAATGTTAGTCCTGGAAGGGGCCTCAGCACATAGCACAGAGGATGTCAGGGCGAGGAGTCCTAGAACATAGAACACCGACTGTCAGAACATAGAACACAGAACACAGACACGGACTGTCAGAGTTGGAAGGGACTTTCATGGTCTAGTCTCATCTGCTCATTTTTTTTTTTTTACAAACAGGAACAGGAGGCCCTCTGAGGGTTAAGCGACTTGCCTTACCAGCAGCAGATCCCGTGTTCCGGACACCAGCTCACCGTGCAGCTACCTGGACCTCATTAACACTGATCATGTAAGGTAAGGGACTGATGGCCAACCTGAAACCCATCAGAGGTGGTGAGTACAGAGAGCAGGCCACGATGATGCGTGTGTTGGCAAAGGGCTCATTTTCTTTGTATTTTCAGTTATTGAGGACCCTTCCAGCTGAGGCGTGCTGACTTTCCCTAAGCTTCAGGGACGGACAACTAAGTAAATGTCCATGACACGAGTGAACTGTCTAAATTGTCTAGATCAGAGGCATAGATTTGAAGTTGGAAGGGTCCTCAGAGGTCAACTAGTCCAACCTTTCATTTTACAGATGAGGAAACTGAGGCCCAGAAAGGTAGTATAAGTGGTGTTCTGGTTATATACTCAGCATTCTTTCTGCTGTACTATACTGTTCCTAGAGCAGGTAGATGGTGCAGTAGATAGAACGCTGGGCCTAGAGTCAGGAAGCCCTGAGTTCAAATCCAACCTCAGACACTTACTAGCTGTATGACTCTGGGCAAGTCACTTACCCCTTTTTGCCTCAGTTTCCTCATCTGTCATATGAGCTGGAGAAGGAAATGGCAAACCACTCAAGTATCTTTACCAAGAAAATCCCAAAAGGCGTCACAAAGAGTCAGACATGGCTGAAAACAACTAAACATTACACATCCTGTTCCTAGACGGTAAAATTTTTGAGGGCTGGGACTAAGGCTTTTCTCTATCCAACACCTAATAGTTCCTTACACATAAAAAGCACTCAATAAGCATTTCATGGTGATATGAAGAAATACTGGAGAGTCAATGTACCAGTATAATGATAATAGCAATTCACATTCATATCATGCTTTTTAGAACTTTACAAACAGAAACAAAAATCATTACTGAGGAGGCTGCCTCTTCTAATTTCTGAGAGCTACAATTAGCTTGTGACTATGTCTGACTAGGTCACTCCCCTACTCAAGAATATTCAATGATTCCCTGTTGCATATTGAATAAAATCTATACTCCTCAAATTAGCATTTGGAGTTACTGGTCATTAGATTGTCATTTAAAGCTCTTCACAATCTGACTTCAGCCTGCCTTTCTAAATGTTATTCCAATAATATTTCACATTATTTCTGTTCATGTATTCTACAATGCAACCAAAATGGCGCACATGCTATTCTTCAAACTGGAATTCCATCCCTCTGGCCCAAGGTTGTTCTACATGTCTAAAATATATATCTTCCTCTTAGATCTTTATCTTCTTTCAAGGCTCTGTTATAGTACTACCTCCTATATGAAGTTTTTCCTGATTCCCTTGGTTATTTGTCTACTTTCTTGCCTCACATGTTTTTGTGTTTACTGATCTATGTAAATGCTGTGTCTCCCCAATAGAATGTAAATTCTTTGACAGCAGAGAAAGTTTCTTGTTTGTCCCCAGTGCCTAACATGGTGCCTTGCATATAAGAGACATTTAACAAATGCTTATTGGATCACAGGATTGTAGATGTATAAATAGCTGGAAGGGTCCTTAGAGTTCATATGCACCAATTCTTTTTCATAAGGAAAGTGAGGTCTAGAAAGATGAAGTGCCTTTATTTAAAATCATGTAGATAACTAAAGTAGCAAAGCTAGTGTTTGACCCCAGGTCCCCAGACTACAAGCCTGATAATCTGAACCATCTGTAATTGAATACAGTCTTGCCATTGGACCTGCCTCCTTCTATCTACCAGGAATGGTACCTCTCTGGACTCCTCTCTCCTCCTTCAGCTGAATCAACCCTAGTTTGGGATTCTTTCCTGGGGCTGACCTATCCTGATTGGTAAAAACTCATCTCAACCCAGTATATAGCCAGCCTTATACCGTGGTTGACAACCTTTACAGCTTCCCACCAGGAGGTGGTTCCTGGCCACCACCCCCTTCCTACAACTTACACTGGAAACAACAATTAAACCAATAGAACCATTGCTACTGGCTGTACTAATCCTCAATCTTTGTGACTATGGAGACCAGGCTTCCCTTTGTATGGCACCATCCTGCTATCCCTCTCTCATATGTTATATTCCCTTTAGCTCCTGATGGCAGTGATTGTCTCATTTTTGTATTTGTAATCCCCAGGGCCTAGCACAGTGCCCAGACCATTTCAGCTGCTTAATAAATACTTGTTGATTGACTGCAAATTCTAAGACATGAAATTGAGGGAAAACACAGACAAAAAAGGAAAATATCTGAAAATGGAAAGAAAGTTTACTGCTTACATGTGCAGAGCCCAAGGTTTACAAGCATTGTAGAGTGCAGCTTCCATCTGATTTCAGTAAGAACCATTTAGTGCCATGAGGATCAAGCAAGACTGTGCCATTAAACTGGGGTTAGAGGCAGCCCTGGTCTCAGAGTCAGAAAAACCTGAGTTCAAATCTAGCTTCAAAGACTTTCTAGCTGTGAGACCCTGGGCAAGTCACTTAAACACTGCCTGCCTCACTTTCCTCATCTGTAAAAAGGGGATAGTAATAGCACTTCCCTCCCCCGGTTGTTGTGAGGTTCTAATGAGAATATTTGTAAAGTGTTTTTCAAACCTTAAAGTACTATATAAATGCTATTATTATTATTACTACTACTACCACCACCAAAAATAATCCCTTTTATGACTGCAATCTCCTGATTTTGAGGAGTGTCTAAATATTAGATATTCTGCTAAAGAAAGATATGGAAGCAGAACTCATACCTAGGTATCTTACCTCTTCTTCTTCCTCCTTTTCTCGTGTGACCACCTTCTTCTCTCTGGCTACTTTTCTCCCTCCCTCTATTTCTGCTCTACCCTCAAATATACCATTTAGGAAGGATAATCAGAGTGAGTGAGAAGAAGGACCCTGATTTTCCTATGGGACCAGAAAGTCTGAAAAGGTATGTATTCGACATCATTAGCAGTTCATCTTCTAAAACCTCAGGGCAGCCCCTAGGCAGATCCCCTCTGCAATCCCCACCTCCTCTCCGCCACCCCCCCTTTTGTCTTTTGGTGTCTGCTTATCAAACTAATGAAGCTAAGACAGAAGAAATTTAGGGTGGAGGCAGGAGCTTAAGATCAAGGGTGGGAAGAAAGAGAGAGAAAAAGAGAGGGAGAGAGGAAGGAGAGAAAAAAAGAGGAGAGAGAGAGGAAGGGGGAAGATAAAGAGGGAGGGAGGGAGGGGGAGAGAGAGAGAAAGAGAGAGAGAGAAAGAGAGAGAGAGAGAGAGAGAGAGAGAGAGAGAGAGAGAGAGAGAGAGAGAGAGAGAGAGAGACACGTAAAACCCCAAATTTCTTTCACTTAAAATGGGAAGGGGCGGGGTGTAGATGTGATTGTCTTCTAATTTCCTGATGAAGGAGATGTCTATTTACTTTCTCTGAGTGAGCATTTGCATATTAAAAAGGCTGAGCTCCTTTGTGGACGGGAACTATCAGGGCCACATTTTCTACTTGACAGCGCAGAGTGCTGGGTAATGGCTCCAGGTAAAGAGAGCCGCCTCCCTCCCTCCCTCACTTCTATGCAAAGCCCCTCCCTATCATTCAGCATGTGGAAGGAGAGGACTTTGGGCGTGAACTGTGTGCATTCATTCAGTCCCTCATTTGGTCAACATTTATTAGTCACCTACTATGTGCCAGTAATTGTGTTAGGCCTGGGTGTTACAAAGACTAGATAGGAACAGGTGTTTTGTTTTGTGTCTATGTGAAGCCAGACGGGGTGGGGGGGGGGGGCAGGGGAATGGGGAGGGAGATAGCAGGGAAAGTTGTTCTCTTTAGGGCAGGGCAAAAGCTTCTGCAGCAGAAGCCAGAGCCCTAGGACTGGTTGAGGAAGCGGCAGCAGTAGCTCCATCAGAGATTTTTCCGTTCGCCCATATCCGGAGAGGTGATCTTCAACTTCAGGTTAAAAAATCGCATCAACATCTCCCATCACGTCACTGACCTAAATATAGACAATGACTTCAAGAAGGAGGGGGGAGAGGAGGGGAACGTGGCCCATTCTTATACCTGTAAAGGCTGCAAAGCCCTTCAGACAAGGGATGGCAAAGGAGGAACAATAGATAACCAGTCAGATATGAAGGGAGAAAGAGGAGCACTGGCTGTTCTAGTAGGATTGCCCTGATAAAACCATTAGGGATTCTCAGCTTCCCATCCATCCTCATTTGTAACTGGGGGTGTATCTCAAAGGCTTAAAGCTTTCTCTGGTGGTAGAGTCCCCACTAAGATTTGCCCCAGGAATATCTGTTCTGGAAGACCTCCCCTTCCTTTCTGGGAGAAAGCAGCACATGGTGCTGAAAGAACACCAGATTGGAGCTGCTTTTGCCTTTCTTTCTGTACCTGGCACTTAGCATAGTGCCCACCTATCACATAGGAAGCACTTAAATGCTAGATGATTACTGATTGATTTTTTTTTTTAATTTAAAGTACTTGATTTCAAATCCTGACTCCCCTACTTATATAGACCTTGAGTGAATCATTTTCTCTCTCTGGCCCTCAGTTTCCCCAGCTGTAAAATGAAAGTACTGGGCTAAATGATTTCTAAGGTCCCTCCCAGCTCTTAATCTTCATTTCTATGAAGAAGCAGCAAGGCACGGGAGATAGTGTACTGGACTTGGGAGTCAGGGAAAACTGCCATCAAAACTTGCCTCATAAACTCATTAGTTAGGAGACAATAATAATAGCTCCCGTTTAGATAGCATTTTAAGGTTTGCAAAGTACTTTACATTCCTTTGATCTCATTTGATCCTTAAAATAATCCTTAATACGAAATATGACTTTCATTTTAGAGATGAGGAAACTGAGTCCAAGAGAGGTTAAGTCACTTGCCCAGGGTCACAAAACCAGTAGGTATGTCAACTCTTCTGAGTCTCATTTTCTTCATCTATAGAATAAAGATAACGCACCCGTACTTCTTATCATTTTGGGGCCCCAGTGAGATAATGTGTGTAAGGAGCTCAATAAATGTCAGTTACTCTCATTATATTGTGACTTTGCATCTGGCAGACCACTCCTGGGTTATTCAGCCATAGTCTCCCCTCCATGTTCTGAGGAGCTATGCATGCCCTTTAGTTCAGCAGCCGTATTCCCTCCCACTTCAACGCAGCCTGATGTTTTCCTCTGGTATTTGGATTAGGGCCCACCAGCATTTGCTGGCAGCAAAAGGCACCCTCCACTTTAGAAGTCCCAAGTCCCAGCCCTCCACTTTAGCCGTCACAAGCTAGAGCCCCAGCCCTCTCCACCGCTCTTCGCACCGTCTTCCTAAGGACTCTTGAAGGCTGGTCTGTATTTCCTCAGTTGCTTGCTCCACTGGGAGTTTCTAGATAAAGGTTATATTCTCTCCACAACACACACTCAGGCTGGGGGTCTAGTCCTCTAAATCTACCACAGTGAGGATGCTTCTTTGCCTGTGAGAGTGGGAGTAGCACCTGCTTGCTAGGAATGTATGGAAGGGGGGTAACCCAAACACCTTGATATGGAACAGATTGTGTTAAGGAGTAGTATGAACCAGGTTCGATCCATGCACTGTGATTCACTAGGAGGTAGTTCGGTCCAATGTTAAGAACACTGAATTTGGAGACAAAGAACAGGGTTTGAATCCTGGGTGTGTCTGTGTGACTGGGCAAGTTACTGGACCTTTCTTCCACATTATTAAAATGAAGGAGAAAGACTCAATGATCCCTAAGGTGTCTCTTGGCTCTAAATCTCAGACTCTAAAAACCAGGTAGAAATTGTGACCAATCAGCTTGGAAGAAAGGCACCTCCCTCCTCCTCCATTTGGAATACTCTGCATGTTCACCAAGGCGATTGTGTGTACAAGAACCCGCCGCTCTAGCAGCAACCTGAGTGTGGCATAATTGTCTGCTGTGAGAAGACCGACGAGCCACTTCTAGTTTAAGCTGCCCAAGAATGCCTTCATTTAGGATAAAACAGAAATCCTTATTCTTTTGTGCAAGTGCAGCTCTGATAAATGCAACCCCCGGTCTGCTTTTTCAGAGGCAACATAAGCAACTTGTCAAATCATATTGTCCTGCAGTGAGCACCTGTATGCCAGACCCAGCTCTATTTGCTGGGACTTCATTTAAAAAAGCAAAGCAAAACAAAACAAAACAAACCCCAAACTAGCAGCACTCTCCTCCCACCCACCCTCCCCACTTTGGTAACAAGGAAGGGAGGGAAAGTCGAACAGTCCTGGAAAACAAAAGCTAGGACAGCTGTCTCCCTGAAAATGCACAAAGAAGGTGTGTGGGCACCCTTAAAAATGAAGTCATGCGGGAGTTCCAATGGGTTAAGGGCAATGAACTTGTAGAACCCAATCTAAGGGGAAAAGCTTCAGTTTAGAAGGAGCAAAAAGACTGGCACAATCTATCTGCATGAACCAGCTTGGGCATGGCCCCTGGGCAGAGCCTGGGCCCCTGCCTGGCCTTTTGAAAAGTAAGTTGGAATCAGTGCTTGGAAAACAGGCAGGTGGGTGTTCTCCTTAACACAAAAACCTGACAGCAACTGGAAAAGCGCCCTTGGAGGGGCACATTGTTTCCCTGAGGATGCATGGAAATGGAGTACACAGGATAATAAAGGAAGCCAATTTTTAATGAAATACAGTTACTGAAATATTTCAAAAAATAAGTTTAATACCCCAGGCTGAGAACCCCTGGCTTAAAGATTTGTAAAATTTTACCTATATTATATCATTTAATCATCACAACAACGTGTGAGGTAATCCCAAAGGTACTATTAGTCCTGTCTTACAGATAAGAAGACTGATGCTCAGAGAGGTTAAACGACCTGTATTTGTCAGAGGTAGAATTTGAACCCAGGCCTAAGGCTCCTTTGACCATACCTTCCAATACCATCTCCTGAATGAGACAAACATGTTATACATGGAAGCTATGTTACTGTTTCTAAAGATGGCCATTTGGAAATGTATCCCACATCTGCTGAAATAGTGTTGCTATAATAACAACAATAATAATGACTACCTATTTTGCAGATGAAGAAACTGAGGCTCAAAGAGATTAAATGACTTGATCATATATAGTTAGTGAATCTTGCTGGAAACAAGATTCAAACTCAAGTCTTTTTGACTCTTCTCCTTGCATACTATCCTTGACTCCACTTTGCTTAGCTACTTTAAATGAGTTCATAGGATCATCAATTTGGAGCTGGAAGTAGGGGTGATATGAGGCTCAAATGAGGTTATAGATATACTTTCCAAGCCTTAAAGTACTATGTAAATGTTAGTTATTATTATTAGCCTCTAGTCACCAAAGTCTCCAGTCTGGTGATAACTTCATTCCCAGAGCCTTCTATTGCCCTTCCGAGATCAGGCAATGTTATGTAGTGACATGAGGGTATGTCAGTAAATGTTTAACAAGTGCGTCTCCAGAAAAAAAAAAAGATACAGAGACAAAGTTTTAATTTTAATTGAATTGTTACATTTTTCCTCATCTTTTAAAATCTAGACAATCAACAAAACGATAAATCAAGCCCAATAAATGTAGTTGATGCAGATTTCTGAGGTGTAAATGCTTACACTGAAAATTTCCTAATCTGATATTGCAAGGAGGTTAAGAGCTAGCTCCAATTGGAAGGGATTATTAGGTTAGTCAGTCAATCAGCCGGCGAGTCAAAAAGCATCATTGAGTACAGCCAGGTCAAACTCAATAGAAATGGGGGTCACTAAACCGTATCTAGGTATCCCTTTGGATCACACGTTGACAGTTTTAAAATGTAATATCTATGCATTATTGTATTTTAATTTTTGTTACAGATTTCCAAATTATATTTTAATCTGGTTGGAACTCCATTCATGAGTGTTGTGGTTCTTGTATTTTACACCTCTGATCTAGTCCAACCAACCCCTTTATTGGAAATCTATCCCACATCTGCTGAAATAGTGTTGCTATAATAACAACAATAATAATGACTACCTGTTTTGCAGATGAAGAAACTGAGGCCCAAAAAGATTAAATGACTTGATCATATATAGTGTATCTTGCTGAAAACAAGATTCAAACTCAAGTCTTTTTGACTCTTCTCCTAGCATAAGGGAACTGAGGTCAGAAGATGTTATGTTACTTGGTCAAAGCATCTCTCTAAGTATGTATAAATTATATCCTAGGGTACTGAAAGACCTTGGGAATGTGATTGTGGAATCCCTGCAAGTAATCTTTAAAGTCTACTGGACAATTAGAAGGGTACCAGGAGTCTGAAGATGGACCAATATTGCCCTGATTTTCAAAGAAGGGAAGATCATCAATTCCAAAATATTACAGGCTGGTGAACTTGATCTTATTTCCTGGCAAAATTCTGAAACAGATCGTCAAACCAACAAATGTCTGTTGTTTGGAATTAAATTTCACTTAAAGTATAAGGGCACTTAGAAAAATTGGCAAACAGTAGAAACCAGCACTGGTATACTAAGAACAAACTAAGCTCTTATTTTTTAAAAATAGTATTATTAGACTGGAGGATAAGGGAGATTCCATAGACATATGTATCAATACACAGCAAGAACTTCAACAACCTCTTTTTTATATTAGACAGAAAAATGTCCATTAAAAAAATCTAGTTGGTAGATTTATAATTGGATGAACAACCATACCCAAGGAGTTTTGATTAATGGAACAGTATCAATGAAGATGGAGGTCTCTGAAGGTATATCAAAGGACTCTACTTTGGACTTAGTCCTATACTGTTCAACATTTTTTGTTTAAGAAACTGGATTAAGAAGTAGAAGACATGCTTATCAGATCTGTAGAGGGCATGAAGTTGGGAAGGATGCACAGGAAGGATGGATAATCAGGAATTTTAAAAGACCTCCAAGGTGAAAATGATAGGTTAAAACCAATCAAAGAAAATTTAATAGGCAGGGATAAAAGGAAAGTCCTACAGTAAAATAAAAAAAAAAACCTGTAAAATACAGGATGGAGACGGCCTGCTCATGTACAAATGAAGAACTCTGTGTAGAGGTTCATAAGCTTTATTATGTCATGGATTCCTTTGGCAGTCTAGTGAATGAAGCCTATTGACCCTTTCTCAAAATCATGTTCTTAAACACATAAAATAAAATCTATAAGATTATGAAGGAAATTTCAATTTTATTCAAATACAATTATTAAAAAGGCTCCAAACAAACAACAACAACAAAAAACCCATGTTCATGACCCTAGGTTAAGAACCTCTGGCGTAGAGTTCTCAGTTGACTAGCAGCTCAATCACAACTATTATTGTGATGGGGCTGCCAACCCATCTTGAGCTTCCTTCTTGAATTGTGGGATCCCAAAGATGGGATATAATAGTCTCATTGTACTCTAAACTGGTTAAACCACATCTGGAGTATTCTGTTCATGTCCAGGCACCACATTTTTAAAGATGGAAACTGACAAACAGGAGAGAATTCAGAGGAAGACTACCAGAATAGTGAAGGTTGGGAAACTCAGTCTAGAGGCAGTGTAACGTCCTGAATGAAACACTGAGTCAACAAGGCCTGGGTATGAATCCCCACTTTAATACTCAGTATTAGTCTGTGGCCATGGGCAAATTACTTTACCTCCCAGTCACAGTTCCATCATCTGAAAATATCTACAGTATTTATAAGATTGTTGTCAGACTCAAATGAGATCGCAGGACCACAGATTTAGACCTGAAAAGGACATCAAAAGCCATTTAGTTAAAATTCCTTGTTTTACTCAGGAGCAGATAGGTGACACAGGGGATAAGATGCTGAATTTGGGATTAGGATTACTTAAGTCTGAATCCTACCTCAGATACTTACTAGCAATGTGACCCTAGAAAAATCACTCAACCTCTCCCAGACTCAATTTCCTTATCTCTAAAATAGGGATAATAGCACCCACATCACAAGGGTGTTATGAAGATCAAATAAGATGCCAGGTTATTGTACTAGGCAAATCTTAAATGCCAAACCAATGCTATTATTATCACTGTTGTTATTACAGACGAAGACACTGAGGTTTAATGACTTGCTCAAGGTCACAAAGTTACAGAAAGTGGCAGAGCCAGGATTCACATTGGAGACCTCTGACTCCAAATGCAGAGCTCTTTCTACTGCATTCTCTTAGTTTATATCCCACTTTTGATGCTTACTACCTATGGGGTCTTAGACAAGTCATAGAATCTCTTCGAGCATCTGTTTCCCCAATCTATAAAGTACTTCATTAATCTTAAAGCACTAGATAAGGGTCAGTTATTATGATTGCAAAAGGGACTATTAAAGGAATTAGATATGTTTTGTCTGAAAAAGAAAATTAGGAGGGGGCATGACAACTGTGGTCAACTATTTAAAGGGCTATAATAAGGAAGATTTATTCTGTGAAACTGTAAAGAGCAAAGTTAGGATGAATGGGTGAAAGTTAGAGGGACAGGTTTTATTTTGATAGATCTACTCAGTGAGGCAATGAGCTTCCTCTCCATGACTAGAGGTATGTAATTAGAGATTAGATAATATTCAGTTGTGGATGTAGTAGATGGGATCCTGAAACATCTTGGAGCAGTGGCAGAAGCACAGTATCTATGGGCAACAGAGCCAGGATCAAATCCTACTATGCTTATTAGCTATGTGATCTTGGGCAAATCATGGGATCTCACTTAACATCTGTTTCCCCAATCGTAAAATGAGAGACACCAAAGAAGTAGAAGGCATGGAATACTACCTTATTCTAAGGAGGTAGCTGAAGAACTTTCATGTTTCTTATTGACTATTGTCACTTGGCATTTGGCAATAATTCAAAAAGCATTTACTAAACACCATGTGCCAGGCACTGTTAGGTGCTGGTGATACAAATAAATGAAACTGTTACTAGTCTCAAAGTCATTGCCATCCTTCCAGTCAAGTCATTCAGAGGTTTGTAGCCTAAGAGTCATCTTCCACTCTTTACTTTCATTCCCCTAATATCTAATCAGTTGACAAATCTTGTTGACTCTACTTGCTCAACATCTCTTGTATCCATCTCCTTGTTTCCACTCATACCAGAGCTACTCAAGTTTAGGTGACACAGGGGATAAGAGTCTCCCGCCTAGACTTCTATAGTAGCCTTCTGACCGATCTTGTGGCCAGTCTCTCCCCTCTCCAATCCATCCTTCACAGAGCTGCTAAACTGGTATTACTAAAGTAGAGGGCTTATCCATGCCACTACCTTACTTGAGAAGCATCAGTGGCAACTTGTTGCATCTAGAAAACAATAAAGACATTTAAAGCTCTTTGTAATCTATATCCAGCCTATCTTTCCAAGCTGATTATTCATTATTGTTGTGGTTCAGTCTTGTCTAACTCCTCCTGACCCCATTTTGGGGTTTTCTTGGAACAGATACTGAAGTGGTCTATCATTTCCTTCTCCAGTTTGTTTTACAGATGAGAAAACTGAGTGACTTGCCCAGGTTCACACAACTAGTAAAGGTCTGAAGTGGTATTTGAATTCGTGAAGAGGAGTCTTCCTGATTCCAAGCCCAGTGCTCTATCCACTGTGCCACCTAACTGCCCCGATTGTTCATTACTCCTCCTCAAGTATTCTGGCTATGACCAAACACATCTAATTGTTATTCTCCACACATGACATTCCATCTCCCACCTTGGCTGTCCCCTAAGCCTGGAATACTCTTCCTTCTCATCTCTGCCTCTTGGAACCCATATGTCCCTTCAAGAATAAGCTTGAGTATTGCCTCCTTCAAGATGCCTTTTCTATTTCCCTCAGTCAATAGTAACTCCCCTCCTGATAATTTTGCATTGACTTACATTAATTTGTAAACATATTGTATCTTTCCACACACCTTCTCATCAAACTCCTTTAGGCCAGGGAACATCTCACTTTGGTCTTTGTAACTCCAGCTTTTACCACAGTGCCTGATGTTAGTAAATGCTTAATATACTTGTTGATTAGTTGATTACTATTGTCAATTGATTGACTGTCATTCATCCTATTGTCAATGAAGAGGATTACTCTTAGTTATAAAAATAAAACAACAGGGACATTGAATGAACTCCCAAATACGCCAGGTACTGTAGTTGTTGGCTTCTAGGCCTATTAATAAAATAGTAACAGAGTTACAAGTTTTTCCTTCTCTAATTTAGCCCACTAACACTGGCACTGCCTCTAATCCCTTAGAGAACAGAGAAGGTTTCAACTTTCATAGGCATTATGAGTACCAATAAGGTCATGCCAAGGAACTATCAAATTACCACATGCTACACTAGTTTAAGGACCAATTTCATATTCCATGGCTCTGTCATTTTCACCTAATATTATATAGTATAAAAAATACAGCATGAAATATTTTCAAGCTACTCTATAACCTTTTAATGATTTCTAGAACTTAGTTGAAATTCCTAGGTTCTCATCTGAATCAAATATGAACATTTAAGATGGAAAGAAAACAAGAGAAATAAAAGATGGAAGGAAGGACACAGAGTGAAAAAGAAAGGAGAGGGAAGTAGAAATAAATGAAGGAGAAAGAGAAAGGGAAAACAAAAGGGGGTAGGAGAGGGATGAAAAAGAAGGATGGGGAAGGGTGGGGATGGGAAGAAATGAGGACAAAGAGAAGGAAAGGAAGAGAAAGAAAATGAAAGGAATATAAAAGAAGGAAAGAGTAGGTGACGGAAGAAAAAGGTGGGCAACGGAGGGAAAGTGCAGGAAGGGAATTGAAAAAATTAAACTCTGAATAAGCAATTCAACATTAGGAGACTCAACAGACAATAGCTGGGATCACACACATCCCACTTGCCCTTAAGATCCAGATTAGAAATGTCAGAACTACAAACAAAAAAGACTCTCTTTATTTGGCTACTAGTTAACAGTTCCCATGTTTCATGTTTGGACCATACAGTGCCATTGATTTAACAAAGGTGTTACAACAAAGTTAACAGGTCCTGAACCTGAATAAGAGAAAGCTCCCTTACTGCCCTGATGACTTAACACAGCATTTCATAGCTTGGGAGGAACCAAGAGATTGTTTTTCATTTGACAAAGGGAATAGATGCATGTCTAGAAACTTAACCTTGGACCTGAGCATGTGATCCCAGGCTCCTGAGCGGATGGAAAGACTGACTTGGGAGCATGTATTGAGGAAGGGGAAAAAAAAATCAATCAAACAGAACAGAGGAACAAAGACTATCGTCATCACCAGGGTGCCACATTTCTATGTATTTTCATTCAGGTTGCTTTCTGCAAAATGTGAGGGAGGCAGCAAAGAGAAACCAAATACTTCTCTGGATCTACACTTTTCATTCCTCACCAATGAAGGAACAGAAGCTATAATAGTGGGAATTGGTTCACCATCACCGCCACCATCACCATCGTTATCGTGGTCATAATAGCTTGCATTTATATACTGCTTTAAAATCGACTAAGCATTGCACATAGATTATCTCATTTGATCTTCAGAACATCCCTGTGAGGAAATTATTATTTTATATATAATTTTATCTTATTTTTTATCATTTATTTTATTGTTTATTTATATTATTATTATTTCCATATTATTACATATTATTATCCCCATTTTATAGATGAGGAAACTGTGATTGAGAGGTTAAGTGATGGGGGCACAGAGCTAGTAAATGTCTGAGTTTGGATGTGAACTCAGGTCTTTCTGACTCCACGTCCAGCACTCCTACTCACTGTGTCACCTAGTGTCCTATTCTCATTGATCTTTATTCTCTATCATTAGCTCTGATTTTCTCTGCCCTTTGGTTTAATGTAACTATACTCTTAGGCACGAAAAGCCCAATATCTGCTTACCCAACCCTGGATCTTTTAATCCTGCAGATGTACCAAATTCATTAATTCATGAAAATGATTAACAAGAGAGACAACACAGCATAGTGGACTGAGGAGGGTAGGTCAGTTAAGAGGGCTAAGATTCAAGTCTAGCCTCTGGCACTACTGTCTGTGTGACCCTGTACAAGTGATTTTAACTCTCATTTCCCAGACTCTAAGTTGCAGAGGATTTGCTAGTCTTCATCAGTGGGGGGTAGCTTCCACACCAGTTCCCCAAAGTGGTGACATTATAGATCTGGATGGTATTAACAACAACAAAAATAACAACAAAAGTACAAATCTAGCCTCTGTGAAGCTGAGTTCTACCTTGTTAGGTTACCAGTGTAAAGAAACAATTTGGTCTGTGATATAACAAAAGGTACAGGCGCTTGACCCTCTATTTGATAGCTTTTGTGTATTAGCCTATTGCAAACAGTCTAGTTTTCTTCCTTTAAGATTTAAACAGTAACCTTGGAAAGGCAGGAGACACAGCTATTTCATTTCTAGTTAGGAAAAACAACAACAGTCCAGACAACATAACAGTAATTTATGATTTTGCTTGTGTATTATCAGCCAGTAATAAGTGCAACTTGAAACTGCCAATTATCTCATAAGAGGGGTATCGCCTTCTTCTGTTTTGAATGACTCCATCGATAAATACAGGTTCAGCTCACTCACACTTCAGCACGTAACCAGTGGCCTTATAGGAGGAGAAATGAGCCAGGAAGTGGGGAGAACAAAAAATAGGCAGCATACGCATACTCCCATGTTAGCTAATCCTCTGGGAACAGGAGAAGAGAGGGAAGAAAGGCAGGAGGAAGGGAGAGAAAGAGAGGAGGGGGAGGGAAGAAGAGAGACCGAGAAAGAAAGGGGAGGGAAGGCACGGGGTGATAAGGGAAAGGAGCAGAATGGAATAGCCTGGAGCGGTCAGACTGCAGGTCACACACACAGAGTGTGCAGCAGCAAACTCAGTTTACAAAGAGACATCTGTTCCATTACTCTGATGCATTGTGGCTAATTACATCCTGGCCCGTCTGTGAAATGACAGCCACTTATTCTCCAGTGAACCGTAAAATCTGTACATGTTCGATTTGGGGAGTGGGAGAGGAGAAAAGTAGAAGCTAAAGTGGGAGGAAAGGGAGCAGCCAAGAGGAAAGCCAAGAAAGAAGAGAATGATGCTGATTGGCAAGAGAATTATGGTCAAAATTATGGAAGAAATACACCAAGAAAGAGAGTAGTTAGAGCCCAAGTTCAGAGGGGAGAGGTTTAAATTAGAAAAGTTTGTCCTTAAAGATGTTTTTCACATTCTTATTCAAAGACAAGAGTCCTGGGCTTTACTTCCTACCGTGAAGTTCCCCTCATTATGTTGATCCTGTGTCTTAGGAGAGCACCAGCACAATTCATAGTTGTTGTAATCTCCGGAGATGTGCAAAGAGAGGAAGTTGGTCAGGCCAGGGGAAGACCATTGATGGGGGCTCTTCCTCAGAGTCCTTTATGAATGAAAGGAGGTGACTGCCATCCCCAAAAAGTTTGGTTCAACAAGATCTTGGAGTAAGACACTATCAGTCTTATAACTGTTTATTAGAAGAATGCTAGTAGCTAGAATATGGATTAGTGAAGAAGGTAGTTGTGGTGGGAACTATTTTTCACCTGTGAATGGAAAAAAGTGAAGAGGAAGGATCAGAGAAGAAGTTTGAGAAAATTCTCATTCCTATTTGTATTAGAACAAAATCCTAACAAACAACAAAACCTAGCAATACCCCTATGGAAATGGGTACAATTATTTTAGATGAAAAAAAAAGTCTCCTTTTTAAAATTGCACTGCAGGGGCAGCTAGGTGATACAGGGTATAGCACACCCACCCTTGAGTCAGGAGGACCTGAGTTCAAATCCAGCCTAAGACACTTGCCCCTTACTAGTTGTATGACCCTGGGCAAGTCACTTAACCCCATTGCCTGGCCAAAAAATGTTGCACTTCATCTCAATGCAGGTTTTCACTTGAGACATTTTCATTCCTGCACAAGTTCTCCAAAAAACAACTGATAAGATTAATGGGTTCCTTATAATATTTTGTTCTTCTCTTTCCCCTCCATAATATATTACTTGCCATGGGTCACATTTACCATTCTATGATGTGTCTTATGTGCACTACAACTCGCTAAAAGAAGAAATATTACCTTGTGTCCCCATCATAATCATGCAGAGATTATAGTCACTCTGTTGGAGATGCATCTGGTCAGCACCATTCTTTGTCAAGATTGGACTTGTGAGTCAGAAGATTCGGGTTTCTGGGTTTCACAGTATCTCAGAATTGAACAGGATCTCAGAAGTCATCTAGTCCAACCCATACCACACCAAGAACGCCTTTGACAACATCCCTGACAAATAATCATCCAGCCTCTGCTTAAAGACCTCCAATGAAGAAGAACTCACTACCTGCCAAGCAGACCATTATCTCTTTGGATAGCTCTGATTATTAATAATTTTTTTCTTACATCAAAACCTAATTTGTCTTATTGCAATTTTTATATGATTTCCCCAACTTGAGTCTGCCACTTAACCTCTTGAAGTCTTTGTTTTTTCATCCAGAAAATAGGAATTCATTTTTAAAAATACATTTACCCAGTAAGCATTTATTAAGTGTTTTCTTTGTGCGAAGCCCTGGGCTGATATATCTTAACAGGGTTGCGAGGATATAAGAAGAAAACATACATGAAGATGTTCAGTAACTATCAAGTGCTATATGAATGTGATCCTTGACTTTAGGGTGAGTTGGTGTAAGGAGAAAGATTGGTTGCTTGTTGTCCTTCATTCTCAAAGAGGACCAAAATGACATCACTACGTTGGAGTCAAGGTACAGTGTGTCCAACTGCAGCTGATCAGACCAATATGAGCTTGGAAGGCTCTACCACAGGCCAGGCACAAATAGTCCACATGAACATTTGGAGTGGAGATAGATGAATGGTGGCTGGTGCAGGCCTGAAAGAATGCATATCCACTACTTTGTGGGTCTAGAATAAAAGAATATTACAGCCACAAAAGACTTCAGCATCTAGTCCAGCCATCTCCTTTATGGATAAGGAAATGGAACTGCAGAAGGTTGTTATGACTTGTCTAAGGTTGAGCAAATAGTTAAGTAACAAAGCCAGTACTTGAACTCAAATCTTCTGAATTTAAGTCCAAAGCTCACTCCTTTACATACGTCCTCCCCTAAAGAGATGAGAATAAATGAGACCTAATCAAAGACAATTTAAAAAAATTCTCCTCTGTCTTGAAAGATGTAACTACATTCATTCACCAAGGGTAAATAACACTTTGTGGGATGCTTTGAACACACTCCTGGATGGAGGCAGAGGGATGAATTACACATCCTCTCAAGGATCCCTCTGGCCCTATGATTTCTATGTTTACTTGAAGAAGTTAATTACCTGCAGATCACTGGGGAGTAACACTCAATAAAGTTCTGGGGCATTCACCTAGTTACCACTAATCCAACTTGGTTTGGCTGGGGTGGGAGTGGGGGGTGGGGAAGCAAGCTTCTCCGTCACAGATCTCAGTTTTAGGGAGAGGAGAGTAGAACAAGGGGGACCTTCACCCTTGTGAAGGTCTCCACGCACTGGAGAGCATGACTAATTTGGATGGAACTAAAAAGAACACCCCCAGGAGGACCCAATGTATTTAGTGACAGTGAGCATCAACAGCTCATCTGGCTCAAACTGAGGGATGCAATGTGATATATACGGAGTCAAAAAGACCTTGGTTCAAACCCCAGCTCTGTTACTTACTACCTGTATGACCTTGGGAAAGTCACTTCATTTTTCTGTGCCTCTTATGAAAGGATGGGGTTGGAATAGACAACCTCTGAGGTCCACTCTAATTCTATGATCTTATATTTGCTCCCTGATTTTCATCATGTGTGTTTATGTGTGTTGTCACATCTCCTAGATTATTTTTTAATTCAAATATATTTTTGAATAATTTTATTATTATTCAAAAATCGTTTAGTTTTTGAATAATTTCATTTTTTATTTAGGCACATAATGACTTCTACTATGTTCTTCACTGTACTGGATGCTGGGGAAATAAGGATAAAATGGCACAGTCCTTGACTTCCCATTCGACTGAGAGGATATGGCATGTTTACCCCTACGTAGGATACAGTGGAAAGAACACAAGCTCTGGGGTCAAAGGATCTAAGTGCACGTACTTCCTGTGTGATCCCAGAGAAGTCACTTCACTGTTCTGTGCCTCGGTTTTCTTGGTTACAAAATGAGGGAATTGGCTAAATGGTCTCTAAGGCCCCTTCCTGATCCAGGGCAATGATCCTATGTTGGAAAAGTAAACCAGAATGATTTGATTATTACTCATAGATTCTGCCTGCAAGGTAGAAGGAACTCTGCCCTTGAAGGGATGGGCCATGGCAAGATGCTGCTGTTCATACTAGCTAGAACTGTGTACAATCTTAATCATAGGACTCCTGTTAGCCTTGATCTGCTCCTTAGGACAACAGGTCCATCTAAGGAAGAATTCTTGATCCAAAGAGGTCATATGGTACAGCAAGAAGAGGACTAGCTTTAGAGGCAGAGGACCTGGGTTCAAATGTCACTTACTACTTTTTGATTTGTTTTAGTTGTATCTGACTCTTTGTGACCCCATTTGGGGTTTTCTCGGCAAAAATACTGGAAAGAGTTTGCCATTTCCTTCTCTAGATCATTTTTACAGATGAGGAAACTGAGGCAAACAGAGTTAAATGACTTGCACAGGGCCACAGCTACTGTCTGAGGTCCTCCTGACTCCATGCCTGATGCTATAGCCACTGCACCACCTCGCTGCCCCACTACCTTTGTTACCTTGGAGAAATCACTTAAACTCCTTGGATATCAGTTTCCTCATCTATAAAACAAAAATTCATTGGCCTCTGAGGTTTCTTCTATTCTAGATCTTTGATCCTATGTAAGCAGATTTTAGGACGGTTCCTTTTTAACTATTCATTCACAGCACTAGTTATTGTGATATACACACAGTAACTGCTTAGTAAATGTGATGGGGTGACAACACAGCTACTGTTATTTCTAAAAAGAAAGTTAACATTAGGGAGAGTCAAACCTTATTTCAAAGAAGGTATTTCCTTGTGGCTCAACAGAAGCATTTCTTTCAAATTCTACTTTTAATAATATTTTATTTCCCTCCCAGTTACATGTAAAAACAATTTCCAACACTTGCTTTTTTTTAAATTTGGAGTTCCAAATTCTATCCTTTCCTCCGCCCCCTATCCTCTCTCTGAGACAGTAAACAATCTGATATAGGTTATACATGTGCAAACATGTAAAACATCAAATATTAGTTTTTCAAAGTGCTACTTTCAGTATTGGGGGAAAAAAACCCTAGTGATTATCTTGCTAAGGTAGCTGATTAGCACAGGCAACAGCATATTTATACTCATATCTGGGGTATATAGACAATGAAAGAGCATGTGTATAAGTGACCTTGTTCTGTGGTGGTTCATGGAGGATGATGCATGATTAATTCTCTTGGCTATAGCTTTTCTGTTTTGGTCTGGAACTGTGATTTCATCAATGAACAGAACTCCAGCATACCAAAGCTGCCTCTATGAGTGTGGATTCAACTGTAATTTATAGCCTTGCTTGCCTTGGGGCATTGAGAGGTTAAATGACTTGTTCCTACTCACACAGCTAGTACGTGTTAGAGGTAGAATTTGAACCCAGATCTTCTTTACTCCTAGAGCAGTACTCTATCCATTATGCTTTCCTGCCCCTCATTCATTTATTAATTCATCAAACAAGTATTTATTAATTGTTGATTATGTGCCAGTCTTCAGATACACAAATTTTAAAAAATGCCCTCAAGAAGATGACAATCGATTTGGGGAAACAAGTATTCCAAAAAGTAAATGCAAAGTAATAAATTAATTATTACTGAAACAGCAAAAGGAGAGCCAGTATGCTAGAGTGGAAAGCACACTGGATTAGGAGCCTCGAGGACTATGGATTCATATACTGGCATGGCAGCTGATTAGTGGCATGATTTGAAGACTGTCTTTTTTTTTCCATCAGAAGTTCTTATAAGTGATCTTTGTGGTGCCTTCTAGCCCAAGGGATGATTCTATGAGTAGTTAAATGTGGTCACTTTGCTATCCCCCATAGAAATTCCTATAAATAAATCTCCACATAAAAACAGAAAAATGTGAATGACAGAGAAGAGAAGGATGTCACAAAGCACCCAGGAAAGTGGCTAAAATCATCAGTCAATCAATCAGCTTGACTGCCTCTCCATCATTCCATTAGCAGACTCACAGAAAAGGGAGAAAAGGCCAGTGACACATGTCACTCGGGCATCATCAGCACCCTCCAAACTGGGGACCTGCCTTTTGTTGTGATGTCACTGAATAACAGTCAGCCTGGTGATAGAAAATACCCTTGGAAGGCACTCTTGAGAGGTGCCTGTAGTTCAAAACAACAGCAAATGCAGATATTTATTCAACTACTCTCCTTTTTCCCTGTCTCCATGCCATTCTGGGCGTGGTCATGTTACCAATTAAAAATTGCCTCCCTCCTGCTCAAGTAAGCAGGCCCCAGGAGCTCAGCAAGCTTATCTGATACCATAAATAGGACCCCTTCCCAGTTCCTGCACACCTGTGCATTTCTCCAAAGGCCTAGAAATCAACACTGGTGGTTGAGAGCAGGCTTTATCCTTAATGACAACCATTAAGCAGGGCATTCTCTCACCCCATGATATGTTGTTGTTGTTTTTGTTGTCAGCCTATATTTTTTGATGTTATTAACCTTCCCTCCAGAAAGTACAAGGCCTACAGTACAGAGGTATTCTCCCCAGGAGGATGCCATCCTGGTTCTTTCCACTGGAGACCCATAAGTTTGGCAAAAGAGGCTTAAGTTGTACCTTCCTGCACTATTCTACTTGAAGTTGTATTTATAGAATGTAAAATCCTCAAGGGCAGCATACCTTTCATTTTTTTGTCTTTGTATCTTGAGCACATAGACATATAGTAGGTATTTAATAAGTGTATATTGAATTTTATGGACATAATGAATTTGAGTATAATGTTTTATTGCAAACATTTCCACTAATGCAGGTAACAGCGCCCCCCCCCCCTTAAATTATGCCTATGTCTTTCCATAAATCCACCATTAAAGAATTACCTGTTAAGCTGATGGTCACCCTCTGTTTTTTAAAAAAAATTATACTGAGGTGGTATCAGTATACCACTATGTCATTCTTCACCCTAAATGACTGATTTACATGTTCATACATGTCCTTAGTGATTTTTTTAATGCCAATTCTTATAGTTGGTAATATACTGCCAGCCATTTAATATGAAGTCATAGCCATGTAGTCAACATAATTATAATTACAATAATAACACTTAATGATAATAATAATAACACATAGACAAGGACAGTATATAGTTCATTTTGCCTAATTCAACAAACATTGATTAAGTGCTACTATGTTCAACGCACTGTTCCCACTAATGGGGTCCAAAAAATAGTCATGGAGCATACTACTGTCCCCAGCTGATCAAACTGTCAATCAGAATCATGCCACCCAGTCATCATTTTAATTAGTTATTATAATTTCATTGACAATTGAGTCAACCAATGATTGGGACAGAGGGGACCTTAGAGGAAGATGAATATATCCTCTTCTTCCTATTGCTTATTCAACACAAAAAGTAAACTGCAGGCAGCATTGCAGGGATGCAGGACAACCCTACCAGTTTCTTTTAGTGGACTTCTTCCTACTTTGTAAGTATTTGAAAGGAATTTCTAAGTGATCCACAAACAACAACCACAACAACATTGACAACAACAACATTGCCAGATCCACATGAACTCAGCCAGTGATATGGCAGAAGATCCAAGATACATGATATCTAAAGCTGGAAAGGCACTCTGAGAACATCCAGACCAATTCCACAGATGACAAAGAAATATGAAATAAAGGACTGGGTCATGAAATTTGTTTCTCAAAATGGAAAGGTCTGTTATGACCACAATGTAGGACCAGGACAAAACCACTGGAAATTACAGGAGAGTTATTCTTAAAGAACTCAGACTTAGATCAATGTAGATTATTCAGGGGAACAGTAGAAACTATAGAACATATCAATGCAGGCCGTAAAAATTTTCATCTATTGAATACCTGGCAAATATGACCTAGTGGCTAGAATTATACATGAGAAGCTCACCACCTTTCATGTACAGATAGATGACAAATCCCCACACTACAAATACAGACTTCCAAACGTCCTGGAGAACTCAATGTATTCAACTGCACTGAAAGTAACATAATGTCACAGACTCAACTGTTGTATACAATCATCCAGCCATGATACTGATTCATAAAAACTTAAGAACAACATTTTAAGTAGATGTTACCATGCCAAATACTCATAATCTCCAAGTTACACGGAACCAAAAGCTTTCAAAGTTCACAGCCCTAGAAGAGGAGATTAAAATCATGTGGAGACAAGATAAGATGTACAACACCCTGACCTGTCTGTTGTTGCAGATTTACCACGGATGCTTTCAGGTAGCCTACAGAGGATGAGCTTAAACTTTAACACTTTCATTCAACTATAAAAACATCTGTTATTCGGTACACTTGTGCAATCACCCATAGGTCATTAAATATAAAAAATGGTAAGACAGCAATTTATCCCATCAAGTGAAATAAGGATGAAATAATAATAACAATGATAAAGAAAAGACAGTCCTGGGACAAATCACTATCTTATTATTCATTTATACTTAACGTTCCACAGACTCTTGCAGATGAGGATAAAAGAACTGTTTTTGTAGTTGAATAAAAGTATTATTATAAATGATTAGTCCCTGGACCATTCATATCAGAACCCCACAGAAAAGATGAGAAGAATAAGATGCTGCTGATAACAACAAAAACAACAACAACAACAGCTAAGTCTTTCCACTCATGGTTTATTTATGTTCTGCAAAGATATCAAACAGACTGACACATACTAAGAATATGAGACTGTTTGATGTCCATGTGGAAAATTGTTCTCTTTTTAAAACCAACTACCAACACAATAATGTCAAGAACAATTGATATAAAACACAATATTCTTCGGGGAGATAATTTAAGGAATTAACGTTCTGCTTAGCCTTAAATCCATTATCACTGCTTCTAAACAGAACTAGATATGGCTTCCAAATCAAAGACGGAGTCAAATCAAAACATCTTATTAATCACTTGATGTACACGGATGATATGGAAATAAGAATGAGATGTTAATAATAACAGGCATTTATATGGTGCTTTAAAGTCTACAAAATACTTTGTATACATTATCTCATTTGAGCTTCCTAATAATCCCATGAGGGGAGGCACTAAGAATATAATCTCCAATTTACAGATGAGGAACCAGAGGCTCAGTAAGGCTAAATGAATGGCTTAGAATCACACAAACTGCAGACCACATAAATGCTAGTTTGTTGTTGTTGCTGTTACTGTTACGACAAATTACATCAGAAGCAGAATTTGAACCCAAGTTTTCATGATCACACCACTTATCGGGCATGATACAGTGGGGATTCCTGTTAGGTACAAGTTGGACGAGATGGACACTGAGGTCCCTTCTCTCAAATTCTTTGACTCTGTGACTTCAAGATTAGCCTCAATCCAGGAGGTCAATGTGTCTAAATGCCCCATTGTTATTATAGCTATGCTTTGGATTGTTTCTTGCCTACACTATCATAATTTGCTTCCACCATGTGTAAGGATGGACTGGATTTCTGTTATGCTGGGTATTCCTAGCCTTGGTGAGGGGCTAATGGACTATAGATGTTGTTGTTGTCATCCTTTGTTCTTGAAGAGGACCAAAATGACATCACCATGTTAGAGTCAAGTTACAATGCGTCCGACTGTGGCTGATCAGACCAATTCGAGCTTGGAATGTTCTACCACAGGTCGGGCACAGATAGTCCATGTGAACATTTGGGGTGGATTTTCTAAATTTGCGCATCTCGAGTTTCTTTTGAGCTACATCAGTTCTGCTTTGCTCATAAAGCACAGTACCTTCTCTGATGAGGGCAGGCCATGCTGAGCGGTCCTGTGCCAGTGTCTCCCATGTCATACAATCAATTCCAAAATTCTCAAGAGAGACCTTTAGAGTGTCCTTGTATTGCTTCTTCTGACCACCGTGTGAGTCCTTGCCCTGTGTGATTTCTCCATAAAATAGTCTTTTAGGTAAGCGTACATTTGGATTATAGATAGATGTTTGGTAAATATCAAAGGGAATAGTCACATGAATGAGTGAAGTATTTTTAAAAGCTGCAGATCACAAAGTTATAACTTACAGCATTGGCCTACTCACTCCAGGAAGGACTATTAAATCCTCGTAAGTCTCATTAAATCATTGTCAACATACTTTTTCATTTAATTCCATCCATAACACCACCTCTGTTCTGATAGCTGTATCCTATCTCCTGGGCCTTCCATGGCTTTCCAAATTTTCCATGCCTTCTGTCTAGTCTTTCTTTAGAGACATCTGTCATACTCACCTTTACATTCCCTTTCTTTCAGCGAGGGATGGCTTCTTTAAATTGCCACAGGCTATTCTATGCTTTAGTGAAATTTGGAGTCAGTGGAGGTGGTTTCAAATCCCTGTCCTCCCTGCTTGTTACCTGTGTGACCTGCCCTGAGTTACTTTAATACACTGAACCTCCATTTTCTCATTTGGAAAATGAGAGGTTTGTTTGAGAGGATCTCTAAAGTCCAGCTCTAAGTCTTATGGATTCCTGATGGTGATGTGAACCTATCTATGAATATGAATATGAATATTACTTACTAAATTAGGGCGAGTGTCTTAAAGTACAATCCCCCATTTATAAGAGAAAGGAAGGTACAATAGGTAAGAAGAACCAAGAAATAAAATTTTTGGATTCTTAATGCTGTGAACAGGCCACAAGTCCATAAAGCAGAAGTTCTTGATCTAGGGTATGCAGACCATAGGGTCCATAGATAGATTTCATGGGGTCCATGAATTTGGATGAAAAAAAAAATGACATCTTTATTTCACCAACCCCTAAATGAAATTCAGTATTTCCTTCATTATTATAATAATGTGTCCAAAAATCCCTAAACAAACAAAAAACATCACTGAGAAGGGTTCCATGAGTTTCACCAGACCACCAAAGAGGCCCAAACAAAAAAAAAAAAGTACAGGCCATGCCCTAAAGTGACTTTCCATAGAAAATGTGCCTCTGGCTGTAGCATCCCTTTTTCACAGAAGCCCTTCTCCTTTCTGGGGCCAGGCCACCAACTCTGGTACAGAGAAGAACTAGAGCTCATTTTTCAACTGATTTCTTGCGAGTTCTAGTGAAGAATGAGCAATAGCAAATTCCTCTTAGCTTTGCCTACCCAACAAAAACTCTTCCTTATCTACAGGAGTCTAATTTTCTGTGGAATATTAAACCATTAGATACTGTTTAACACATCTTTTCCCTTGCTCCTGAGAACCTCTGCTTGGCCCATTGAATTAATTTGGGGACAGGAGAGTGGTTTCCTTCTAAAAGATATGTTAAAGAGAGAGAGACACATTTTTCTGTAAAAAGTTACTTTAGGGATTGTGTCTTCTTCACAGCCATTAAGAATTCAAAAGTTTTATTCTTGATTTCTCTACTCTCCTGTTCTTCCCTTTCATCTTATAAAAGAGAAACAGGAGGCTAGAGGCTAGAGGACTGACTTTGGAATTGGGAAGACCTTTATTCAAGACCTGCCCCGATACATATTGATTGTGGCACCATGGGCAAAGTTACATAATCTCTCACTGTTCCATGCAAACTTCTAAGACTAGAGAGGTTACTGATCTGCATCATTGGGGGCATTTTTCACACTAGAAGTTCCCCACATGGATAAAATCACAAATATGGATTTGAGTTTGGAGGGGGCAGTACCAAAGTACCCCTATATAATACTAACACTAATAAATGTCTAATGAAATGGTTTGGAGGTCCACAGGAAAAATGGTATTTGGGTAGAGGCAATGAGCAGGTCTATATACTGAGTTTTTCACCGTGGAATCTAAAAGTCTTTTACGAATTCCACTTTCCCATTTTGACAGCAATTCAGTGAGTTCAGATACACTGCCTGCATTTCTTTCTTTTCATCTGTAATAATGAGCTTAATAGGGGTGAATCAGCTTTCCCTAAGGTTATGCCCAGAGTCAATGATACAACTCAGAACAGAGGTCCTACTTTCAGATCCTCTGCTCATGCCACTTGATAACATCCATCCTAACCATTTCAGGGTGTTAAAATGTTAGGTCTTGTCCAGAAACACCAGAAAACTGGGGAACAGCTAAAGGAGCAGATTTCAGTAGACCAGGTGGCTAGCACATCTGGGATCTCAACAGTTGGACTCCATTTGCCATCTTGAGCCTACTGTCTTCTCTTCCCTTGTCATTCAGTGCTGTGATTTCTAAACATCATCTCTCCTTACTTATCACAATTAGCCATGTTGGCTTGAAAAGACCCAGACCAGGTCCCTAATCATTAGTGGGCAGAGAAAGTTAATCACCTGTCCACAGACCCTACAGGAATGGCAGTGGGGGGAAACGAGGGCTTGGGGATCCCCTCGGGACACTGCCTGGACCCAAGCTGTTGGCCTCAGAATCAATAAGGTCTCCAGCTCTGTGTTTCTCCCCTCCTCCCCCCACCCCAACCTCCTTCTCCAATACAAATAACCAGGAGTCACACACTGCTCCTCCTCCCCACCCCCCACCCCATGCACACACCTCTTCTCAGCTCCAGGGATGCATTTTTCAAAAGGCCAGCTCTTTTGTTAGCCATCCTGGCCCGCCCCTTCTCTACCCACCCCCCAACTCCCCCACCTTTGCCATGAGGACTCTGGTGTGGACACACATTTCCAGTGTGTGTATACACCCAGCATGAGCTTTGTTGCTACCACCCAACACTATTTGTTGAAATAAATATGGAAATAAGGCTGAGCAAGACAGCCAAGCCAGCCAAACTGAAATAAATTCATCACTCACAGGCTCTCAAGGGAAGGGAACCGTGCATTTTTTTCTAAATGATTATTTCTGAAGCATTGAAGGAATGGCTATATCACTAATGAGGCCTGTGCTCCATGACTGCTGATTATAAATGACCTAAAAAGAGACAAGGAGATGGTATATTATATGTGGGTGTGTGGGTGTGTGTGCGAACGCGCCTGCGTGTGTGTGCACACACACATACACAAACAGAGACAGACAGACAGACAGACAGAGCAAGAGAGATCTCTATGTAGAGCTACAGATTTATGCCAGGGAGAGGATGGGGGAAGGGGCAAAGGGTGGGGCACCACTGTCCCTGCTGAGGACTGCAGGAGGGAGACAGAGGAGGAATTGTTCTCCTCTTGCCTCTTGCTTTCTTAACATGGAAGCAAATCTTCCATGAGGGTCCTTCCTTCCATAGAAGAGGACGTGGCAGCCTGGAGGCATTCCTTTTCTTTGTTCAGGCTGTCCCTCATGCCTGAAATCTCCTTATCTCTGCCTCAGAGAATTCACAGATCCCTTCAAAGCTCAGCTCAAGCCCTTCCTCCTATAGAAAGCCTATCTTCACTCCCTATCTATTAATGTCCCCCCCAAAACTCCTTTGTATCTACTTATTGTCCTGTGTGTGTGTTGTTTTCCTCTCCTTCCTCCAAAATGTAAGTTCCTTGAGGGCAGGCACTATATCGATTTTATCTTGTATGTATAGTGCCTAGCACAGTCTGGGCCACACAACAGGTGCCTAATAAATGCCTAATAAATGAATGTCAAGTTTCAGAAGAAGTTAGTATTGATAATAATAATACTAACAACAACTGGCATTTACATAGCATTTTAAGGTTAGGAACATTATCTCATTTTATCCTCACAACAGTCCTGAGAGATGGGAGCATAATAATATTATGCCTGTTTTACTAATGAGGAAAATGAGAGATTAAGAGATAAGTCATACACAAGTATCTGAGGTAGAATTTGAACTCAGGTCTTCCTGACTTCCAGGCTTATTGCCTGTCAGTAAGATAGAAGAACAGCCTTTTTCCCGAATTTCCTTTTCAAAGAAAGAACCTTATGGTTTTATCCCTAACAGAATCCATCTCTCTCTTTGGGCCTGGAAGGGCTCAAATAATGCTCAGCACATCCAGGAATCTGATCCATTACCACATATATAAGCTCAAGAAGGACTGATATGACTTCCCAGCATCTAGAAAGCTGTCCCAGGGCACACAGGACTCTGGGAGACGGGATCAGTGGAGTTTGTAAAAGCTTTGGAAATGAAGGGAGTTCCCAGGATAGGTGTTTTTTCCCTTGTAAGGCTGGAGAAAGCAGGAAGGAGTAGATAATACTGAACTGGAGAAAGGGCTGGGAACAAACCAGCTTGGGTTAGAAAGCAAAAATGTGATTTCCAGGAGAAGCTTGAAGCTTTGAGATTGTTGGAAGCATTATGTGACAAGCAAACCTTTTTCTGAGTGCAGCGTGGAGTGTGCTGGACTTGGGGATCGTAGGGCTTGGGTCTAAATACTGGTTCTCCCACTTAATGGTAATGTAAGTACTTTAGGGTTTGAAACGCACGCCACGTATTTTCATTGAGTCTCACACAGATCCTGTGAGTTCAGTGCCACAGCTATAATTAATCCCTTTTTAAAACTGAGGAAACTGAGACCCAAAGAGCCTAAGCTCTTTGGTGACATTGCAGTAGGGACAAGGTTGGATCCAAGGGTTCTCTTTACTCCAGATGTAATGTTCTTCCCACTTGACCATGACACCTCCTCATTTAAGACTTATTATCTGTGTGACCATGAGCTAGTCACTTTATGGGGCTGCAATTTTCTCTCCGGCAAAATAAGTTAGTGGGCTCACAGGTGACCCTGGGTAAGTCATGTAACCAGGCCTCACTTTTCTGCTCTGAAAAATGAGGGGTTTGGATTAGATGATCTACTGGGGTCCTTCTAGCTTTAAATCTGTGATCCTGTAATCCTTCTATCTCTTTCTCTCTCTCTCTCTCTCTTTTAAAGACAATACCAAATTGTCTTTGTTGTTTGCTAATACCAAATTGTACTTGGTTGTTTCTTCCAGTGAGTCTCAACAAAGACAATGGAATCCAAGGGGTACCACGGTTAACAACAGTAGCCCTAAAGAAAGGCTTGGCTAGGGATGTTTTCTACAAATGAAATGAAACATTACCCAAGCATAAGGAGATAATGATGTGGTGTTTGCATTTTTTCAATGGGTGTATTATTTATCCCAGTGAAATACTCTAGCTGTCCTTAAGGAAAACTTGGAGTGGGAAAAAAAACGAGCTTCTGCAGAAACTCAAACAAAGGCGCCTTGACAGGTTATAAGATAGATGAGAGTCATGCTCCAGTGGCAGAGGTTCCCTGCCTTACTGAAGACAGTCACCCTCTCTGCCCTTCTGCAGCCAGGGATGTCCTCTCACAACATCCTGCTTGGGCTCCAGAGGCCGCTTCTTGTCCGTCAGATGCATTCTACTGCACATTGATTTATGGGCAGAGAGAGAGAGAGAGAGAGAGAGAGACAGAGCTGAGGCTCATGCTCCAATTCTTAATGCAACGGGCATTCTTTCTCTGTTCCAGGTTACCAGATCAGCTGCTCTGATCACCGTGACTATGGTGATCCAGATGTGAGCTCAGGAAGATTACTTCTCCCTTCCTCCTCCTCCAACCAGACCAGCCCCCACAAGGCCTAACCATTGCCCAGAAATATCTTACCATCATACCAGAAGTGTTCTGGGGCTCCAAGAAGCAGCAGCAAAAGCAAGGGCTGGCCCCAGGATTGTATCAAGACAATACTTATAAAATAGGAGAAGGGTAGGGGTGGGGAAGGAAAATAAAAGAACTAAGTCTAAAGTTCAGCTCAGTTTACTTCTTGTGGGCAGTGTTTGCTGAAGCTAGAAAAGCCTGCTTAACTCCTTCTCCTCTGGGGTGGGTGCCATGCCAAGATCAATGCTGCTACACATCCCAAACTTCCTATTCTTCCTCTTCTCTGGGGCTCAAGCAAACACCCGATGGTTCTTTCTCTAGTGGCCCAGCCACGCGGGCTCAGGCAACAAACAGTAGACCCTGTAAGACAACAATCGCGGCAAGGGGGCCTGAAAAGGCATCTGGGATGCCAGCTCTCTGTCCCTCGGCTTCCACCCGGCTTCATAAAGGAGCCGACCAGATGCTGTCTGAGCCTCGCTGATGAAGGAGTCTAATGAATCTGACCCCTGGCTGCTTCTTTAAAGGGTGCAGCTGAGTGTCACTGTAAACAGCTAAACCTAGTGTCATGTCAGGTGGTAACAAGGCCACTGTAGGGGTGTGTGTGTGTGTGTGTGTGTGTGTGTGTGTGTTTACAATCGTTGTGCACTTAGCAGATAAAAATGAGCTCCTATCTCTGGTCTCCATGAGCCACACTTATCAACAGTGAGAACAATGCTTTTGTCTGATGTTTGTTGCTCAGTGCCAGGGATGAGAAGCCCCGTTCCTTATGGGCTGTCCATTAGCATGATGAAAATGCTAATAACAGCTGCTTTTTTTTTTTTTAAAGCTTCTCCCGCCCTCCATGTCCACTGACAGAGTCTTCCGGTATGCCTTTCAATAAGGAGCACTAATTATCAGCCACAATACCACCCAGGCTGGAAGACAACTAATATCGGGAAGAGGGGTTGGCCAAACAAGTTTATTTGCTCAGCACTGTGACCAGGGCTGGGAACATCTCTTCTTCCTGGTTTCCAGGGGACACCGCATGCACATATGACCAATGCAGGGGCCCAGACTGCAGGGGCAATACCTGCACACAAACTGAGCAAGAAGCAGGCCGGGCTGCCAATACCAAACTGTGGCGGAGTTAGCTCAATGTGCAAAGTAGGTCTTGGGACCTGGGTACAAGAGTTTGAAACACGACTGAAGTTCTAGGTTGAAGGGGGCTGAGAGGTCAAGGAATGGGGGAAATGAGCTGACAACAAGGGAAACCCCTTTCTGCATTTATGGAACTTTTCAATGACTTCATACCTTGGCGGGGTATTTGTTGTTATTCAACTCAATAAGCATTTATTCAGCTCCTATTATGTATCAGAGACAGTGTTGGCCCTTAATTATAAACTCACAGGTACTTAACATTTTAAAATACACAAAGAAATGGCTTCCTCTGAGGTCCACATGCCATTATGATTACTCCCCACTTTATATATGAGGAAACTGATGCTCAGAGAGTGACTTGCCCAGGGTCATACAACTAATAAGATTCAGATTCAGACTAAGTCTTCAGATTCCAAACACCTGACATCTTCAGCCACTAAAGATCCTCAGGGTCTTTCCCCTTGCCTGTCAAACAGGATTATACCTATTTCCTAGACAAAGGAAACAAGGCATAGAATCAAGTGACTTCCTCCCCAATTAGTGCTAGAGCCAGAACCCAGGTAGACTAAATTTTTATTTCAGTTATCTCATTGTTGTCTTGAGGATCTCTGGGTCTACTATAGCCTCAGAGAACAAAATTATTTTTAAATCTATCATAATATGATGCCATATTATGCAAAGATTGTGCTGAAACACTGGATACAATGTTGGGCTTGGAGTCATGAAGACCCAAGTTCAAATATGGCCTTGGACACCTATTAGCTGTGTGGCCCTGGGTGAGTCATTTAACCTCTGCTTGTCTCAACTTTCTCAATTGTAAAATGGGGATGATAATAATAGTACCTACCTCATAGAGTTTTTCTAAGAATCCAATGAGATAATATTTATAAAGTGCATAGCACAGTGCTTTGGCACATAGTAGGTGCTATAAAATACTTCTTTCTTTCTTCTTCCCTTCCCAGACTCATGGAGCCAAGCAAGAATCAAGAAAGTGTATTTGCGATGGCTCCCTACCTCTTGAAATCACTCTGCCTAGGTGAAAAAGCTTCTCTATCTACATATGATCCTACTGTCTCTCAGCAGAACAGAAGCTTCTGGAGGAGTTGCATTGTCTTTGTATCCCCAGCCCCTAGTACAGTGTCTACCACATAGTAGGAGCTTAACAAATGTTAGTTGAATTGAATTGAACAACTAAAGTATCTAATCTTGCTTCTTAATTTGCTATCTACCAATACTTCCCCAATTCCTTCTCCATGTTACCAAAGCTCCCCAAACCCCAGACCTTGAAAATTATCTTACTTGTTTTTCTGCTCTAGTCAGTCAAGCAGCATTTAATAGATACCTACTATGTGTAAGGCACTATGCTAAGAACTGGGGATACAAAGAGAGGCAAAAACAATCCCTGGTCTCGAGGAACTCAGAGTCTAACGGAGGAGACAATATAAAAACATCTAAGTACAAGCAAGATCTATAGGTTGTTCCAAAAGTCTTAGGGCAGTTTTAAGCTCATTGACGTTTATCCTGCATATGAGAGCTAATCAAGAGAGGGATGGCACTAGCATTAAGGGAAATCAGGCAAGGTTTCTTGTAGAAGGGGGATTTTAGCTGAGACTTGTTGGAGTCTAGGAAGCAGAGATAAGGCATGGAGAACAGTCAGTTAAAAAGCTGGGAATAGGAAGATGGAGTGTCTTGTTCCAAGAACAGCCAAGAGGTCAGTGTTACTGGATTGCAGAGTACAAAGTAAGGAGAGTAAGGTATAGGAAGACTGGGAAGATTGGAGGGGCCCAGGTTATGTATGAAGGGATTCGATCAAGACTCCTCAATCTACCATCTAAATTTCAGTATGGAACATGGGTAGGAGTGAGTTCATTCTCTTTTTTTTCTAGTGGTCAGGGCAAGACATTTCTCTTTAATGGGACCAGAATTTTTACACAAAATCAAAATCAGACACTGATTTTGGGTTTCTTGTCTAGTCTCATTCTAGGACACCAGGGCACACCACAAACCCTGATCTGTTAAAATGCCAGCCACCAGCTATCAATTACTGGTGCTAAAGGGGAAGAAGGAAAACGTGCCTCAGTGAAATCTAAGGTAATTTCACTGAATTTCAATGTCTTCCCTTGCCAATTTTTTTTTTAGGAACCAAAAAAGAGGGTAGTGCAGTGAATACACACATGGACACACAGATCATGCAAGACAATGAGTAAGATGTCACAGAATTTCAGAGATGGAAGGGACCTAAAGGTTATCTATCTACAAATTAAATTTACACAGATAGCTTTTTTTTTTTAATAACTTCCCTAAGAAGTCACCTTTCTCTGCTAAGAGATTTCCCTCCAGTGATAGGGAACCCCACCTCGGTTACATTCACAAGTTATATCCCCCAGGAGAATAAAGACTTATTGAGGACAGAGATTATTTTGTTTTTGTCTTTGAATCTCCAGAGTTTAGCACAGTGCCTTGCTATATAGTGGGTGCTTAACAAATGTTGACTGGAATTGAATGTTGCTGACTTTACACTGCAGAAAGTATGGCTCTGACATATTCACACAGGCAGTCTGAAGGGCTGTCAGGCCTACTACTGCATAGAAAGGACCATCTCTCTGATGTGAAGCTGTCCCTCCAACACCACCAGAAGTATCAAAGTTTAAAAGTCATGTGGCTGTTTTTGGAGTCGCTGAATATTTGTATGGATTGACAGAGGAAGAGGGAGCAATTTCCATGGTGCTTGCCTAATGGAGACCTAATGGAGACCTAATGGACTGCCTCTCCCCCCCCCCCCATGGAAAGAAAGGCCTCGAATCACATGAACAATTGCAGCTGTACTTTTACTTCTTTGCTAAAGGCTTATCTGGGTCAAGTACCAGTCTTGATGAACCGGGAACAACATCTGCAAATGGGAATCTCAGTCACTCAGTCAGTGTTGGTGTGGGTACATAGGTAATGATGGGAAATCAGTAAAGGGCAAAGACTCTTATGATCTCATTAGAACTAGGAGATCAGGTTTTGTTAGATAATGTGGATCTGGTTACCATCTCTTAGTGACTGAAACTGGTAAACTTTGAACTACATTGAACCTGGAGGATTCAGTCTTCCATGTCTCATACCTCAAGCTAGTAATTTCCATGGCAACAATGAGAAGGACCCATACTTTTGTGTATGGGATCCAGAGAGAAGTGTGAATTGTAAGGGATCTTAGCCTGTAGGCAAATTAGGGATACTCATACTCTTTAACAGAAGGGAAGGGCTACAACCCGGAGAAGGGAACCTGGCAGCTAAAAAGAAAAAGTCCCCATTCCTCCCCCAGTGAGGAGGTTTCACCAGTAGTATTCTGAAATGTCCAACTTTCCTGGGCAAGAAGAAAAGGAAAAACATTAGCAGAGATATACTGTCCTTAGGGCCACAGAGAAGGGAGCAAGTGAGGCTGTTTCGGGAGTGATTGCACCATCATTTTCAACATATGAAGGCAGCCTTCTACTTGGGTACTTAAGGAGGGAGCAGAGGGAATCATTACTATTACTAGTGTATGTAGCTGGCTGCAAAACAATTGCACTGAGGCGTGTTCAGATTAGTAGTGAGGCAGACTCTGACCTAGGGAAATCTTTGGCATAAGGAGAAATTCACAGCTACAGTCTTTGGGATCTGGAGCCTTTCCTTCTGTTTGCTGTCCTGTGTGATCCACTAGCATCCTGACCTGTTGGAAGGCAGAGAGGTAGCAACTGTTAGGTGACTGTATCTTCCCTCCCTCGGGCATTTTGTGGATTATGGCTTTGCCTGGTACTTGCCCCAACATAAGGCCTGGTTAAGTTGACTGGAAGAGTGAGTCCATAAGGATTCTCTAATTCAAATTTAGCCATAGGCTGCGTATGTGAATAAGCACTTTGGGACTGTTCCTCAAACCCTGGACCTTTGAGCATTGTCTGAGGGAGCCCTAGATGTTATAGTAATGAGGATACACAAAGCAGGTAAATAAGATTTATGGAAAATAAAAACTGACCTCAGCTATTGATTCTCCCTTCTCTATGGCTGGTATCCATGCAACTACCCACCTCAAAGTATGTTAAATCTTCTGAATTTTTAAAATTAATTCAGGATGCTATTTCTGAGAGACCCTTATGCTGCTCTAGTGACTAGTACAAGCTCTCTATTCTGTTAAGGGACAAACATAACCAAGCCCTTGCTGTTCAATTTCCATGTTCCATGGATAGAAGCAATATACATTGATATGGACATTGAGGGGGGCAGTTTTTCAACTCATAGCTCTATCTATAGGATAACCAGACATATTATCTTGATGTTTTATTCTATCAAGAACTGCCAAGTCTTCCTTTTCATACCTTTTAACGTGCATCTTTTTTTTTTTAACATTTAATGGCCGACTATACTGTAAGTGAAGAACTGACATGTAGAAAAGACATTGACAACTGTGTAATTGAAAAGACAAAAGACAGGTGGCACAGACATCCAAGCACGCAGTGTAATTTCACCAATGTACTCTTCTATAGCCAGTTTTAAAGAATTGATTGTTTTATTTTTATAACAATCAGTGTTTGTAAATCCTTAAAAGACTGATTTCCCTACAATTCATAAGACTGTCTACTTTTTCTTTTGCTAGTTTCCAAGGAATATTAACAGAAAAGAAAAGGTAGCCTGGAACGATATATAGAGTTCTGGACCTGGAATCAGAAAGACCATAGTTCAAATTCTACCTCCAGTTCTTAACTGCTGTGTAACTGTGAACAAGTTGACTGATTTCTCTAAGCTTCTGGCAGCTCTCTCTGTCTCCAGGTTATGGATGGCTTGTGATCTGGACAGTTAGAATGTTGGACCCATAAACGGGAAGATGACATTTCAAATTGTACATCTTATGTATGCTAATTATGTGACCATAGGCAAGTTACTTAATATCTCTAGGCCTCAGACAACTCTCAATGGACTATATCAACAACAATGGAAGGAGTTTTCATCTCAACCATATCAGTGGTCCCTGATATATTGATGGATCAACAGAGAAATTAAAAATCAAACTATGTTCTTTGCACATTTTATACTATCTCCTTCATTTTCCATTATGTGAATTTAGTTCATTCAATCAAACAAACATTATACCATTCAATTAAACAGACATTTTAAAACACCTACTATGTGCAAGTTAACTTGCTAAGCCTTGGGTGACATGTAAATATGAATGAGATGGATAAATATGGATAAGATATGATAATGGATATGGATAGGATATGATCTTAAAAGCCTGGACTGCCAATGCTTGCTTAGATATCAGAGTAAGCAACAGCAGAGATGAAAAGGCTGGAGAAAGAAATGGCAAACCACTCCAGTATCTTTAACCCCACGAAAGAGTCGAACTTGACTGAAAAATGACTCAACAACAACAACAACAACAGGGATTTCTGTCAGTTTCTGGCATGGCAGCTTGAAGAAAGAGATGCACAGAGTCAGATTTCATGCTAGATGGGACTGTTGGGATCATCCAGTCCAACCTACTTTTTACAACTGAAGAGACGGAGACCCAGGAATTTTAGTGACTTGATCAAGATTACTCCAGGTAGAGCCCGGATCTGAAAGCTGGTCCTCTGATTTCAAATGCAGAGATGTCTCCTGCACAATAGCATTTCCATGCTTGACTTGTCTTCAGTTGTACTCTGATCCCTTTGGTCACATATTTCCTAAACAATCGACAAATATATTTTTTATAAACATCTACTGCGTTAGGCATTATGCTAGAAGCTGGGGATACAAGTACAAAGAATGAAATGATCCTCCCAAGGAACTTACAAAAACATGTAAGTATATACAGCATAAACATAAAGCTCATAATTACAAATATACACAAAAGGTTTGAATATAAGGTAGTCTGAGAGGGAGTACATGCACAGTCAGGGGAATCAAAAGAAGCTTTGATCAGAAGACAGGTCCTGAGCTGCATTTTAAAGGAAGCAAGGGATTCATGAGGTGGAGGTAAGGACGGAGTGTCATGGGTGATGGAGAGTCGTGGGTGAGGAACACAGAGAAAGCCAGTTTGGCTGGAGCTCGAGCAGGGGAGTAATGACCACCGAATTTGGAAAGATAGGTTGAGTCCAAATTGAATAGGGCTTTAAAAGCTGAACAGAGGAGTTAATATTTGATCTTATAGGCAATGCCTAATGGTGAGCCTCAATGGTATCCTGTGTTTTACAATTAATTTCAATGGAATTTGACAAATATTCTATTGAGCACCTACTACATGCTAGGGAATTACTTTACTTAGGCATTATGAAGGAGGCAGAAAGGAAGATTAATTTTTATGAGCTATGCTTGGCAAATATTTCCCATTCTTGAGAAGAGAGGAATACTCATTAAACAAATCCCACACGTTTCACTCTTCCTCCTGATCATTCCTGTTCTCCTCATCCCAACCCCATTCACCATCCTCATTTTGCACTTGTCTGCTGTTGATATATCATCTTTGCTCTTCGGTCTTGCTGACATTTCTGCTTGTGTGTGTCGGAATGACTATCATGGAAAACTCTACCAAAGGCCATTCATTCCTATTGCGCTGCTCTGACGTTTTACAATTATACTATTCCACATTCCAAATGGACCCTGGGAACATTCCAAATTAGCTAAGCAAAAAAATCAATCATTTGTATATTATGTCGTTTATATTATATTATATTATATTTTATTATAGTATAGTATAGTATATCATATCTCATACTGTGTATCAGATTCCCACAAATTTGGTGGGGCTGGGGTAGAGGTGATAATAATAAATAATAACAAACAACAGCAAACATTTTAATGTTTGCATATTTTATCTCATTTGATTCCTTTAACAATCATATGATATTGGTACTATTATCATCTCCATTTTATGATGAGGAAACTGAAGTCGAGAGAAATTAAGTGACCACGTCCACTGTCACACAGCTAACAAATATCTGAGGCAGGATTTGAACTTGGGTCTTTCTGACTGCAGGCCCTGAGCTCCATCCCCCACAACATGAAGTAGCCACTACAGCATCCAGTAGGCCAGGCTCCATTAGGACATTGGCTTCTCTCCCGAGGTACTTTAACTAAACCCTGGTTGTGAGTTAAGCCCCTTTTAGGAGCTACATAAATTCCTTCAGGTCACCTGGGGCATCATTTTGAACTATGAGACAGTAACTTACTGAGCAGTAAGTAATAGTTTGAAAGGGTACAACAATAGTATCACCAGCAAATTAGATATTCTGTATCTTATACTTCAGATATCCTTCTAGTTATACTAAGATAAAAATCGATGAGATGTTCCTGTTTAGACCTTGGGTGCATTCATGATGTCCTTATCTTGTTCAGTTGGTAGAAAATGGTGTAGGAAATTATGCTCTGATGTTTAGCACACTTGCTGAGTGGAGTCACATCACTGAGTTTTCCAGTCCCTCAAGGCCCCATACCTTTTTTTTTTTAAATAGGTTTCACTACGAATGCTAATACATTCTGAATTTGTTCAAGGCATTTAATTTGTTGCAGCAGGCCACGGGGCTTTGGGGTGTCTAACATAGAGTCCTGTTGAAAGGATGCTTCATGGACACACACTGAACCTGTAGCTCTGTTCTAGGTGCTTTGGGATGCACATCCCTTAGTCGTGTAAGTTTAATGGTAAGATGTTGTGGATGGCCTGGCCCCACCCCCCTCTACTGCAGGAAAACAATTCAAACACACACATAGTAGGATACCTGAAATCAAAAGCCCTGTATGAATGGGCAGGCCAAGACGTGGTTTTCCAAAAAGTTGGAAGCCATAATGCTTATCCTAAATGATTTAGTACCACATCATTCACCCTCACCTTAAGAGTTAAGAGTCTATCTCAATTTTCTTCTCCTACACAAGGATCTTCCTACTTCAGTGGCTCACTGAGGTGCTGAGATGGCACTGAGCTCTCAGAAGCTTTGCCAGTAGACAGCAAGTTCTGACAGATTCTCCCAAGCTGGCAATGCTTCAGGAGTGAGCCTGGTGCAGACTGTCTGGTTGGTTGTCTGAGATCTAGCTTAGCTAAATTTGGGAAGGCTCATTTATCAGAAGGCCTGCCACTAGGTGAGACATTTTTATCTCCAGATAGGGTTATCCACGAAAGCAGATGAAAATGGACCCAGTCTTGCTTCTCCAGGGAATGAGTAGTAGAAAAGGGAACACATCCTTCTTAGATTCTCTACCAACCCATATTTAGCAGTTGGGATGCTTAGAGTCCCAGCTTCATCCTTCACAACATCTATCACGTTCTTCTGCTTCTTTCCACTAACACAGCCACCACCCAGGTGGAGGCCCTCATCATTTCATGTCTGGATGATTACAACAGCTTGCTGGTTGGTGTCTCTGCCTCAACTCTCCCTACTCCAACCCATCTTCCATTCAGCTAGCCAAGTGGTTTTTCTGAAGTTCAGGTGTGACCTGCCATTCCCTACTCAATTAACCCCAATTGATCCCTACTATGTCCAGGGTAAAATATAAAAACCAATATTTGGCTTTAAAAGTTTTTTTTCACAACTTGACCCCTTCCTCCCTTTCTAGGCTTCTTATTCTTCTCCCTTTCATGTACATCATGATCCCATGAAAGTAGACTACTTCCTTAGACTGAACCCTTCATTTTCCCACTCAGTGCCTTTTCATTGGCTGTCCCTGATGTCTAGAAAGCTTTCCCCTGGCATCTCTGCCTCCTGGTTTTCTTAAAGATTTGGCTCAAATGTCATCTTTTTCAAGAGGCCTTTCTCTCCCTCTCCCCAGCCCCAAAGGCCTTCATTCCGAGATTACCTTCTATCTACCATCACAAATCCCCGCATGTACATAGTTGTTAGCACATTGTCTCCTCCATTAGAATACAAGTTCTTTGAGGGCAGAGATTGTGTTTTTGGCTTTCTTTGTATCTCCAGTACTTAGCCAGTGCCTGTTATGTAGGCAGTGCTTAATAAATGCTGATTTGACTAACTGATACCCTACTGCAGAATATGGACCACATCCTACTGACATTCTCACCATAAATAAAGTCAGAAGATAACAAGTAGTTTCAGTTAAATTGTAATACAACTGGCAGTTTCTCCTGTAAGAAGCAAACCAAAGGAGTTGGTTGTGTTGGCTTCATTGGGTGCCCTAAGGCAATAAGTAACATCATTCCATGGGGCACCTGGTCATCTCTCCTCGTAGTGCTCATGACCAGGCTATGCAAATGGACTAGGAGTAAGATGACTGCAGTTCACGAGAGTGCATCTGTTATAGAGGCTGAAGAAGTCAGTAATTTCTGTGAGGAACTTGACACCATCTGTCAAACTAAGTCAGTGTATACCTTGATACTTTATGATATCGATACAAGGGAGGGCAAAATGGAGGATGACCAAAACTTTGTTAGAAAATACAGTTCAGAATCAAGAAATAAAAGTCCTAAAGGCTTGTAGATGACTCAGAAGCCTCCCATGTACATATAAAACACATCTATATCTTCCCCATCCTTAAAAAAAACCTTGAACCTATTCTTCTCCGCTAGCTACCATCCCATATCTCTCCTTTCTTTCTCCACTAAAGTCTTTGAAAAAGTCATCTTTGTTTGTGATTTTACTTCCTCTCTTCCCACTCTCTTCTAAATCCACTGTGATCTGGCTTCTGACCTCATCATTCTATTTTAACTGCTCTCTATCTCTCCAAAATCACCTAACATTTCTTAATCATCAAAATTAGTAGCCATTTTTCAATCCACAGCCTTCTTGACCTCTCTACAGCACTTGTCCCTGTTGGTCATCTCCTACTGGATACTCACCCTTCTATGGGTTTTCAAAACATGGATTTCCAGACCATTTGAAATAACTATGCAGCCTAATAGGGGTCCAAAGTCCATAGGTTGGGAACTACCATTATAATCCAACCTCCTCATTTTATAGATGCAACAAGTGAGGTCGTGAAAAGTGAAGTGACATTTTCAAGGTCAAAGAGAGCTTGAACAGGAGCTCAGGTCTTCAGATTTCCAGAATCCTAGTCCACTGTACTTTTCATTATACCATGTTTCCTCTTAGGGACCTTTTCTTTGAATTATGCTTTGATCTCCTTATGTTAACAGAAAGCTAAGAATGCTACTTTCTGCATAATTCTCTCTAGTGAAGGTATCCGGTGAAGGATACCTTTTTTCTTATTCACCTCAACTCATAAGGTCAGGAATAAGGGTTGCCATACTCACTGCTCCTCAGGTGCCTCTGCCAGACTATTCTTCCACCGTCATTCAACAGCCTCAATTACTTCAGTCACACTATCTTTTTATATTACTCTCTCCCCATTTTTATCATGGTCATTTACTCATTTCTAGGATATTTTCCTACCTCTCTCAATGACTTCAACAACTGGCTTTTGATCTTTCTTGCTATCAGATTTTCAGCTATCATCTTTGGCAGCATTAAAAGTTCATTTTGAGGAGCCTTCTAACACCGTGACCTCCCTTCCAGCTTCTCAACTCCAATGACTATCATCTCCATTTCACTTCTGCCACTCACAGATATAATTACACTTAAGGCATCATTAGTTGGCACTGCAAAGTGTTCAGTTCTGAAGCTGCGTTCCCTGACCACAACCTTTTATCCTTCCCATTTCTCCTGCTCCTTCACTTCCAAGAAAACACTCAATCATCATTTCAACTTTTGATCCCTTGAGCTCTCTCTAATTTCCCAAGGTTAGCCCTTCTTCTAGCTTTACTTTGTCTTCTTACCCAAAATTACCATGCTTGATTGCTTTTTTGTTCTTCTAACATCCTAGAATACTCTCCTATTATACTTAACATATTCTGCATTATAGGACAGGAACATGTGTACTTCTCAGTTTTGTGGGTAGGGACCATATCTTCTTTTTCTTCTTATCTTTCCGCAACATAGCATATTATTGTTGTTTGGTCTAGTCAATGATTTCATTAGTGTAGGGAATTCCTAGTGTAGGAACACCCTCTTGATACGAGTCAGCAACTCATATGTAAGCTGAAGTCATAGAGTTGTGAGGGGCCCTGAGGGGCTAAGTAAACTTGTCTGTCATCATATAGGGAATATAGATTGAGGGAGATGACAGGAAAAGGATTTGAATCCACATCTTCCCATCTTCAAGTCCAACCTTTTATCTACTATACCATAGTGTCTCTATATGTACCTGTCACAGGTAACTGCTTAATAATTTTGTTTTTCTGAATTGAAGTCAATGACTAGGATGTCTGAATGGGATGAGAAAAAAGGAGGGGTTACTAGGAAGGAAGAGAAGTAACGATGAAAATATTGCAGGGTTAGTCTTGAACTCCTGAAAACCAGAAAGGTCTGCTAAACGCTCACGTATTTGACATTACTGTACTAAGATATCACATGGCACGTGACGTTCTGAGTCAGGGCACACACGTAAGCTTTTTGGCTTGAGCCCCAGGCAAAGCAGCTGGATACTGTTAAATCAAGTCCTCCCCTTAACTCCATGTGCCCTTGGATCTGAAACAGACGTTCTCCTTATCTGAACAAAAGCTTTTTTTATGGCAGGATTTTTCCCCCCTTTTTTCCATTGGTTGTCCCATTTATACAAGCCTACATAGACAGTGGTGTGGGTGAGTTTGGTTGGCACCAACATCTCCTTATGACCCAAATCACAATAATTCTGAAATCCATACTGAATCAATACCCGGCAAAGCTGTGTTCTCAATGCTGTGTGTTTGCTTAACAGATTGAGGCAGTGCTGCAGTAAAATTATAGTTGGGTAAGTAAATCTTATGTCAGAGGAAGGTTTATTGTGGTAATGTTGCTCTTTAACCCTGCAGCCGGGAATAAATTTTTAAGGAAAAAAGCACCATCCCTAGCAAGGGAGAATATGCACATTCTGAAACCTTCTAAGTAGAATTTTTTTTTCATGGTTTACCATGACAACTTCACAGGGACTGGAAGTGAGGTGTTAGAATTCTGCCTGTCTGGTTGGGTAGCCCCACCACTGACTTTCTACATAACCATTGTAGCATTTTGTGACTTAGTTTTATTGGAAGGAACACTGACTCTGAATTCAGAGGCCCTTGGTTCAAATCCCAGCTCTGACATAGAGTACCTATGTAACCTTGGGCAAGTCATTTAAACTCTCCTTCCCTCAGTTTCCTTATTTGTAAAATGAGGAAGTTGGACTAGATGATCTTGAAGGTTTCTTGCAGTGCTAGATCCATGATCCTGTAAGAATGAGACCCTAAGATAAGAAGTGATTTGGCTAATCACACAATGAGTTAGTGGCAGCTTTGTAGCATCCCAGGGCAGCTAAGTGGTGCAATAGATAGAGTGCTGGCCTTTGGGGCAGGAAGACTTCATGAGTTCAAAACCTGGCCTCAGACACTTCCTAGCTGTGTGACCCTGAACAAGTCACTTAACTCTGTTTGCCTCAGTTTGCTCACTTGTAAAATGAGCTGGAGAAGGAAATGGTAAACAACGTCAGTATCTTTGCCAAGAAAACCCCAAACAGTGTCACGAAGAGTTGGACCCAACTGAACAGCAGCAACAAATTGTGTCTTCCCATGGTGCCTCTTCTGCATCTCTATCTACCCACCCCCAGTGTTTACAGCAGAATCTACATAAAAGATTCAAGAAATAATCAATGAATGAACATATAAACAACTGAATTAACAAAAGGAATGCCTCCATGTTTCCTCCTACCTGCATTAACAACCCAATGTGCCATTTGCCTCATCTTAACATGTCTTACAGATGTACAATGGTTCTTAAAGGGCACCAACAGCAGAAAGTAATATGGGAATAACTTTCAGTTAATCAGGCCGCCAGTAAAATGAAGATGGAGTCTATAACTACAGACATGAAAACATTCTGTTACTGATCATTAAGATATATTTTATTTAATAATTTGGGTTCTAATGGTTTACTTTTTACTTAAAAATCCCTGTTGGATTTTCTTAACATTTAGAAAACAAAGATGATTAATTTGGAGACTTTTGAGAAAACTAGCTCAATATGTCTTTTTCTATTAAGCTACTGACCCAGATAATAATTCCTTGATAACACAAGGCTAAAGAGGAGTATCTAAGAAGAGGAGTGTGTCACAAGCCTGGGTGAATCTGCTTTTTCTGCCATCATTCAATACTATTTTCACATTTCATACATAGTAAAATTTACTTTTACTCAGAAGAAAATATGGTGAAGAGGTGGGGGAGGGGACATAAGTAGAAAGGAATGGAATATAAATGATGAAAAAATAAATCCCAAACATGTACTGTCACTTATTTCCTTTCTTCTTTCCTTCCCTTCTTCTTTCCTTCCTCCTTCCCTCCCTTTTTTCATCCCTTTTTCCCTTCCTTTCTTCCTCCCTCCCTACCTTCTTTCTCTTTTTTCATTCTTTCCAGGCCCGCTTTTCTGACAGCGCAAAGTGAGTAAAATGCACAAAATCTGAGTCCTGTCCCAGAAGAAAGTCATTACTAGTCTTGGACAAGTATCTATCTTCTGGATTGTAAAGAGGGTAGAGAGCATAGGCTCACTCAGTGACTCAGTCTGCAGAACCAATGATTACTATTAAAATAAAAAGCATTTTGAAAATGGTCCTGGCCCTGCCAAGAGCCCCACTGAATTAAGCATGGCTTGTTTTAAATGGGCTACCCTGCATAAGTGATACTGTATTTATCTCCCAAGGGCTTCTGACACTCCAGACCATGAAAAGCTATTATGTAGGCTGGAATATCTCCTCCAGGCCTCTGTATAAAACCTTTTAATATGATTTAGAGTGTAGGTATCTGATGAGGACAGAGAGCTTTGTCCAGAAAGGAAGTTCATTGCACTGGTGAATTACTCAAATTATCGGTAAAAGATATGATCCTCAGCAATGTGTCTCAGCTGAGTCCTTCTGCCCATCACCAGACCAATGGTGGCAAAGGAATCTGTACTTAGCATGGTCACAGAGATAAAAAGATACACTGCTACCTTTTTTTCTTTTATGTGGAAGGATAGCTTTGGACTGAAAGCTAGTCTGAAAAAGGCCTAGAAAGGACAAAGCAGAAAAAACAACACCCTACCAAAAAACCTCAATTAATAGACAGGATTCTTCTATGATCTATTTCCATTTAAAGGACCAAATGCAAAGACAGCATTTGGTAGCCTTTTTCTGAGAGTCATCTTATTTGATCTTGGCATGAGAAGATCACAAATAGCCCCAATCAGATCTCTTTGATCTGTTTTTCTCTACGTATGTATGCACTGGTAAATTACACATTGGAAGCATTCCTAGGGTGACGAATTCCATTCCTTTTAATATACTTTTCCCATTCTGACAGGGATCTTCAGTGGCTTGGAATAATCCTCTTCAATTGACAAAAGAAGTCCCCAATTTCTAAGTTTTTGAACCATTAGTGGCTGATCAGTTGCAACAAATATGCTGCCACTGGTGCTGCCTGACTTGATGATTGAATTTTAAATATTCATGATGGATGGATGTCTGTGTGCATAGAATTGACAGCATGAACTGTGGCTTCTCACTGGGGCACTGTTAGAGATGAGACAGAAGCAGCACATGTCGGAGGTTTCCTGGTTAAATATTCCAATCATTAAAAAAATTATGCCATCCTGTAGATCCAGCACAGTGTTAATTCAGGGAGATACAGAGTTCTGCAAATAAAACCCAAATGGAAAGGGCAGAAACCTGACCTTGAGATTCGTCCTGATTATCTTCCACCAAAATCACAAAACCAACAAAGTACAAATGGCAATATTTCATTCTTCTCCCTAAACAACTTCTGACAAAATTCCTTTTTTTTTTTTTTTTTTAATTTGCATGTGTAGAATGAACGGGCAAATACAAAGGAGGAAAACAAATTGAAAGAGTTTGACCAAGGGATAAGTATGGAATATGTGGCAGGAGGGGGTGGGGGGGAAAACTGATTTTCCTGTGACTGAGAGAAAAGGCAGCTCCTTGAGACTGGCAGCTTTTTGAGGGTAGGGGCTGGTTTCTTTTCTTTGCTATCACCAGCACCTAGCACAGTACTTTGCACACAGTAAGAATTTCCTAAATGTTAATTGAAATGAATATGTCAAAAGGCAACTAGATTTTAGAAAAACTCCAGGGTTGGGAGGAATTGGGTATATGTGGCAGGGAGAAATATCATCGTGTGTGCTGTGCCTTGAAGCCAAATTCATTCTTTGGTCAGTATTGGTGGTTAAAGAAGAATAAAATGAAGTTTCTATAGTAAATGCTAATAGTAGCACAAACACAGGATAAACATCCCAATCCATCCAGATTCTCCCTCAGACGTAGCAAATCTCAGAGCTAGAACAGGAGCAGAAAAGTACTTGGTTTTGGAGTCAGAACACCTGGGTTCAAATCATGCTCTGACACTTAATCCATGCATGACCTTAAGCGAGTTACATAAGCTCCTTGGGCTTCATCCTCCCCATCTGTAAAGTGATGATGGCTTCTGAGGTCCCTGTCAGCTCTAAATGTGATCCTATGACCATCGACTAAACCACAGATTGACAGTGGTGAAACCACAGGTCATAAAAGGTCAGAAGCCAACACACTAATTGTGAAGTTGATATGGTTGCCTCAATCCTTCAAATGATAAAAGGATTTAAGAGAAGGATACTGGGAGAGTGTTCTGACCCTATGAAATAGTAGATAATGCTAGAAAAACCAGAGTCTTGTGACTGGTAGGCCACTGAAAACATGTTTTTTTTTGGCCTGGCCTTGAAGTAAGAGATAATTTTGCATGAGCCATACAGTTACAAATCAGAAAGTGGAAATGGTGGTGCAATGGACAGAAGGCAGGGTGTGAAAGCTTGAAGACTACTCTTTGTGGGTTCAAATCTAGCCTCAGATACTTACTAGCTGTGTGACCCTGGGCAAATCACTTAACCCTGTTTGCCTCAGTTTCGTCATCTGTAAAATGAGCTGAAGAACAAAATGGCAAACCACCCCAATATCTTTGCAAAGAAAACCCTAAATTGGGTCATGGAGAGTCAGACATGACTGAAAAATGACTCAACTCAAAGTAGGGCTATTAGAAGAGCGAGTAGGGCAGGAGACAGTGTGGTACAATGGAAAGAGCACTGGCTCTTAAATCAGAGGACACAGGTATAATTCCCACCCTTAATGCTTACTACATGTATGATATTGGACTTTGGATATTGACATCTCCATAAACTTCAGTTTCCTCATCTGTAAAATGAAGCAGTTGCACCAGATGACTTCTGAGGTTTGAGCTCTAGATATCTGATCCTAAGTCAATTAACTTCTTTCCTGTGCCTCAGTTTCCTGATCTTTAATATAAGGGCATTGGATTAGAGAGCCTCTCAGGTCCTTTCCAGATCTAAATCTGTGATTCTATTACAGGAAACCTTGCACAGCATGTAGGGATATTTCCCTGGGATGCTCCCAGGGTACTAAGGGTAACAGGAATATTTGAAGAAATGTAGGTTGTTGGCCTGGGAAGTGCCACCAGAATATTTGGGGGAGCCAAATAATGGGGATAGGGCCCATGGATTGAGCTAGGCTATATATGGAATGGGAACAGAATGTGTACTAAGGATGAGTGTCATAAGTGAAGAAGATAGGGAGAATGGCCAAGGCCAGCACATTGGGGTCTGGGTCTTTCTTCCCCTGTGTCTTATTGGTGGATGGGGAGTTTGTGAGTATCTTTGCTGATTCAAGATCAAGGCCTGTGCTGCTCCAGAGTACACACACAGCAAATGCCAGAAGTGGTGCAGTGAGTCAAAACCATAGAACCTTGAGAAGGAACCTCAGAAGCCAACAGAGACATGAGTGAGAGGGAGCCGACTTTCTCCTGAGGCAATCCACTCACTTCTGGATAGCCCTAATTATTAGGAAGTTCTTGCCTGACATCAAGCTGAAATCTGTCTCTCTGAAACTGCCACCCACTGATGCTGGTTCTGCCCTCTGGGGCCAAGCAGCAAAAGTCTAATCCTGCTTCCCTATGACAACCCTTCAAATGTCTGAAGGCAGCTATCACGTCCCCTCTGGAGCTTCTCTTCTCTGGGCTAAACATCCCCAGTGCTTCCAACCAACTCTTCTATGTAGTGATTTTAAGGCTCGTCACCACCCTGTCTTTCTCTGAATAGTTTATCCCATGATCTAGCTAAAATGTGGTACTCAGAATTGAATACAATGTTCTAGATGTGATGTGACCAGGGCAAATCACAGAGGGAAGAAAAGAAGGAAGGAAAGGACAGAGCGAGGGAGGGAGGGAGAAGGGAAGGAAGGAAGGAAGGAAGGAAAGGAGGGAGCAAGTAAAGAAGGACGGAAGGAAGGAAGAAAGGAAGGAAGAAAAGGAGGAAAGGAGGGGGGTTGGAAGGATGAAAAGAAGTAAGGAATGAAGGGAAGGAGGGAGTGACGAAAGAAGAATGGAAGGAAGGAAGAAAGGGAGGGACGAAGAGAAGAAAAGAAGAAAGAAGGCAAGGAGAGAGGGAGGAGGAAAGGAAGAGAGGGAAGGAAAGAAGGAAGAAAGGATAAAAGATTTTATTAACTGCCTCTTATGTGCTAGACACTGTATTAAGCACTTAAGAAATATTACCTCATTTGATTCTCACAACAATTCTGACAGATGGTTTCTATTATTAACCCCATTTTACAATTGAAGAAACTGAGGCTATGAGAGGTTAAGTGACATACCCAGGGTCATACAGTTAGTATCTGAGGCTAGATATGAACTCAGGTTTTCCTGACCCACGTACCACCTAGCTGGTATCACCCAGCTGCGCTAGGGGGACCTGTCCTGTTTTAGAGCCCATGCTTCTATTCATGAAGTCCAATATTATATCTCATCTTTAATTCAGTTCAATTCAGCAAACATTTATTAAGCATAACTATATTACAGACACTGTGCTAGGGAGTGAAGATAAAAAGACAAAATTAAAATATAGTTCTTGCCCTCAAGAAGCTTATGTTCTACTGTGAGGAAGTGGGGAAAACACCATGCACACTGATAAATAAATATAGAATCTATAGAAAGGAAATACAAAGCAATTGCAGGGGAATGGCAGGAATAATTCACTTGGCCTAGGGCAGGAACTGAGAGAGGTCTCCTGTAGATGGTAGTGTTTGATTTATCCCCCAGGTGAAGGCTGGAAATGCCAAGAAGCGGAAGTGAGTGATAAAAGTGCTAAAAGCCTGGGGTAGGGAGGGACAGCTTAGGCAATTGCATGATAGCTGGAAATGGACATTATATATGGAAATGAGCAACAAGTACAGTTTGGCTGGGATGTACAATGGGGGTATTTCTGTGAGATGAATGTGAAATAAATATGGGAAGAAAATCTGGAGGTTGATTGTAAAGAACACCTTAATATTACATCACATTGCTGACTCATATTGATGGACTTTGCAGTCCACTAAAATTCCCAAATCTTTGTTTGAGAAAAACGATCTAGCCACATCACCCTAAGTGTAAGATTTTATATTATTCCTATTAAATTTCATTTTATTAGGTTTGACCCACTGTTATAGTTTGTCCTGACCTTCTTGGTTACTGACTTGGACATTCGGAGTGTTAGCGATGGCTTCCAGATTTGTGCCATCTGCAAAGATGAAAATGGGCCATTTGTGGTTTTAACCAAGTCACTGATTAAAACAAGTTCGACAGCCCTGGGCCAAGGACAGATGCTTGCAACACTTCACTACAGACTTCCTTCCACATTGACAATGACCTATTAATAACCGATCTTTAGGCCTGGACATTCAACCAATCCCAAATCAACCCATTTATACTATCATCTCATCTCTATCTCTCCATCTTTTCTTGAAGTGGGGCCTATACTTCCTGGGGCTACAAGTGTTGCGGGCTGCATTTTTTCAAGTTCTGTTAAAATCCTGGAATCCCTTCTAATAAAAAAAAAAATTCTGTGATTCTGTAACTCTTATTTGCCTGGTCTTATCCCCTTAGAACCAGCCTAACGTCTTTTAGCCTTGTGGATCCATCTAATTTGTGTACCTGGGATTGGGCATGTCACAAAATAAAACAAAGGAACAGAGTTTTATTAATTCTAAGCCTCTGAGTGATTTTATGTACAAAGGCAGATGTGAAGGCATTACTTAAATCTGACAAAACAAATTCTAAAACAGTGCTTTATGTCAGTGGTCCTTACTCTGTTGTTCTCTCAGCTAACCCTATATGCTTTATGGTCTTCTTCAAAGCCTGGGTCCTGAGGTGACCATGTTCTAAATGTGGTTCAGGTACCTAGTACTGGTGTGACCATGACCTCCAATGTTACTTCCCGTGGACCCTCTCCTCTTTGAACTTGGCTCCTTCCTCCTTCCTTCTACCTCTGTGGTATAGCTTCTCGGTGGCAGCTGTCTCTTGAACATATGTTTCTGTGCCTGGAAACTAGAAAGGGGTATATTTGGGAGAAAGACCAAATGGAGATCAGGAACTCTGGTGAAAACGAGGTAAAGGAAGAAAGTAGAAAACTGATACTCTCTGATGTGTCTCCTTCCACCAGAAAGGGAAGAAGGATTACAGCTTTATGTGAAGCCTCTTTGGAGAGCCTTCTTGTAAGATCTGTTCCTTTCACTCCTTCTCTCAATCACAGTCCTCTTACTAGGGGCATCGCAGGACCTCCAGTAAGAACTTGCTGTATCCTCGACTTCAATTTCTACAAATGCCAAGGGTCAAGAAGTGCAGCATATAATGCTTTGACACAGTAAGTCCCACTTGTACACATAACAATCACCTCAATTCAGGATGCTCCTTTGCTAGAGGACTGCTGCAGTCAGGAGGACCTGGGAGCCAATGCCAACTCAGGGAGAAGCCCCGCTGCTCTGACAATGCAAACAATGGGTGTCTAGAGGAAGGTAGGAGACTCTTCCATTTCTGGACAGCTCTATGTTAAACCAAACACATCAGGCCCCAGGTTGAGAAACCTGGTTGGGAAATGGTCTGGTGACAGTTGTCCCTTCCATGGCATGACTCTCACCGTGTGAGCCAAGGAAATGGGTCCGTGGAGCACTACCTCATTCTGTGCATGCGATGTGAATTTCAGCCATGATGATCATGTGGTAGGCTTGTCACAGGATTTCTACAATAGGTCCCAGAGGCCATCAACAACAAAAAAAGTCATGAAGGTGTGTGTGTAGGGGGAGCCCTCAGAGTTAGAAAGACCTGAGGTCAAATCTTGTTCAAGACACGTACTTGCTATGTAATCCTGTACAGATCATTTAACCTCACACACTCTCAGTTTCCTCGGTTTTTAAATGGGACTAATAATTACACTGAGTTTACTGGGTATTATAATGATCAAATGAAGTTATATGTGTGTGTGCCTGCACAAACATAAATATCTATATCTATATCTATATACACACACACACACACACACACACACACAAAGTACTTTGAAAACCTTAAAACCTATATAAATGCTAGTTATTATTATTATTGTTGTTGTTAAAATATAGTCTCTGGCACTAACTAGCTATATAATCCAGGGTAATACACTTAACCTTTCCTAATCCTGGGAAAATTCCTAGGATTTATTGAGTAACTCATAGATAGGATTTCAGAACTGCATTGGTAGAGGGAGTTCCCATATGGGAAGTTCCCCAGACTGATGAGACCAGAGATTCCTCACCTATCCTGAAATATATATATATATACACACACACACATATATATACATATATATATACACACACATATATATACACATACACACATATACATATATATAATATATATACACATATACATACATATATTTATGTGTGTGTATACATACACGTATATATACACATACATATATACACATGTATGCACGTGTGTATATGTACACATACACATACATATATATGTAAACACACACACCCACACATACTCTCACCATTAAATTCCTTCTGGAATGCCCCTGCATTCTCAGGGGCTGCCCCAGAGGAGTATCTGCTCTGGCAGGTCCTGTCATGTTGAAGAAGGTCTGAGTACAAGCCTAATATCTTGACTAGCTCAGCAAAGTTTAAAGAGGCTCATTACTAAGATAGCCAAAAGGATTTTTTGAACCACATTAATACTCAGAGAACTTCTACTAAGTTATAGACACAGAGTGTGCTAGAGCCAGCTCAAATCTCCATCGACTGTCAAATTTTCAGTGTGAGTATTTGCACCTTGGAAATCAGCCAATGCCACACTTGGGCTGAACTTCTTCTTTTGCTGATTGTCTAGACTTAAGAAAGTGATGGAGAAAATGCTAATAATGAAGATTAAAGTTGAAAGTGTGTTGAATATACTTCCCTCCCCCCAAGGAGAGATGATTGTTAAATATTTATCAGCATATTCCTTTGGGGGCACACATAATAGGTACTTAATAAATGCTTGCTGACTGACTTCCCATTGGCAGAATATCAGATCCTTGAAGTACTGATGTATATGTATTCATACATATATGCTTGATAGTGCCACATGCTAGGTGAGGTTTTTACTGCTCTCCCTACTTGTTAGTGCACTCACTCTGCCTTTTGAAATGACTCTATATACATTCCTCACTTTTCTGCAAATATGTTGCATCCCTCCATAGAATGTAAGCACCCTAAGCTCTGAAAGTGTTTGCCAACTTTTCTTTGGATTCCCACCACCTAGCATGGCGATCTACACACAGTAGGCACTTAATAAATGCTTATGGTATGAATTGCCCACTTGGGGTAAAGGCATTGGATTTCGATTCACAAGACCTAGTTTTCAATCAGTCAGGTCTGGGCTACTTACTCCCTGTGTGACCTTTGACAAATCATTTAATCTCTCTGGGTCTCAGTTTCCTGATCTGTATAATGAGAGGGTTGGACTAGGTTTGAATCTATGAATAAAATAAAGGAAAATTCACATAAGGAAAAAAAAGCCATTGGAAAACATATGTACACACACACAAACACACACACCATGAACAACTATTTAACAGCACTGGAATAAAAAGCCTTATAATTTTTTTTAATTTTTTTATTAAAAGCCTTATAATTTAAAACAACAAAAAGAACCCAAAGCAAATATCAGAGATATTAAACACTAAAAGAAAAAGGGAGGAGGAATTTGCCTAATCTAGAAAACCGCTCTGAGGTGGAGAGAGAGATTTAAACAATCTGATAATAACAAGAATAAGAACAACAAATAATAAGCAATCTGTCTACCATCAACCATTTGACAATCTGCTCTAATCTGTGTAGTCATCAGAAGTCCTTTACTGAAACACAAGTATGCAGAGGTAGTTTTAAAATCACGAAATTAACAATCATTGTCAAAGAGAATGCTTCAGTATTCAAAGAAGAACAAAAAAAGGACTGTGAATGAAACTAGGAATTTTTGCGTATGAATTTTGTGTGAAATCTGTGAATTTTCTCACAGATGCTTTTTGGGGAGAAGGGGAAGAGGTAGAGGTCATGGTGATAGGGATCTGTCATGTCAATGGTGCAGACAATTCCCTGGTTTTGTAAACTCTTCTATCTGCAGATCAGCCATTTATCTTTAACTTACAGTTTCAGAAATGTATCAAGGGGCCCTACACAGTTAAGAGACTTTTCTATGGTCATACAACTAATATATGGTACAGGCAAGATTTGAACCCAGGTCTTCCTGGTTCCACAGCTGGTCTTCTAAGTATAATACCTTGCTGCCTTTTACACAGAAACATACCCAGAAGATAAATGAAAAAGGGGTAAATAGAGATATAGTGTTAAAAGGATCAGCACTTTCCCAGCTCAAATTTCTAGATTCATCTTAGACTCTTCCCCTTCTCTTACCCCCTTACCCCCGCCCTCGCCGCTATCCCCTTGTCCCATTAGTTCAAGCCTCTTCACAACCCTAGACAAGTAGCCCTCCAAGCTTTTGCTTGACTGATGGAGACCTTGCTCCTTCTCTAAGAAGCCGTTCTAATTTTCGACAATTCAAGCTACTGTGAAGTTCTCCCTCTGCCTCTCTGTGTCCCTGGTCTAGTTCAAGTTGTGTTACAGAGAGGACTTGAAATTAATAATCACAAATCAAGAATTAGAGTTGGAAGGAACCTATAAAAGTCATTAAATCCAATGCCCTCATTTTACAGATAAGGAAACTAAGGCACAGAACCCTACAAGGACTTGGCCAGGGTCACACAGCTATTAAATGTTTGAGGCAGGATTTGAGCCCAAGTCTAGTGTCCAGTCCATTATTATATCCTGCCTCTTAACAACAACAATAATGATAATAGGTCGCATTTAGGGACTGTCCCTTTTTCTGCTTATACTTGTATTCCCAATCCTTAGCACAGTGCCGGCACACATTAAGTGCTTAATAAATGTTAGTTGATGGGACTTGATATATATGATCTCATTTGGTCTTTACAATGGTCCTATTAGGTAAAGGTGATTATTATCCCCATTTTATAAAGGAACAAACAGGCTCAGAATGGTTAAGGGGCTTGCCAAGATTTACACATCTGTTAAGTATCAAAGGGAGGATTTGTACCTGGGTCTTTCCTACTCCAAGTCTATTGCTTGGTAAATATCCATTTACCATGATTCTTTACATATGTATGTATATATGCATACTTATTGTACATGTGTGCATATATGCATATTTGTATAATTGTATTCTCCGGATCACTGTACTAGTCACTGCCTTCAGTATTTTTGTTGGGAGGGGCTCTGTAAACCTTAAAATGCTCCCATATAAATAGGAGTTACTATAAAACAGCAATTCCTATTTTACTTCTTCATCTTCGTCCTCAAAGATCTGCACTTTTGTCCCTCCACTGACACAGATCACTGCACCTCCTGTCCATCTTAGCAGACTGCCTAAGAGAGTGGAGTAGGCCCCTAAACCCGCTGCCCTACAGTCAACTTTTCTAAGTTTGGCTAACCTGGTACTCGGCTCACAGGGATACACACAGTCAGTCGGTCCATTGTCAATCTCATCCTCAAAGACCTTCTTTCTCGCTTAAATTGTACAGAGCTTACATTCTCCTGGCATAGCCCGTGAGGACCTGTTGTTACAGATCAATTTCATGCCACAATGAGGCTCAGGAGCAGGACTTCGGTGAATAGCCCACTTCTCTTCCCAACTTTCCATAATGAGAAGACTTTTCCGGAGCGTGATCATGGGTCAGAGATGGAATTGAGGATACCACGCCACCCGAGTCTTATGTCCAGTCCTTGAATTAATCCCACACCACACTAAAGCTGGGCAGTAGATTTGGGTTTCAGTGCCAAAGAGGAAGAGGTTACATAATCCTTTCCTATTACAAGTTAAAAAAAAAAAAGATTTGACGCTTTTATCCCACTCTCTGTTCTGTACCTCACGCAATGAGCACAGTGTGCCTCACTAGTCATGGTTTCTGCACCAAGGAGATGTGGGAGAAGAGCAAGGGGCCTTCACTTAGTCTCATGATCAGTTAAATCTGAGAAGGGAAGAAATGAACTAACTTCCAATGGCACTAACTGTATTTAACCTGTTGTCTCTCTGTATTAGAAAAAATTAGCCCAGAATTTGCTGGGGGGGCGGGGGTGCTTAAGGGCTTAAAAATTATATGGAACATCTACTTTACCCATTTGAACATCTAAATTTTTCTCTTGAGTGTCTTCTTTCTTTGCAGTCTGGAAGGAGGATTGTACAGAACCATTCTCTAATGCGGTTGGCATGGCTCCTCACCGCAAGGTAACTGTGATAGGACATTCTATGCAGGCACAATCCTTCTAACTAAATAAGTTCTTTGACTTTGTACTTCTTCATACTTATTTCCTTTCCTGGCCTCTTTTCCAAATTAAACCAGCACATCCTCCTCTCCATAGCTAAATTGAAAAATGCCAAGAGAATCACTTCCTCTTTAGAAGAAGGGAATGACTCACTTTGACCTCCACATGGTAGGACACCCAGGATAGTTGTGCCAAGGTGATGATGGCCAAGGTCCCAATGGCCAAGGTCCCTTCCAGTTCTAAAGCCTAGGATTCTTATACCTTTCAGAACCTACAGCTTGTGGCAACAAGCCTGTTGTGCCTAATATGGATATCCCTGGAGACTGGGTATATGGTCAGTCTGCAAAAGTTCTGTCACTGTCTAAGGTGAGGTGCTAACAATATCATAGAAGCATCTAGGATTCAAGTAAGCTCTTCGAAGGCATTTTTGCCTTTCTATCCCTAGCATCTAGTACAGAGCCTTACAAATAGTAGGTGCTTAATAATGGCTTGTTAGATTGAATAAAGTATCTTATTCTGGAATAAAGTGATGAAAGTGACTAAAGCATCCACTTGTTCTTTTTCTTAAGTAGAGTTTGGGTGAATGTTAATGCGCTGATACCATATATGCCCTATAACAGACTGGAATTCAACTCAACCCAATCCAACCAAGAGTTATTGAGCACCTACTAAATGCAAGGCCCTGGAAAATGCACTGGCATAGAAGCTAGTTCTAACTTCGACTGTAATTGATAAATGGAGTGTGACTTCTGACAAGTTAAATAACCCCTCTATGCTTCAGTTTTTTCATCTCTAAGATGTGAATGACACTTGACCCTATCTATTCTATAAGCTAATATGAGGATAAAAAGGGATAATGCGTATGAAAGCCCTTTGGAAAATATAAATTGCTCACATGTAAAGCAGTATTATTATTATGGATACTACTATTACTACTGCTGTCACTACCAGAGTCCACCAAGGAAGACTACCAGGTTAGTAAAGGGTCCCAAGATCATGCCATATGAGGAGCTATTAAAATAACTAGGAATACTTAACCTGGAGAAAAAGAAGACTTAGACACAGTGTCTAAGTCTTCCTGCTTGCCTTTTTAGGCATCTAGGTGGTATAGTAGCATTCTGGACTTGGAATCCAGGAAGACTAGAGTTCTAATCCTGTCACATGTACTCATGCTATGTGAATCCAGGCAATTCACTTAACCTACCTCCTTCAGGCTCAGTTTCCCCACTTACAAAATGGCGATAATAATAATGTTTACCTAACAGGGCTGTTGTGAGGGTCAAGTGACATAACATACATAGAGTGCTTTGCAAACTTTAAGGTTCTGTATAAATGTTAACTACGATTAGTAGTAGTAATTAATAACAAAAAAAATTTAAAGGGTAATCATGAGATTAAATTTATTCTGTTCAATCCCTAAGGGCAGAACCAGAAGCAATGGGGAGAAGTTGCAGAAAGTCAGATTTCTGCCACTGAAATAAAAGACAAAACCTCTTGAATAGTCAGAACCCTCTCCAAGTGGAAAAGAGACAGTATCTTTTTCTCTTCAGGTCTTTAAGCAAAGGATGAGTGAACACTTGTCACAAATGTGGTAGAATACTCTTTTTCAGGTATAGGTTGGACTGGATGGTCCCTAAGGTCCCTTCCAACCCTGAGATTTTGTGATTCTGTGACTACAAAATTTGCTACTTAAATTTGCTTCCCAACCTCTTTATATAGATGTTAGTGGAATGTATTTTTCTGTGAGCCACTGAGGCTAGTTTTTTTTTGGGGGGGTGGGGTGGGGTAGAGGGATGCAATATACTCTCCCTTTTCCCGGCTCCATTTTTGAGTTGGGATCCATAAATTAGATTAGGGAGCTCTCAGTGTGAGGACTCCCTCCCATCACAAATGCAAATCAGCAACTTGTCTGTAATTTATAGTTCAGAGAGTTTTCAGGGGGATTGAAAGGTTAACTGCCTTGCCCACAAACACAGTTACTCCAGGCTTGGCCCTCATTCACCACACTTGTACCTCACCACAATGCCTCTAACCTAATCTTTTCTCTCTCATGCCTTTAAGGGTCCTTTTAAAATTGACTAGCTGACCTCTGCCATAAATTTGATAGTGACTTGTCTTTTCAGAAGTAGCCCATTCAGCCTCAGCTCCCTTGTTTGGCCCCTCCCCGACGGTGGTCATCCTTCCTTCCCACTCACCAAAAAAGGGGAACCCAGTTAACTTAATGGCTTGGCCTGTTTCCTCTCCTCAAACCTCTCTCCCTCCTCCTCTTCACCCCAGAACTTGGCCACAGTTCTTCCTTTTTTGTGCTAAATTTATACACCATCCTGCCTGTGAATGTTAAACAAAGTTCAGGCCTGCAACAGGCCTTCTCTTTCTCCCTTCTCCTAATCCTTCCCCAACCCCTCACCTCCCCCCAGCCTTTCCTCCCTCTTGAGCTCAGCCATGGCCAGAAAGTCCACCAGTGAGTATGTAAACAGGAATGAGCTGCTGCTAATTTGACATAACAAAGAAGGACTCAGGAAGGCTGGGGTGATGCCCACTTCAGATCCCCCTCTACCCCCTATAATCAGCATGGAATCCTTACAGAGCAGTAGACAGTAGATACCGGTGACCTCTTATTTCTTCGTTTGGCTCTCTTTCCCAGGACACCATTTCTCTTCCTCTTTTCTGAACTGAATTCTGGGGGTGGGGGGAGAGAGACAGAGAGAGGCAGGCTGAGATGGAAACCTGCCAGGAAAAGAATGGAGGGGGTGGAGGATGGGGAGGAGAAGTTCTCCTTTGACACTAACGATCTGTATGCAATTCAAGGTCAGAGAATATGCATGTATGTCTTGGGGGCCCAGCCCCACACAAGTACATACAAGTTAGTAACTTTACTAGACAAGTCTCGAATTCTAATACAGAGGATTATGCCTGATTTTCTAGCCCTTTCATGAAGATGCTGTGCCCTCCAACTAGAGTACAAACTCCTCCTAGGTAGGCCATGCCTTCACTATTCTTTGTACCTCATGATACCCAGCACATTAACCCATCACCACTACCAAATTACATTTTTTAAAGTGCTTCAAAATTTTTGCAAAGTGCTTACATGTATTATTTCACTTGAACCTCATAATAAACAGCAGTGAAAGAGTGCTAGATTTGGAAATAGAAGATCTGGGTTCAGATCCCAGCTCTGCCCCAGATTACCTGTGTGACCTTGGGCAAGTCACTTAACCTCTGATAATATCAGTCTCCTCATCTGTAAAAGAATCAGTCTCCTCATCTATAAAATGAGATAATTTCTAAGGTCTCTTTCAGCTTTAAATCGATGATTTTATGGAACCTGTAAAATGGGTACTGAAGATAAGTCCCTAATTTGTGGGTTGCAGAATGCAGGTAAAAAGGGACACACTGTTTGTGAAATAAAGTGCCCTCTGAAAGGCATTTTGAAAACTAAATTTTTGCAAATTAAATAATATTTTAAATTCACCACAATAGGTCACTGTGAGGAGGAATACATCTTTTTTCTTTTTTGGCTAGACAATGGGGTTAAGTGACTTGCCCATGGTCACATAGCTAGTAAGTGTCAAGAGCCTAGATTTGAACTCAGGTCCTCCTGACTCCAGGGCCAGTGCTCTATCCACTGCTCTACCTAGGTGCTCCTGAGGAACACTTTGGAGGCTTATATCCACACACCTTCCTTTATCTGGATTTTTATATATCAGGTTTGCTAAAGTAGGGAATACCTGTGTATCTACAGGTTATCTAATGTCTTGGATAATAGGCAGAAAAAACCCCAGCTTAAGACTGAAAGTCCAGTGCATCCTCAGAGATCCTATGAGTGACTGCACATCCTTGCTGTGGTTTCCTAGGGATGTTCTGCAGACTATCAAGGATCTTCATTGCCAGGTAACTGACTTGACCAGAGTCATACACGAGATTAGCAGGAGAGCTGAGATTTAAACCCATGACTGCTGACTACAGAGCAAGCACTCTTTTCACTGCACCAAATGCCTTCCATTTTAATATTTTAAGAAAATTATGAGTGTGTTTAATGATAAATGTCAGGATGCTTTGGAGAAAAGACATACTTAAATTCAATTACAACATCAATTTTTATGATTCTACCTAAGGTCAGATTAAAAAAATAAAGATGAAAACCTATAGCAGAGATTACGACTAAGGGGGCAATAATGTTCCTACCCTAAGCCTAGTAACAAATGCTCCAGAAAAATTCTTAAAGCAAGCATTGTCCACTGCCCAACCTTGACCAGGTTTCCTTCCCAAATGTACTTCCCCACTGTTGATGTTTATTGTTTGAAGCTATTTCTGCATGATCCAGACAGAACCACATTGGGTGGACAACTAAAACCACTCCTTGGTTTTTCTTTTCTTTTTTTGGCTAGACAATGGGGTTAAGTGACTTGCCCAGGGTCACACAGCTAGTAAGTGTTATGTGTCTGAGGCTGGATTTGAACTCAGGTCCTCCTGAATCCAGGGCCAGTGTTCTATCCACTGCACCACCTAGCTGCCCCAACTCCTTGGTTTTTCTATCACAGATTTGCACATATCAGAATTGAAGTTGATGAGATCAGAGTTCATAGGAGCAACAGATCTGATGAACAGATAACTTATAATTTAGGCCTCAAGAATAGCCTCATCTAGGAGACTTCTTGGACAGTGGCACAGTGGAAAGAATGCCAGGCCTGGAATCAGGAAGACTGATTTCCTGAATTCAAATCTGGCCCCAGACACTTCCTAGCTGTGTGACCCTGGGCAAGTCACTTAACCTTGTTTGCTTCACTTTCCTCATCTGTAGAATGAGCTGGAGAAAGAAATGCCAAACCCACTCCAGTATCTTTGCCAGAAAAACCCCAAAGGGGGTCATGAAGAGTTGGACATGACTGAAGTACAACTGAACAACAAAAAAGGAGACTTCTTAAAATCTTTTTTTCCCGCAATGGAAAGCAAAGAATGTGTATGTGTATGTGTGTGTGTGGGGGGGGGGGGGTGGTTTGGGAAGGGTTACAAGCATAAACAGTGGCAGAGAAGTGTATTCTTTCTCTCCTGTTGACAAGAAAGCCAATTAGACCTACCTAGTTGCTGATCTACGCTTTCAAGGTTCCCAGGAAGCTGTCTATCTAAAGGCAATACAATTTATGTTTTTAATATTCAGCATCCTTCAATGAAAGTGACAAGAAGGTTAAGGTTACCCAAGAGTGGCAGTATCAGGAACAGCTTCAGAGGGAGAGGTGTAAAGACACAGGAAGCCAGATAAAAACAACATGAAACTGAATGCAAACAAGTTTTCTAGTTACAGAGCAAGAGGGGAGTCATTCTAGAAGATTCTTTTTCAGGAAACTTCTGTTGGACCACAAGACCTGACCCCTACAGGCTACAAAGCCCAACAGCTCCTGAGTGCTACCTCCACGACCACAACAAAAAAAAAATCCAAACCCAAACAGACAAAATACTCATGGTGAGAGTGGTGACAGAGGTGGTGACAAGTGAGAGCCTGACCTGAAGAAGTGTTGACATTTACCTCAACAACTGCTTCACGCTGGGCTACAGCATCACTGTCATTTTTCCAGGACAGTGAGACTTTGAGGCTGATGCTGGAGATCAGTGTCTTGGCAAGGTTTGGGGAGGAGGAATACAGGAGAGTACAGAGATGACCTTCTTTAGATAGGTTTTCTTGCCCTGGTACTCCAACTCTCTTGATTGGTGACTCCCTCTCCCAGAATACTCTTTCAGGAACGGCATGTTTTCCTTCACTCTCTCATATCCAGCCAGCTCCTCCACAGCTTCCTCACCAACCAATGCACCAACTGTACTAGGGACCATGTTCTGGAAGAACTTTAAATCCTTTCCTTCCTCCTCTTCCCTGTCCCACAGTTCTGAAACTATGAAGTATAAGAAAATAAACTCTGCCATTGTTCCTGGATAGGATGTTCTAGTCTTTTCTCCTAAAGCCCCACTCACCATCCAAGTAACTTTCAGGACCAAAGTGCCCAGTCACTACTCCCTAATGTGTGTTGTTTCTGCTTGTTAGAATGTAAGCTCCTTAAAGGTTTTTTTTTGAATTCGCATCCCCTGCACTTACGACAGTGTTTGGCATACAGTAAGTCCTCTTTCATTCATTCTTGCCCTCTCTCCACCCATTTTCTTTCTTTGAATCCCTTGATTCAAGATTGAGCCCAGAGATGGTTGAGTTCATGTTAATTTCATTTGACAAACATTAATTGTTGTTGTTCAGTCCTGTCCTTCTCCAGATTATTTTGCAGATGAGGTAACTGAGGCAAACTAGGTTAAGTGACTTGCCCAGGGTCCAATAGCTAGTGTCGCAAGCCAGATTTGAACACATGAAGATGAATTCTCTTGACTCCAGACCTAGCACTCTTTCTACTGCACCACAGTTGCATTAATTAAGCACATAGTATATGCAAGGCATTTTTTCTTAGTGCTGTAGAAAGAGATGTAAAAGTATACAAGACTCAATCCCTGCTCTCAAGGAATTTAAGATCTATAAGAGAAGACAGGACATTATGCAAATAATTATAATATTAACTGGAGATAGGGTCTGGTCCTCTGATTTCAGTAGTATAGGGAATTCTCAGATAAGGAAAATCCTTCTACACATGAAATAGCACCCTCTCTGCAACATGAAGTCTTAGAAAGCTGCCTAGAGCCCTGGGAGGTTAAGCCAAAGTTTCAGAGGTCTTCTAGATGCCAGCATAAAGTCTGTGGGAGGTGAAATGAGAGAACAATTACTTTCAGCTGGTGGGCTGGGGGTGGGGGGGCAGGCAGAGGGGAACTATAAATGCCCTAAGGTTGGGGCAGACTGAAGTTAAGAATTTAAGAATGGGAGAATTTCCAACAAATGTTGATAGCAAGAAGTGTGTTTCAGATATAGGGTATGATGAAATCAAAGGTATGGGATTGGACAGCACAAAAAGAATGTTAGAATAATTATTTGTCTAGTTTGGCTGGTACATAAAGTATTCGTAAGTAGTGATATGGGCTAAAGCTGGAAAGATGCTGTAACCAGATTGCGAAGGGCTTGGAGTGCAATACTGAAGAATGTGTACTTTACTTCATGGAGAGCCATCAGAGCTTTATGAGTATAGGGGTGACATACTACCTATTGGAAAGATTATGCTGCCAATGGAACATAAGATATATTGAAATGGGAAGATGCTGGGAATGGGGAGACCAGTTAAGAGGCTACCATTTTAGTGCTAGAAGGAAGTAATGAGGCTCTTAAATAGAATGGTGGTTATAGAAATTGAAAGGAGGGAACGTATGTAAAGACTATTCCAGAGGTAGAATAAAAAGGGCACTGGCTATAGCAGAAAGAGGACTACCACACTTCAAAATGTTTGGAGCCTGGAGAATTGTGATGGCACCAAGAGAAATCCAATCTGGCATTGCTGTTAAAGTAGTGTGGGAATCCCTCCAAGGAACAAGACATGAGTTTGAGGAGATTTCCAATAATTAGATAATGCCAAGTAAAACAATCACATCCCTTATCCTTTTCCTCGATGGGAACTTCAATCAGCCACCATTCTAGCCTAAAACTTAGCTTTTGGACTAGACCACTGACCATGTGGAACATCTGGGACCATACTTTAAGAGTCACTGATAGGAACTGAACTGAATACTGAGGAGTTATATGGTGGGCAGAAGGTATAGGGCAATGCTTTAGATCATCACTAAAAAACTGGACATGATTGAACAAAGAAAACTCCCTATTTACAAAATTGTGTGTGTATTTTTTTTTGTGTGTGTGTGTGAGGGGGGAGGGACAAGGGGATGCACATCTTGTAGAGGGAACTCCTATTAAGACAATTTACTTACCTGATGCAGGTAAGTACTTCTGTCGTAATTTTATAATCTTGGAGAACTGCCTAGGGAACTGAGAGGTTAAGTGATTTGCCCGGGGTCACAAAGCTTCTCTGTATCAGAAGTAAGAACCCATGCCTTACTTACCTATGTCTTCTTATGAGGCTGGCTCCCTAATCACTAAGCCATGCTGCCTTTCTTAGAGGGCATTAAATTCCTTAAACCAAATAAGGAATAATCTATGACTTAGAATTTGAAAAGACAATCAAGGAGGTGTCACTGGGATTTTCTAACGAACTTCAGGGAGGTTAGGATCCAAATGGAGATAAACTCAATGCATTATCTTTATATGGTAACAGATACTGCCCCCCCATCCCCACCTCCAAGTCTCTTCTTGACATCCTGTAACTAAATGCCTATCTCCTAAATACTCAAGAGGAATTAGCTTTTGCTAAAGCCATCACTGACTATCCTCTTGTCAACTCAATGGCCAGAATACACTGTCTTTAACTCTGATGGCCATCACCTCCTTGTCACTTTTTAATGCTCCACCTTCAGAGAACAATTCAATTCTGGTTCATCACAGTTGTGACCTTTTCCCCTTCCCCTCTCTGAGTTGTCTCTTCCGTTAAATGAGGGATTCAGCCAAGAAGATATTTAAGATCTCTTCCAGATCTAAAACTGAAGGCCTATAGGTCTGTGTGATCACTTTTTCTTTATCTTTTTCATTTAATGAATACTTAAGCAACTGTTCTCTCTTCTTCGCCAAATCCAAGTTAAGAACCTCTGCTTTAGAGTTCAAAAGCAGCTCAGTAAAGAAAAGCCTAGGAGAGCCCAAGAGGTTCTTTTACTTCTGGCTGTGTGTGTTAAAATGATGGTGAGATGATAAAGCCAATAACAGAGGGCAAGAGGGACTCTCTGGCCTCTGAAATACTTAGTAACAATTATTAACGTGGCCAAAAGAAATGGTAGAGAGATGGAAGATGGAGGGAAAAGAAGGTGAATTGAGATATGTCTTTAAAATCCTAAACACAAATCATGGGATTGTAGATGTGAGGGCAACAGGGAACCTTGGAGATCATCTGGTCCAACCACCTCATTTGACCAAAGAGGAAGCTGACATTCAGAGAGTGTCCTGCTCAAGCTCCCACAGACAGGTAAATGGTGGAGTCAAGATACCTTAATTTCAGATAGCATAGCTAACTAAGAATGGGGAGTAAAGGGAGAAACGGAAAAGAGGGTTAGAGCTATCATGGTGGGAGAGCAGAAAGGCCAAGGGGAAAGATATCCTTTTAACACATGAGGAAACCATCCCAATGGTAAAAGAAGTGACGTTGGGCAGATGCTAAATTCTCCTGAAATGCTTTCTCCTGATCTATTGAAAGGATGACATCAGGTTTAACTGTAGAATTTTGCACAAATTCTCTTTTTTTAATTTAATTTTTTTTTTTTTTTTTACGAATTCTCAACCACAAAAACTTCCCTTGACTCTTTGTTTTGGAGCTGGAGAACAGCGAAGAAGGAATTTTCAGGGCATTTTATGCTCGTGAATGTCCACCTGAACCCCGACAGAGCATCCCCCAGTCCTGAAGCTCACTCTGTCAGTCCCCAACCTCTCTGTGCCAATATTGCCTAAGCAATTCTGCAAGACAGTAGAAGCTACTCTTGGGAATTTCTAATATACAGTTGTCCTCAATTTTTGAGTTGCGCTGTTAAAGTTATACAGAAATATTTGTTTTAGGCTAAAAAACCCCACAAACAAAAAGCATTGGAAGTAAAAAATGTGTGTGTGTCTGAGTGTGTGTGTGTCCGAGTGTGTGTGTGTGTGTGTGTGACAGAGAGAAAGAGAGAGAGAGTTATAATTCCATTTCTTTTAATGGGTGGAATATTTGGCATGGTTACACACGGTTTATAAAATCAGCAGAAGGTTGGCCACCAGGAAATGATTCTTTTTGGTTATAATGACCTATAACTTCATCAGGGAAGAGAACCCTAGTTGTGGAAACTCCATCCAGAAAAGCTAACTAGAAATTATACAGCATTTTAGGTGGCACAGTGGATAGAGTGCCAGCCCTGGAGTCAGAAGGACTTGAGTTCAAAATATGACCTCAGACATTTATGAGCTATGCAACCCTCGGCAAATCACTTAACCCCCTTTGCCTGTTTCCTCATATGTACAATGAACTAGAGAAGGAAATGGCAAACCAAGTCAGTATTTTTACCAAGAAAACCCCAAATAGGGTCATGGAGAGTCGGATATGACTGAAACAGCTCAGTAATACAAAAATTATCTCATCTATTATCTCATCTAGTTCTTACAACTCTGGGATATAGGTGCTATTATTATGCCCACTTGCAGATAGGGAAATCAAGAAACAAAGAGGTTATTTTGCCCAGGGTCACATGGCTAGTAAGTGGCTGAGGTAGGGTTTGAACTAAGATAGGTCTTCCTGACTCCAAGGTCAATGCTATCTTCTGTGCCACCTATGTATCAATATAGATTGGCAACAATTCTGTAACTTTTAGTTTTAGAGAATTGCCTAGGCCACCAAAAGGTCAGGGCAACTAGGTGGTTTAGCGGATGGAGTGCCAACCTGGAGTTAGAAAGACCTGAGTTCAAATACAGCCTCAGACACTTACTGTTACCCTTGGCAAGTCACTTAACCCCGCCTGCCTCAGTTTCCTCACTCGTCAAGTAAGCTGAAGAAGGAAATGGCAAACTACTCCAGTGTCTTTGCTAAGAAAACCCCAAAAGGGGTCATGAAGAGTTAGACATGACTGAAAAAAAACTGAACAAAAAATAGCTAATACTTATATAGCTATACTACATAGCTATATACACGTGCCAGGCACTGTGCTAAGTGTTTTAAAATTATTATCTCATTTGATTCTCACAACAATCCTGGGAGAGTCGGACACAAGTGAAAAATGACTGAACAGCCAAACCAAAAGGTCAAGTGAATTGCCCAGTGTTATCCAGCCTATATATGACAGAAGCAGAATAAGGATCCAAGTCTTCCTCATTCCCAGACTGTCCCTTTGGCTCTGCTCTGCCATAGTAACCTTTGTGAAACAGTAAAAAATTCAAAGCAGGTTTAGCCCCTTGCAGCCCCACGCCCGGGTTGTAGTGATCATGGCTGAGTGACGATAAAGGCAGCAGAGAGTGCTTAGTAGTACAGTTTTGACTTTCTATTTGCACCCATCTGTTGAGACTCTTAATATGAGATCTTTGTCCAATGACTCAGTGACCAAAATGCTACTGGAAGAACTAAATCATATCCTTGCTAACAATCTTATTATAAACAAAAGTAGCAAACACAGACACTGTAGCTAAAGAGAAAGATGGTTCGCGGGTTCTATTCTTCTACTCTGAGTGGAAGATAAAGGAGATGGCTTCATCTTATGCCTAAAGGAAACAAAAAATGCTTCACAGGTCATGGGAGGTTAGAGATGTAAGGGACCTTAGAGATCCGCTAGTAGAACCCGTTTATTTTTACAGATGAGCAAACTGAGGCCCAACAGGGTTAAAGGGTATGTTTACAGTCATCCAAATACCAAGTATCACAGTCAGGATTTGAGCCTGGCCCTCTGATTTGAGATCTCTTTCCCTCGTACCATCTCACTGTCCATTATTTCCAATGAGTCTAAGGAAACAGAACAACATACTTATGATAACTTCAGCTTACGTAACAATATTTTTGCAGATGAAGAAGTAGAGAAATCTTCTGAAGAACTTGAAATGATCTCCCAAACCAAGACAACATATTCGTTGATATTTGGTGACTTTGTTGTGAAAATGGGAATGGGAAAGGTGGTAAAAATTGTTGGCAAATAGAATTCTGGATCAAAAAGTAAAATATGCCCAAATCTTAGAGAACTCAGAAGTAAAACTATACATCACAAACACTTTCTTCAAGAAAAGATCAAAAATCCAAATCATGAATAATTGGGGAAATGCAAACTAAAGAACTCTAAGTTCTCACCTCACACCTATCTTCTTGACAAAGCTGACATAAAAGGAAAATGACAAATGTTGGTGAGGCCATAGGATAAAAAGGACATTCACGGAGGAGCTAGGAATTGAACTAATCCTTCTGGAAAGTGATTGGGAAGTATGCCTCAAGTTACTTACCCGTGCAGACCCTTTGACACAGAGATACCACTACTGAGCCTATATACCTGAAAGAGACCAAAGAGAGAGAGAGGAAAAGGACCCATATATACAAAAATATTTATAACAGCTCTTTTTTGTGGTGGCAAAGAACTAGAAACTAAGAAGGAGTCTATCAACTGGGGAATGGCTAAACAAATTATTTTACATAAAAGTAATGTAATTCTATTGAGCTGTAAGAAATGACAAAAGGGACAGTTTCAGAGAAACTAGGGTGACTTTTCTGATCTGATGCAGAGTGAAGGGGGCAGCTAGGTGATACAGCTGACAGAGTGCCTTCCCTGGAGTCAGGAAGACTCATCTTCCTGACTTCAAATCTGGCCTCAGATACTTACTAGATGTGTGACCCTGAGCAAGTCACTTAACCCTGTTTGCCTCAGTTTCTCATCTGTCAAATGAGCTATAGAAGGAAATGGTAAAACACTCTAGTACCTCGACCAAGAAAACCCCAAAAAGGCTCATGAAGAGTAGGACAGGGCTGAAAAATGACTAAATAACAACAACAAGCAGAGTGAAGTGAGTTGAACCAGAAAAACAATGTATACACTAACAACAGCATTGTAAAGACAAATGATTTTAAAAGGCTTAAGGACTCCAATCAATGCAATGACTAATTATGATTCCCAGAAGAATGATGATGAAATATGCCACCTATCTCCTGACAGGGAGTAGACAGACTCAAAGTATAGACTGAGGTACATCTTTTGGACGTGGTCAACATGAGAATTTGTTCTGCTTGACAATACATTTTTGTTAAAAGGGTTTTGTTTTTCTTTCTTTTTTTTCAATGTGAGAAAGTACATTTTTGTTCATTGAAAAAATATCTTTTTTTAAAAACAAGAGACAGAAGGTGCTGGACAAGGTGAACACAAATAATATCATTAAAAAGGAACTAACAACAAACAGAAAATACATGGTTATTATACAGTGCAACCATTTCAGAATCAGCTGTCTGTTTATAGTCAGAATATTTACAACAAATACAAAAAACAGAAGAAAATAAATGTATGAAAAAGATATTGTATTAGATTGCAGCTGCTCTAACCAGACATATTTAATAAACTGTCTGGTTCAGAATAATGGAAAATGTACAAAAGTAAAGATCAATATTGATTCTATAACTACTTTTTAAAGTTTAACAAATTGTTGGTGGACACAAGGAAATCAAAAGAGTTTAGAAAGTGTCCCTGGAAGCAGGGGACAGTTATGAAGCATCCCCTCTGGACCAAGCTCCTCAACTCCCACTTACATTAATGGACTGGGTCCCTAGAAGCTGGATGACAGTCCTCCTTGAGCCTCTATCTGGTGTTTTCTTCAATATCACTGACCCAATTAACATCAGTTAGCTTTTACAAGTACATTTTTACTGAGAATGCATAAAGAGGATCAAATTACAAATATCATCTAAAAGTCAAGAACATATTTTTCCACAATTACATACAGAGTCAAGGGGAAAATGGGCTCAAGCCTGGAAGGCACATATGGCAAAGGGTCCAGTTAGATAGAAATCCTTCTCTCTCTCTTCCTTGAGTCTTCATGAAATCCCCTGAGGTGTGTGTAACTCCCTGTAGGGCTATGTGGATCAGGAACCTTGAGGGTATTAAAGGTATCTTTACTCCATACGTCTATTCTTGGGTCACTGTTGCTCCTCGTATATGGCTGCCATCGCCAATGGGAAATCCAAATCTTCTGACCCGTCAGAGGTCTGAAGGCAAATTTTCTCAGGTGTGTGTATGTGTGGGTAGAAACAGATACGCTTCTTCCCCCAAAGTGATTCCCTCTCAAGGGCTTGGCTGGTACTGTTCCACCTCTAGGTTGGCCTAGAATACCTGTTTCTTAAGTAGCTTCCTGTTTTATCCAAGCCCTACAGGTTATGACGATTCTCTTCAACCAGTTCCAATACACTTTTCACTCATTAAATTGTTACACACTGATTAAAGATTTTTTGTACCTAGTTTAATGCCTTAGATGGATTCAATATAGGTGTCCAGGAATTGTTCACACCTGTTTTATACCTTTGATTGATTGCTTCAGTAAAAGAGGCATTCTCATCTAATAAAGTCATCAGGGTACAGAACATCTTGTTAGTTACATTAATTGTGTGGGACATCCTTCTTATACTTAATCTATTTGCCCACAGAAAGAAGTGTCAGTAAGGGGCAGTACTGGTTTAAGCTCACTTGTAAAACATTTTGGAGGATGATGGAAGATTATCCATGACATTGTCTTAAAAACGGTGAAAAGTTAAAAAGAAAACAAGTCTACAGAGAGGGCCTGATGTAAGATTAAGCTAAATTGTGTAATTCCAAAATCATCACTTGTCAATGATATTTCATTAGACAAGAAATAAATGTGAAATATGGTAGTTCTGCTGGGTTGCTGTTATTGGTTTGTTTTTTTTTACAATGATCTATTATTATTGATGACAATAGCAGAATTGCCACTTTTAGACATTAGTATTTCAGAATATAATATGCTTTATTAAGATGTATATGAAGATCACAAAGTTCTAAAAAAAAAAAGGTGACCAGGAGAAAAAAAGAACTCCCAAATAATCCACAGGTATACTCTAATCACTATAAAAATCTCTATGAGAATATTCTTATTGATAATACATGTGTTCACAATTCTCTAAACCAGGTTACCTCTTTGTTTTTGTGCAACTGATAGAAAGGTGTAGAGAATATGAAATTGCACCACTGATTGATTTTTTAAAAAGCTTTGGATTCACAACAAAACACAGCCTTGAAGGCTCTTCTTGGTGTCTTTTATTTATATGTTAAAATCATACAAGATTCTACAACAGATAGTTATGAAGGTTCTTATGTTTATTGATCTGCTGAGTACTGACATCAAGAATGGTATAAAATGACACAGAGGATAAAGAGATGAAGTCGGGAAAATCAGAGTTCACATCTGGCCTCCAACAGTTACTAGCTGTGTGACCCTGGGTAAGTGACTTAAACTGTTTGCCTCAATTTCTTTATCTGTAAAATGGGGATAATAATATCACCAACCTCCCAGGGTTGTTGTGAGGATCAAATGAGATAATAATTGTAAAATACTTATACCAGCACAGTGCCTGGTACATTGTAGGTGCTACATAAATGTTAGCTATTATTATTAGTTATTATTAGCTACATTACACCCACCTATAATGCATTCATTAAGGCCATGAAAGATGTACTGCACAAAGTTAAAACAACAAGATTCACTAGTGGTGGAGAGATTTTCTTTATATTGTTAAGCAAATTCCTCCTCCCTTTTTCTTTTGGTGTTTAATATCTCTGATATTTGCTTTGGGTTCTTTTTGTTGTTTTAAATTATAAGGCTTTTTATTCCAATGTTGTTAAATAGTTGTTCATGGTGTGTGTGTGTGTGTGTGTGTGTGTGTGTGTGTACTGTATTAACTACAATGAAACTCAGAACAATACAAAGCATGCTCAAATAAGTATGTGACAATATAAAAGAGATGACCATCCACACTTGAAATACAAAGAGGATTAAAAATACATATTTTCAAATTGTTTCTTAGAGATACATGACCAGTTCCTCAAGTTGGTCCATCAAAATGTGTGTGTGTGTGTGGGGGGGCATCTGTCTGTCTTGGACAAGTGCTACAGATAAACAATGAGTTAGGTCTAGAATTGAGTACTTAAGAGGTTACTAAATTGGATTACATTTGGTTAATGGTAAAAATATTTTCAACAACCCCAAATTTCTTGCAAGTACAAAAGCCTGCATCTTTAACAGAACATTTCTCCTAGTGATGCTTTGAATTCAATTCAACTAGCATTCCACACTTTCGCAAACATTTACATTCAAAAGTTCAAACTATTCCAACCCTTGATAGAAACTTTACTTTTTTTTTAACCCTAGACACCTCCACAACTCCCCACCTCACCTACAACAAGGAATTAAGATTTTAGATATGACTTAGAACTAATTTTCTCTGGAAAAATTATTTGTGATGTATACAGCACAAGATGTTTCAGGATACATACTGGCAATGTCAGTCAACGAGACTGTCAACATTAACTCAGTGGTAATCTTTATGGGATAAATGAGCCTGATTCTTTCCAGGTACGCTTCACTAGGCTGAACATGATGTACTCTCCCTGGTCATCACTGTCCTCTACTCTTTGCCCCCGCACAAAGATATGGTTTTCCCCTGAAGATTCCCTGTGAATTCAGATTCAAAATAACTGCAACATGCTGGTAAAGGATTATTATCATTAATAATGATAATAACAACAACAATAAAGACAATTACAAAAGGGATGAGTGTAGATAAATGAACCACTCATTAAATCACACCCAATATATGAAAATCCAGATGAACAACAGACAGTTAAGTTAGGATATATTTGCTTTATAAAAGGATTCTTAGTACTCTAATAAAAGAATCAGTTAAGGATTCCTTTAAATGAAAAACTCCCCAAATGCCTTTAGAATATGATTGAACTTACAAATTTAGGAACATCTATATTATACAAAGCATCATACAAATCTGTTGTAAGATTAGAAAGTAAAAAATAATTTACACATTATCCGTTCAATATGAGAAGTGTCTTGCTAGACACACACACACACATACACATACACACACACACACATCATGAAAACATCTGGAACTTCATAGTGAACTCTAAACTTGAAACATGCTACTCATTCACTCAAAAATGTGGATAAAGAATGTAAGCTCCCTGAGGGGAAGAATTGTTCTTCTTCTTTTTTTGGCTTGACTTCCTTAGCTTCTAGGAGGGTGCCAGGCAGATAGTAGGGCTTAACAAATGCTTGTTGATTGATTGAAGAGTATGTGCTTAATGAAGGCCTGATGAATGAATGAACTAATGAATGAAATGTGTAAATAGTAATATAAGCACATTCTGCCTAATATTCTTAATTGGTGATGTCAAAATATAATATTAACTGAAACGAGGATACCATAGGAGCAGTTAATCCCATAGAAACAATGTTATAAAAGGAGGACTGATTAATGTTACCAGAAGAGTTTTACCATACAATGACTGGGTTTGGTGACAATGTGTTGATGGCATGATGTTGGATGGTGGATGATTCAACTGGGTATGCCATTATGGCTCCAGCTTGCTCTCCAACCAGTTTGGTTCCTACAAAACTATTTTGTCTCAAGTTATATTTTCATGGATCCAATTAATTCTGTTGGACAGAGTATGCCTGAATAACATATTCAGCTCTGGTCAAGATTGTACTATTCCTCCTTCAGGGACACACAGCTTAGAAGAGAATATGGAGGTGACTCAGGGAAAGGAAAAAAAAACTGATTAAAAAAGGGTGAGAGGTTGGCAAATGAATACGTCAAATATGAGAAAAGTATGAGGAATGAAATTCTGTATTTTTAGTTTTGAGTACAAAAGATGGATGGGTGACAGTAACAGTATTCATATATCTGGAAGGTAACAAAAATCAAGAATTCTAGCTGGTTTTTGCTATCACTGCTGAAGAATATGTATGAGAAAATGAGCAAATTGAGGCAAGACGAATTCAGGTTAGCAATAAAGATCATAGAATTCTAAGTATAGGAAACTCTCTAAAACTGTAAATTACAGGTAAATTGTCCAACTGTATCAGTGTAGAGATTTCCTGCGTACTGATGAAATCAGTGGTACAGACTCCATCCCTTCCCCCTCTTCCCCAGTAAAGAAACTGAATTAAGGAAACCAGTAAGAGACGAGAACTCTCAAGAATAAGACAGAGTGCCATCTGTCTGGTCTGGCTTAGGTGGCCTTGAGGCAGGGGGCTGAAGTAGATTATCTCTGGATTATCTTCTAGCCTTATGTTTGATTCTATGGAACAGAGCCACAGGAATATAGTAGAAAGAGCACTGGGATTTAAGAGTCAAGTTAAAGGTCTGGTCATAACTCTGAGTCTTACCAGTTGTGTGATCTTAGGAAAATAATTGGATCTCTCTGAGCCTCAGTTTCTTCATCTATAAAATGGAGATAATCACACCTGTACTTTCTGCCTCACAGGGATGTTCAGGGAAGTACTTTGTAAGCCTGAAAGCAGTACGTGAATGTGAGTTATTGTCATTATAACACAGGGTAATAAATGACTAACAAATTTTATTTTTAAAGAACAGAAAAGTTGTAGCTATACCAACCTTCCCAGAAGATGAGATAGAAGAAAGCTATATTAATTAACTACATTCATTTTTATCTTCCTAACAGGTCTATCTTTGCATAAGGGAGCTCTGAGAAATTCCCACTTTTGTATATTTTCCTCCTTTTCCCAATAATTTTCATCTATATGTATATGAAGGTCCTTATAAGTCAAAGAAATGTATAAGTAAAAAAGACAATAGCCTTTTCATGCAGATCGAAGAAGGAATAACCAACAGATAGCCCTTGTGTGACTCCCCACTGGTATCTTAAGATGTCAGGAGAAAGCAAAGATGGGGCCCAGCATGTTGGCAAATAGATGGGAGGACATGGACATGAGTCACATAGGATGAGTAAGAATGGATGAGGTGTGCTATGTATCACTGGAAGGAAAACTTGCATCAAAAAGATCCCAGATTCACTGGTGTATTTGAGTAGATATAAAAAGAAATCATATTTACTTTGGGAGCAGAGAGCTGGCACCACTTCCTTATTTTATAAGGAGCACAACAATACCATAGGATTTCAGGAACAAGGATCTAGAGTTTTAGGCTCTCTTTCTTTGTACCGAATGTCTTGGCCTCATATCAAAAACAAGTGTCAACCTTCTTATTTCTGAGAGTGGGAAAAAATAGGAGGAAAAGCACATGTCCCTTCTTAACAGGAAAGAAATCTGAACATGCTCTATTTTTAAAGGGGGTGGGTTCTTGGATTTAGAGTTAGAAGGCAACTCAGATCAGTGCTGTGAAACTCAAACAGGGATAAGAGCCACTAAGACACACACACACATACACATGCACGCACACACTAATCTGGTTCCTGCTGCACTCAGGGGTATTGTGGGCTTGTGGGCTCTAAGTTTGACACCTGTGATCTAGACTAACCCTCTTATTTGAAAGATGGGGGAAATGGGGCCCAGAAAAGGGAAGCGACTTGTCTACAGTCACACAGATAATAAGTGAAAGAGCCAAGATTCAGAGTCTTAAACTCCAAGTCCAAAATATATATATATAAATATGTTTATCATGAAATGATTTATCAGTGAGGTTCATAAATTTCTACCAGTTTGAACAACTAGTTTTTTTAGTCAATCAGTTCTGAATTGAGGAAAGAAAGGAAGGAAAGGGATGGGAGGAGAGGGGAAGGAAGGGGGGAGGAGGGAAGGGAAAGGGAGGGGAAGGAAAGTGAGGGGAGGAGAATGGAGGGGAAGTAAGGGGAGGGGAGGGGAGGGAAGGAGAGAGGAGGGAAGGAAAGGGAAGGGGAGGGGAGGGAAAGAAAGGGGAGGGGAAGGGAAGGAAGGGGTGGGGAAGGGGAGAGGAAGGAAAGGGATCATAATTCCTGCCCTCCAGAAGCTGACATTCTAATGGGAGAAGACAACGTATAAAAGGGAGCTAGGCAAAGGCAGTTTGAGGGGGATGCTGGAATATAGACAGCATGGTTTAGCAATGGCCAGAAAGCATAGCCAGGAGTAACCCAAGTCCTTTTGGAAAGGCACAGAGAATTACAGTTTGCTTTCCCATGTGTGGGAATGATGTTTATCCACTAGTTTCTCTCACTAGACCACCAATTTAACACTCTGCCAACTGTCCAATTAGTCATGTTCCCATTGAGCTGTGCGGGCTCCTCTCCAGCTGCACACCTTTCTTTCTAAACATAATTAATGAGGCTCATCAAAACCCTAGAAAACAAGCCCAGAGCACCAGCCACTCTCATTGACATGTTAATAGGGGGGTCAGGTGCTCCTGACCTCTCCACAGGATGTTTATATAGCCCCAAGGCTGCTCACAAAATGGGTCTGGGTACGGTATCATGTGTATGAATGAAGCCTACAAATGGCCAGCTAACAATAAACTCTATTAGAAAAACAGAACTGCGCTCAAGTTTAAAGATGCTCCCTCAGTTTGGAAGAGACAAGCTATGAATGAAATGCTACATACATCCTGGTTGCTGTAAATATGCTTTCCTGCAAATTATTTCTCACAGGAGGGATAAATCGTCATGACCTGGCATCTGTCACAGAGGGACACTACAGGCAATTCTTGAGGGTTTTTAATAGCTCACATTCATACAGTGCTTTAAGGTTTACACATTACTTTACACACATTGTCTCATTTCATCCTCAAAAAAACCTTGTGAGAGAAGTGCTACTATTCCCATTTTACAGATGAGAACACTGAAGCAGAAAGAGCCAATGTGATTTGCCCAGTCTTGCATGCTAGTAAGTGTCTGAAGGTGTTATCTGAACCTAGGACTTCTTCACTCTAAGCCTAAAATTCTATCCACTACATCTTGCTCTAACAAAGAATCCTGGGATTTGGATCTGGAATGGACCTCAGAAATCATCTAGCGCGATCCCCTCATTTTACAAATGAAGAAAATGAGGCCTAGAGAGGAGACAGGATTTTAGGATCATAAAGACAGAAGAGACTTTAGAAGCCAGTTAGTCCAACATTTTATAGATGAGGAAACTGAGGTGCAGGGAGGTGACCTGCCCAAGATCACACAGCTAACAGCAAGTAGCAGAGCAAAGAGCAAGAGATCCTGTATCCAGGCAATCTGACTCGAAATCCATTGTTCTTTTCATAGTTTGGAGGAGACAGAGGTCACTATGGGAGTAACAATGACTAGGGTGGGCTTCATAGAAGTGGTAGGAGTTATGATTTTTGGATTTAGAGCTGGCACGGCCCTTGGAAACCATCTTGCCCAGTGCCCCTCATTTTAAAGATAAGGAAATGAAGGCTAAGAAAGGTCAAAATAACTTGCCTCAAGTTATGCAGCTACAACCCAGAACCCAAGTCTCTAGCATATAAATTTATATTTCTTTCTCCCTCTCATTTTTCTATATCCTTCTTCTCTTCCTCTTCTTACAAAAATCCACTCCTGTTTTTATTTCCCTCTCCCATGTTTTATCTAGCCTATGGTTACAAACTACTACGTCTAAAGAGCTTACTGTCCATAGCCAGGACTGGCCCTAACTATGTAGTAACCTACAGAGTCTGCTTTGAGGGACCCTTTTGGATTAAGGATAGAGTCCCTAGGCTGTCAATTTGAATCTGTCTTACCAGGATTTTGCAACCATACTCTGTCTTTAAAAAAGATAACACCCCCATCCTCCATAGTTCCTTGTTTTCTTTCCAACCCAAATCAGGAACCCACACTCCAACATCTCATCTCTAGGCTTCAAAGATGATGAAGAGTATCCTTACAAAAAGTTTGTGGCCTGTGCCACCCCATACCCTAAAATTAAGATGGAAATAAAACGGGGGGGGGAGGACAGTTGTACATTAGTACTAACTAGCCTATCAAATGAGGGAGGACAAAGCAAGGTCTTGAAGGTATATTCCACAGGTCAAATAAGTTTGAAGGACCAACAAGAAAAGTCTAGAGCATTTGCCAAGAAGGGCAGTCCCAGGTTTGGTGCCACTTTGTGGCACCTCACCTTGGCAGAAGACAATATAACTAACTATCTTGAAACACAAGTGGGTCCATATCATTACTCTTTTGCTCATAAACCTTGATGGCACCCTAGAGAGCACACTGAGGAGTACATAGAGGCAGGGTGGCTTGTTGGATGCAAAGATGGCCTTCCAGCCCAGAAGACTCAAGTTCACATGCCTCTGACCCATAATAGCTGTGTAACCACGGGCAAGTCCCATGTACTCCTCAGTGTGCTCTCTAGGGTGCCAAACCACATTGGTAGAGGGAATTTCCTTATCTAGGGATTACTAATACAATGAAACCTCTCCCTAACTATCTTGAAACACATGTGGGTCCATATCATTACTCTTTTGCTCAAAAAACCTTGATGATAGATCCCTGCTGCCTAAATGATCGGCAGCAAACCCCATAACTGGGCATTTAAGGCTGTCCATCATCTGATTTCTACCTAAACATTTTCATACGAAACTTCATACCTTCATGAACTGAATGTGGACTTACTGGCTGATCCTTGAACTTAAAAACCATTATCCTATTCCTGTTCATTTACAGACATCCTTTCCTCTGGCTAGCATTTACTGCCTCTTGATCATTGCCTTTTAGAATCTCCTTCTACATTCAAGGCTCAGTTGAGGGACCACTGCTCCCACCAAGTCTGTGCTGATCCCCCAGCTGCTGGTCTTGTCCGTTTACAATTTTCTGTGTATCACTCTTATTTGTATAAATGTCTCATCTACCCAAAGAATGTGTTCTTTGAGGACAGGGACTGTGCTTTGCCAGGAATAAGTGCTTATTAAATACTTGTTGAATTGATTTGAATTAAATTTTTCCTCTATTTTGGCCCTGCCTGTGGCCTCTCACCCTTTTAGAGTTCAGCCTGCATCCTTTTCATTGATCCCAAGTGGGATACGGAGACAAAAATATTTCTCTCCCACAGGGATCCATACTGATGAGAATTGTATTAACAAATAATCTCAAAACTACCATGCTATACATGAAGGCAGCCAAGTGGCACAATGGAAGACACACTGAGCTTGAAGTCAGGAAGCTTTTATTGTTGTTATTGTTCAGTTGGACCTGAGTTCAAATCTTGCCTCACACATTGTGGATACTTCACACACACTAGTTGTGTGACCCTGGGCAAGTCACTTAACTTCTCTCAGGCTCAGTTTCCTTATCTATAAAATAAGGGCAATAATAGGATCAAAGAAAAAAAAAACCTGTAAAGCACTTTGGGAATCTTAAAGTGCTACATAAATGCTCGCTATTATTAGTACGTATTTTATATAATACCTACCAGTACCCAGTCACAGTTCAAAGTACTCTATTCAATTACAGACTCCTAAACAATCCCATATTAAATCACTTTGCAAGGTTGTATTTCAATTAGACCCCAGCACAGAGGCCAGGGAAATAGAAGCCCCAAGAAAATATAAGGCTTTGTTGGCCCTACATAATGTCTCCTGCCTTCAAGTCTATTGCATATCTTTGCCCGTCACAAAATCTACAACCCATAAGAGCCAATGTCTTGCTCTCGGTTTCCTCATTTGTAAAATGAAGGTATTGGGAAAGAAGACCTGTGAGGTCTCTTGCAGCATTACACCTGTGGTCCCATTGCTGGATGTTAGATCTGTGATACAATAGATCCTGTGTACAAGGTTCCATCTCTTTCCTCTGGACCTTAGCAGGACCTGTCTATCACTCATGTAATTCTTACTATCCTCACCCTAGCTTCTTAGACTGTCCAGAGTTTTCAAAGCACAGCTTGCTGCCCCCTCCACTCATCACGATCCTGAAGGTTGCTAGGGACCCCTCATATTACTTTGTGTGTATTTTCTTACTTACTTAACACACACACATGTGTGTATGTATATATATAAATATATGTAAAACAATACAATGTGTATAGATTGTGTTCTCCCCTATTCTCCCCGCCCTCAAAAAAGAATGAAGTACATTCCTTCAAGTCAAGACCTGTTTTTGTCTTTGTACCCCCCTCACTTAGCAGAGAACTAGCACAAAATAAAAGCCTAACAAATGATTACTGACTGAGCAAGTGACCTTTAGACTCTGACCCACCAGAAAAGTATGCACAAAACAGTCCAGTTAAGTGCTTACCTCAGATGCACACTGCACTAATCTAAGAGGCAGATAATTCATCCCTCTTTAATGCCATCATTTATTTTAGATGGAGGTAGTTTTGGGGTACAAGCTGAGGTTTCCAATACACCCATGATTAATCATCTTTCTCTTTTATACATTGCTCATTGTTATCCGGCTTTAAAAACATTATCTGACTAAACATAAAGGTTTAAAAAGCCATTTATCTGAATGGGCAGCAGCCAATACGAGGCTAAGAAAGGCTTTTATTCTAAACCAATTTCTGAACATTTCCGATTCACAAAGCAATCAGAAAATATGTGAATATTTGTAAAATCATGTCTTCGTCTAACTCCATAATCTTAATAAATGGGAAGTATCAGTTCAGACACTCTGCTGGTTCAATATTTACTGTTTACTTAATAAAAACGTATACTTAAATTATGTATCCTCATATATCATATTAACTAATCGTGACAACATATTGGAAATCTAACCAAAGAGAAAATCCTTTGACTCCTCAGAGCCTTTTCTATGCCCAGAATATTATCAAGAACAGTGATTCTATGGGAATATAATTTACCCAGGAGCCAAAATACTATGGAAGATCTCTATAGGAGATCAGCATCTTGGCAGAGAGTCTTATACCTTGCAGGATATCCTGAAGAGCCTATGAATAGATAATGAACAATGACACCATATGTTTTCCAGTGTGGAACCCGGCTACTGGCCTCTCAGAGAACGTCCTCCTAAGAACACTTTGGAAATCCTGCACGAGGTGCGGCTAAATGGAAGCTCTGCATATCAGTTCATATGTTAACTCACAAAAGCAACCACACTGTAATCACATACATTCCCTAAAAAGTACCCACTTGGCAAAAATACAGCTTGGTTCCAATTAGTGCAAATAAAGACTCCTCTGAAGTAGTTGCATTATTCGCATCTATTTCCACTGGGCTGGAACCAATGACCATCATTTACATAATTATAACCCTGAATAGCGCAAATTCAAATACACACGACTGTGTCGTGGGATTCATTATTTGTACTAACTGGGACCTAGCTGTGGAAACTCTACCGAGAAAAGAGAAATCCCATGAGAGAGCCTACGTTGTTGCCATTTTTACAGCTGTGCTGTTGTGGCAAAGCTTCACACCAATCCTCTGTAGTAAGTGTTGGAAAAGATACTATCCAATTGACTGATGAGGAAACTGAGTCTAAATGAAGTCAAGGTCAAGGTCCCTTCAAGAAGCCATCAGAATGGCGAACAACATATCCCAGCTCTCCTAAATGACTTGTTAAGAGTTCTATGCAACACACTTCTCATGTTTCTCCCTCCCACCCCAGCCCTTCCCTTTTTCCTTTTCTTCCAAAGCACTTATTAAATACCAGGCACAATGGTCTATACCATATAAATATGAAGGCAAAAGCAAAACAGTCCATGCCCTCAAGAAGTTTACATTCATTCTACCGGGAGGGAACAAATTGGTCACAAATAGATCAATGCAAAATATATATGAGATAAATAAATACAAAGCAGAGGAGGCTGGGTGGCACACTGAGGAGTTCAGAGGAGTCTCCAATGTAACAACAGCTTGACATAGCACTGATGGTCCTTGGAAGGCTGGATTCCTTTCCTTCTAGGCTGTTTGTTTTTAGCATAATAATAGCCATAATTATACAACTCTGGGGTTTGCAAAGTGCTTTACAAATAATATCTTGTTTGATCCTTACAGCAACCCTGGGAGGTAGGTGCCATTATCACTCTCATTTTATAGATGAGGAACCTGGGGGAAAGAAAGGGTAAGGGACTTAACCAGAGTCACACAGCTAATAAATGTCTGAGAGAGGATCCGAACTCAGATCTTCCTGATTCCAAGTCCAATGCTGTATTCACTGCCTGATGCCTAGCATCCACTCAATTAGATAAAATGTCCAATGGGGTGTCTTATTTTTGTTTTCGTTCCGTGAGGAAAGAGGTCAAAGTGCCATCTGTCTTTTCTAACTGGCATTGCAGAACGAAGTAACAGAACAGGGTGGTGTAGACAGCGGGGTAATTAGCCGGTGACAAGATGAGAACTCCCAGCGTCAGCCACACGCAGCAAGCCTGAAGCTTCTGACTGAGGCCTTTCCCTCCTTCCTTCAGTCATGCCTGCTCATCACGCCTGCTCCAGAGGCATCTGACAGGTACCTCACAGAGTAGACCAGTAACAATAAGATGTCAACAATGATCACAAAACACAAATATATATGGACTGGAAAAAAAAAAGGGGCCTTTCTGATGTGGACACCACTAGAGAAACTTCAGCATATTTATTAAATATCTATTTTAGGGAAACATAGATTAGATATAAACAACAACGGAAGGTAGTTCCAATGGAACAAATCTGAGAGACAAGCATGAAGGTGTGCAGCAGTCAATTGGATGCCTGAACAATCCAGCTTTAGTCATTCCTCATTGGGCTCATAAATTTAGCCTTTCATTAAGCAAAGCTGCCAATTCAATTTTATGATGTAAAAAAATCGTCATGATTAATAGCTTATATTTACTATTTGCTACATCCACTAAAAGATGGAATATCCTAGAGGAGTTAAAATTACTCTTGACTCTCTGCTAAGCAATGAGTTCATGCAGTAAACACTGCAATTTCCCAACTAGCACCAATATGCAAGACTTTAGAAAAACTGACGGAAGTGAGTGAGGATTCAGTGCAGTCTTGGGTGTAGGGTTTTCATATAAACTAGTTCATGCAAATCTGAAAGTCACCATTCTGGATCAAAATGCCATGTGATACCATTACCTCATTAGTATGGTGGTGATAGCTAGTGTATTTTCTGGTAGAAAAAAAATGGCAAGGCTTTCAAAGTTAGATTTGCATAGAGATTCCCAAAGCATCACTCCAGCCCTGACTAATTGTGCAGTTAAGATTTCAGTAAGATTTTAGTGAATAAATAAAAGTAGCCTAATAAAGGTGGATTCTTGGACTGTAATAACAAGTATTGATAATAAGCCTCTCAATTGTCTATTGCTGACAAAGACTAACCAGTGTGCAGGGGAGTCACAGTCATCACCTTTTACTAACCACCTCCCTTTGACAGTATCTCTTTTCTTTGTTGTCCTTTGTGGTTAACTGGTTCCATCATTGTCATAGTCATTTGGGCTCAAAACTTCATAGTTATCTTTGTTTTTTCTCTCTCCTTCATCTTTAATAGATTGCCAAATATCACTGACTTCAAAAAACAAAAGTTTCTAACATTCACCCCTTACATCACTTTCCAATAGTAAAACCATCTCCCTAGTCCGGGCCTGCATTATCTCATACCTCTGCTAGTGCAAAAGTTTGCTGGTCTACTACCCTCTGTCTCCCCCTCTGCTCCAATCTAGCTCACACAGCTGCCAGATTATCATTTTCTTAGAATACTGATTTCATCATTTTACTTCACCATTCAAAAACCTCCCCCAATCTACTCTGCTTCATCCTCCTTCCATTTTCTTGGTGGTAGAAGGCTCTGAGGTTTTTGTCTCCCTTCTCATAAGGTGGTCCTTGCCACTCCCTCCCCCTACTCCCTCCCCTTCAATTGAGTGTATCATTCACGCAACTTTCCCCGGAGGCAGCTAGGTGGCACAGTGGTGAGGGTGGTGGACTTGGAGTACACACACTGGAGTAGTCACTATACAGAAGCAAAAATAAATTAGCCAAATAAAAAGAGACAGCTTTTGCCCTTGAGGAAGTCACAAGATCAAGAAAAGATAACATAGAAAGGCAACGCAAAATAAGCTCTAGTTATCACACAAACTCAAAAGTGGGGAGAAAACTCCAACCCTTTCCTATAGTCTTAGTCATTTTTTTCGCATGTGATTGTCTTAATCTCACCTTGAAACTAGAGAGGATGAAGCACCACAGGGATGTGAGAGGGAGAAAGAAAGATGTACTGTAGGCTAGAAAGAGGAGAAGTTATAGAACTCTGCCCTTGTAAATTGAAGTTTGCAGGTGATACAGGCAAGTCAGTAGACCACGGGTAAAATTCAATCAAACAAGCATTTATTAAACATCTCCATTGTGCTAGGCACTCTGCTAGACGCTGAGAATACAGAGGAAAATAAAACAGTACTTGTCTTCAAGGAATTTATATTCTATTGGGGAACTGGGGCATGAAATACGTTACACGGAAAACATATGCAAAACAATTGCAAGCTGATTTGGTTAAGTTATTGGGTTTTAAAAAATAACAAAATATAGTATTTTTTAAGATGAAAGATCCTTAGAAAGCATCTAGCCTAATCCTCTTACTTTATAAATGAAGAGATGAAGGTGCAGGGAGTGTAAATTACTTTCCACAAGGTCACACAGGTGACAAAGTCAGCATCTGAATCCACACATGACTAACTCAAAATCCTGTGCTGTTTCCAGCATACCACATTCTTGTCTCAAATTCAACAATTCAACATTTAGTAAGCATCTGCTATGTGTGTTTGTGTGGATTTAAATTTAAATTAAATTACATTTTTTTTCTCCTTTCTGATCTGCTCTTCTTTGGAATGGCCTGGTAGAACTCAAGTCATTTCTGATAGAAGAGGTACTCTCTTAGAGAGAGCTGAAACAAATTCCTTAGTGCAGAAATAAACAGCATCTTGAAACAAATGTCTTTGGTGGCATCCTACTGGTTGCTGTAGGTATTCCAGTCTTTGTTTAAAACAAAAATGATCTCGGAATACCCATCTTCCCGATGACAACAGCAAATTTTCACCAGCAACAGAACAAAACATATTTAAACTACATCTGTGTCTAATTATATTTTATGCCCTGCCTATAATTTCTATTTGTATTTATGCTATGTACCTGCATGCAATATAATTATATATGCTGCCTGAGTGTGTACAGAACTGCTTCGGATATAAATTTGAACTAAAAGACACATGTTTCCAAAGAGGACTAAAAAGACCTTTGGAAGCTTGTTTCAAACAGGTGTGAATTAATACTTCATGTAAACATATTAATACCTGACACATCTTTACCCCAAACAGTGAAGTCTTATTTTTATGGTAGACTCACAATGCCAGTTTTCTTTGCCACTGAGAAGAACCATATGAGAAGACAGAAGGGAAAGAAGCGGAATGTAGGGATTCAATCTAGAAAACCATTACTTTGTCCTCTTCACTTGACTGAGCCTTTTCGAAACATGACCTCTACAGCTGAAGATTTCGGTATGTTTACATTCCAATAGTCATATGTGCCTGAAAATAAGTACCTTTCTGAGTGGGAAGGCAGATACCCATGAGCCTGGCAGAATAAGAAACAGCCAAGACAGAGCCTTTACCCCAAGTTGGCAAATTTCAGATCTGGCTAGGGCAGAGAGACTATAGGGTCACAGGTTTACAGCTAGAAGGAAACTCTGAGATCATATGGTCCAACTTTCTCTTTTTACAGATGAGAAAATGGGGATCCAGAGGGTAGATGTGACAGGCCCCAGGTCACACAGGGAAAGATTAAGCAAAAAGACAAGGATTTGAACCCAGATTGTCTGATTCTAAATTCACTGCTCATTTTACAACACCATGCTACCTTTCCAGACAAAGATAAGAAGGAATTATCTCTAGCTGGTCTCAAAGGTACGAGTGGCATGGAGATAGCTAATGGATGACATGTATTAAGACTAACAAAAAAACTCTCCAGGTATGGTCTACACTTCTACTATACCTACCAAACATTTTGGCTGACTAAATCATCACAAACAGAGCCTTTATTATTGGTCTACACCAGATTTTAATACCAATTTATTTAAAATGTATTTCCTAATGAGGGGCAGAATGGCATAGTGGATAAAGAGTTGGCCTTGGATCCAGAAAAACTTGGGTTCAAGTGCTGTCTCAATGCATACCAGCTGGGTGATCCCTGAGAAGGCCATTTAAAACCAATGTCTCCACTGCTTTTTTTCTCACTCTCTTCTTAACTTTGTGCAGTCTTGACTTTCAATCTCATCTTTCTATTGAAACTGCTCTCTCCAAGTTACCAATGATCTCTTAACTGCCAAATGTGATGGCCTTTTCTCAGTCTTCATTCTTCTTGACTTCCATGAAGCCTTGACACTGTTGGCCATCCTCTTATCTTTGCTCCTCCCTCTAGGTGTTTGGGGACACTGTTCTCCCTTGGTTCTTTTCCTACATGTCTGACTGATCCTCAGTCTCTCCTGCTGGATCTTTACCTAGGTGGTATCTGCTAACTATGTGTGTCCCTCAATGCTTTGTCCTCATGAACCATCTTCTCTTTTCTCTCTACACTATTTTGCTTGGTGATCTCATCAGCTTCCCCAGATTCCATCATCATTTTTATGGAGATGACTCTGAGATCTTCAGCCCTAACCACTCTCCTGACTTCCAGTCTCACATCTCCAACTGCCTATTAGACAGACATATCAATGGATATCCCATACATCAGCAATTCAGTATATCCAAAACTGACCTCATTATCTTTTCTCTAAAACTAACTTCCTTATTACTGTTGAGGGCCCCATCATCCCCACATTTACTTAAGCTCACAACTAAGATATTATCCTTGACTTCTCACTCTTTCTCACTGTGCTTCCCCTACCCTTCTTATCCAATCTCTTGCAGAGTTCTATTAATTCTACCTTCTTAACATTTCACATATGCCCCCTTCTCCTCTGATACTGCTACCACCCTGGGGCAAGGCCTCATCACCTCACACCTGGACTACTGAAATAGCCTGGTTGGTTTCCCTGCTTCAAGTCTCTCTCCTTGATCTAATCCATTTTTCACTCAACTGTCAAAATGATCTTCCCAAAGCACACATCTAACCATGTCACACACACCCCTCATTCAATAAATTCCAATGGCTCCCTATTACCCCTAGGATCAAATATTAAACCATCTGTTTAGCTTTTAAAGTCCTTCATAACCTTCCCCTCCCGTCCAGTCTTCTACTTTACTCCCATCCACATTCTCTTCAATCCAATGATACTGATCTCTCTGTGGTTTCTCTAACGTGACACTCCCATCATCACCTGACTCTGGGCATTTTTACTGGCTGTCACTATGCCTAGAATTTTCTCCCTCCTCAACTCAGACCTCTGGCATCCTTCAAGTCTCAGCCAAAATCCAACTTTCTACAAGAAGCTTTTCCCAGTCCCTTTTAATGCTAGTACTAAAATGAACCTCAACCTCTCTTATACATATCATTTTTTTGCATGTTGTCCCCCCTATTAGATTGTGAGGTACTTGAGGACAGGGTTTTGTTTCTTTGGTGTTTTTTTTTTTTTACCTTTTGTTGTATCCCTAGCACTTAGTTGAGAGTTTCTTAATACGTGCTTATTGACCTGACTTAACTTGACCCTGAGTCAGTCATTTAACTACTAATTACCCTAGACAACTCTTTAAGACTTGTCTAGGGTAATTAGTAGTTAAATGACTGACCTGCATCAGTATGGGTATGACCTGCATCAGTAGAGTTTCCTCACCTGGGAATTCCCTATACTAATGAAACCATAGATTTAGTACCTATCCTTATATCCTAATATTCAGAGGCAGTATGGAAAGGAGGATACAGGGCTAACCTTGGAGTAGGGCTAACCTGGGCTCCAGTCCTCTTTCTGACATGTTAGTTGTTAAGCCATAGATAAGTTACTGAACCTTTCAACTCCCTAAAAATTAAAGGATTATAGAAATCAAACTGGAAAAGACTTTAGAGGTCATATAATCCCACTCTTTAATTTAATAGATGAGGAAACAAAGGCTTGGAGGAATTAACTTGCCCAGGGCATCATAACATGTGTCAGATAGGATGTGAATCCAAGCTTTCTAATGATGAATCCAGGAATCTTTCCACTTCCTCAGGAGTCAAGCCAACTGCAACTACCTCACGCTTTAGGTAAAAAGACATATTGGGAACTCTAAGACAAAAGGTCTCTTAAGAAACATTAACAATGCTAATAATTTTGCTTATTTTCATTGTTTTAAATTCATGGACACAGAGCAAGCCTCATACTGAAGCACCTCAAGGTACTAGTTTGATGCTGTTTTGACTTTAAGGTTTCCAAATCAAAGAACATTCTACGGAAACCTCTAAAGAGGACAGCACAGGAGCAATAGACAAGCCAAATGGATCAGCCAATAAAATCATACCTTCATTTGAGTTGGGGGTAAGGCCAATCTAATTCACTGAAAAATCAAAGTTAAGGAAATTCTGTGAGAGAAATGCAGTTTTAGGCATGTATTTCCTTGCCTATTCCTTGCTCACTCTTGTGCAACTTCTGTTGCATATATTTCGAGGAGAAAATGAAGAGAAGCGCTTTCCCAGCAAAACTGCACAACCACCACCACCCTCCACAACTCGCCCACCACTTTGGAACAAACCTAATTCTTTTCTTCTTCTTCTTCATCTTTCCTTCTCTTAAAGCCATGCTTTGTTCTTACCAAAACAGATATAGGGTTAATTTGAAGAACTATTAAACTCATATTTCAGGTAATGAAGTTTGGGAGAAAAAGGGAGGAAAAAGTTACTAAGTTTGAACTACTTTTACCCAGGTCTAATTGCCTCTACTCCCAATCACTCTATGTATTCTTTATATCTTCTTTTGCTTGAGGGTATATGGCACAGTGGATAGAGTGTCCAGGTCTCAAGTCAGGAAGACTCATCTTCCTGAATTCAAATCCAGTCTCAGATACTTACTAGCTGTGTGACCCTGGGCAAGTCACTTAACCTTATTTGCCTCAGTTTCCTCATCTGTAAAATGAGCTGGAGAAGGAAATGATAAACCACTCCATAATCTTTGCCATGAAACCCCCAAATGGGTTCATGAAGAGTAGGACCCAACTGAAAACAACTAGACAACAACGTATATCTGTCAGGTACCCCTCAATGAAACTTTGAACAGGCTAGACTGGAGGAAAATGCCAACAAGTTATTGGGGCTGAAGCTGCTGCCTTGTCCTTCTATCCTGGACTAAAAAGTGCTCAAATTCCAAATTTGAAAATGTAAAACTCTCCTTTTTAATCCCTGGTAAATCCCCTCCCACTCTTTGTCTTTGTTGTGGAAGCAGGAAAGTAGCCAGAAGCCCCTGGGCAAACTCCTTTTACTCTTAAATACCACTCTTCTGCTACTCTAGGAATTGTGGAAGGAAGGGCTAAATTTAGAATATTTGGATTCCAATTAATTTTGCAACTGATTAGCTTTGTCACTGTTTATGGTAAATAAAGGTGAAAATTCTTAATATGAATGAAAGCTGCAAAGACAGGATGTTAAGGCCCTCCTAGAAGTAATGAATCTTTCCACATGACTTGGTGACATTTTAGAGCAAAAAATATAGACTACAGAAATTAGTAGGGCAAGAAAGCATAGTATTTTAAAATAAATAAGGTATCAAATAATCAAATAAATGCACTGTCAAAAACAGAATAGGAGAAACTGGATGGCAGGTTTAGATTGGCTCATTTTTGTAATTCATGCATTCACTATTCAGAGCATGACATGAGCACAAGCAAAGAAGTTTTACCAGGGCTTTGAAATAGTTTTTCTTCACTCTTCCAGTAGCTGACAAGATTTATTTCCTTTGTAAACTTTTCTTTTCACAGAACAGTAACAGAGACATAGGTAAACTTAATCCCAGAATGCTCAAATCAGGCTCAATTAATTAATTTTACTGTAGTCTTTAACTATGGAGGTCCACTGCAGGGCTGATGTGGTGGACTAAGGAAGGGGTGTGTTTATCTTGCCAAAAAATAACATTTGTGGAAAAAAAAAGTTTCATGAGTCAAATCACTTTTCCCCATCAGCCTGGGACCTTTGCTACACACTCATCCCCTATTTCTAGCCAGTTCTTGGATTTGGCTACCTGTCAACTCAGGCTTGACCAGCCCTATTCAGTTGACTCTCTTAGATCTTGATTTTTATCAGCCCTCTTTCCTCAGGTGGGGTCCTGATAATCGCTCCTTATCACCAATGGTGCCATCCTCCAAAGAGGGCAAACATTAAGTCTGGCAGAAGTTGAAAGAAATCCTCCAGATACAAAAGCTTTGACTGGTACTCCTTGGTGTGCTAACTACCCCCAAGCTCCACCTGACTCCATCATGGAATATATAGTTAATTTTCTCAGATCCATATACCAGTTATCCACAATTACATGGAGTAGCCCTGAAGGTTGCAATGGCGCCTAAAGCAGTCCAAGGTATTAATGGAATTCCTTGAGCCTCTGAGTTTACATCTATGAGGAAAACAACTAGGAAAGTCACAAAGGAAACACAATTCATTGTCTCATAGATACTTCTGTCGCCATGATTTGTCTACAATTAAACAGCATTGGTCTCAAACAAGTCAAGGAAAAGAAAGTTTTACTACTAAGGAGAGTTTTGCTACTAAATTTTAGTAGCAACCACTTTCCAAACTCATCAATGAAAGAAATGAAAAAACAAATCAGAACACCAAACTGGAAAGGATTCCCGCAAGTAACGCCACCGACATGACAAGTCGAAGCTTGGAGCAAAGCTTTCCTTTGCATTTCTGCTTGGACCAATGGAACCCTTCCAGGGCTTCTCACTTACCTGGCCATGGGAAGGAAGTGGGGCATAGGCCATGGGCTGATTCATCACTCCTTTTTGCTTCATGAGAAGCATGCGTTTCTGCTCCTCGTTCAAGTGCACCATCTGAGCTTGGAGCTGGGGCTGGGACTGCTGTGGTGGTGGCGGCTGCTGTTGTGGCGGTTGCTGCGGCAAAGGCTGCTGCTGTTGCTGCTGCTGCTGCTGCTGCTGAATATACGGCATCATCGGGTTTTTGTTGGGATTGGCCATGGGTGGCGTCATCCTCTGACTCAGCTCTGCGTTGAAGTGGGTCAGGGGCTTAGTGTTTCCATAAGTTAGTATGCTGGGCTGCTTGTTTAAAGAGTTTGTACCCAAGTTATTTGGTGGCTGATTGATCATATTCATGTGGTTCTGGGGGAGGTAGTTATTCATTGTCGTCTTCTGTAGGTTGTTTGCCATGGCAGGCACTATGGGGTTTTGGTTGTTAAAGGCTTGGGGGTACATCATCGGGCTATTTGGTTTGTCTGCATTGAAGGCTCCTCCATAGGGACTGGATGGGGGCCCCACTGGTGACCAGCTTGAAGTCTGATTTGGATGCTGTTGCTGTGGCTGCTGCTGCTGCTTCTGCTGGATGAGTTTAGCTCTTTGCTGCTGTTGGGCAGCCATTTGTTTGAGCTGCTCTGCAGGAGATAAATCTGCGCTGGAAACTGCCACAGGACCAGGCCCCGAACCACTCACAGTTCCTGCTGCTGGAGTCATGAGATAGCCATTTCCTGGCCTTGATGAAGCTTGGCCTGGAGTATGAGCTTGGTTAGGAGTTTGGGGGGACTGGACAGCACAGGTTGCTGCTGGTGAGCTGGCAGGATTTGGTGCCGCAGGAGTACTGGAAACAGAAGGTATGCTACTAGCAGTGGAGACATTGGAAAATGGCGGACCAGAAGATGACGGTCTCCCCTGGGGAGATCCCATGGGGACATGAGCAAATGGAGAGTGAGAAGGATCACTCTTTACGCTCGCACTCTCTTGAGAAAGAGGTGTCTCAGTGGTTGGCCGAGAGAATTCCGGCTCCTTCTTCTCTTCAAAGTCTTCATTGAATAAGTCCTGTATGTCATCTTCAGGGACAGTGTTGGCCAGCTCGTCTATTAACTCCTGCCACTCTTGATCATTGAGGTTAATGTCTGAGAACAACTTGTTCTGATTGGAAAGTGACGTTTCTGAAGTGTCTATGCAGGTGGGGTCATCCAGTGGTTCTTGTTTGAGTTCCTTGTTTTGTAGGATGGCAAAGCTATCCTCAAGGTCACTGCAACCATTCATGGAAAGTTTAATCTCTGGCAGCCTGCCATTCTTGCCCAGCTCTTCTATAATCCCTGGAGCATGAGCTCCACTGTTCGGTAATGGTAAAGAAGGCTTCATGTCCAGCTGGTGAAGAGGAGAAGCAGAAGGCAAAGGCATATTGTTGGGCAGATTACTAATAGTGTCCATTGCTGCAGGAATGTCCTTCCGGATCCGCTTGCTTGTTGGGGAAAAGTTCCCATCGCAAGCGCCATTCTGCTGCTCTCCATTAAGGGGGGACCGGGCTCCTTCCAACTTCCTTTTCACAGTCTCTTGTAGCTAGAGGGAAAAAACACATATAAGAGAGAAAGTCTAAGTCATTGGTCATAGATTTGAATTTTGTTATCATAGCATCACAACGAACAGAGCATCAAACTTTCTGTTCCCAGAATCCCCTATTAGTGGATTAGAAACTCACAAGACAGAAACACTTCTACTACATTCCTAAATCAGCACCAGAATAATAATGGATTCTAAGAAAAAAGAGACCATACCTTGCAGGGAACCCAACACCACATATCAGCTCTGTTTTTAGGATTAAGGAACCAGAAAACAAATCATAGATTGGGGGGGGGTGAGTAGGAGTTAAGGGCAGTGCTTTTGCAAAGGATAAATCATCTGTTGTTATTTTCAAAATCGATGCTAGGCATACGACTTGGAGGTGGATTAATCATCTTGGAGGGGAAGATTCAGTTATATCTTAAAAACATTAAGACTGTCACATTGTAATTAAGAATATTCAAGAAGACAATATTTTAAATCCAATATTTAAATTCAATAAAGAGCTTTGTAACTTCTGCACTGAAATGCCATACCATGTTAATAACACACTAAAAACATAGAAAGCATGTCAAGAAATGAGGGTGATGAGGGCTTCAAAAATGACTGTCCAACAAGTCTCCATAATGCTTCTTCTCTGAATGGGTTTAGGGAGTAAAATTTGCCAAAACCAGTTTAAAAGTAAAACAGAAGAAACAGTGCTTAGCAACGAGTAAATGCTTAATAAATACTTTTCATTCATTCCTTCATTCACTCATTCACTCATTCATTTATTCATTCATCCATTCCACAGAGATGAAGAATCAAGTGTTGCAGTAGAGGACACACAAGACATACTATCTAATCCCAATTCCCCAAGGTCAATTAAATTAACTAGAACCCTGGCAACAAAGGAAGGAATGGTCCCACAAATCTGACATTTATTCACTGGAGTTTCACTGTCTCATTGAGATGGGAAGATCTTGAACAGGATCCAAACGGAAAATAAGCCTAACTTAAGAAAAGTCATATGGAATTCAAATGCTTTAATTTGGAGAAAAGTAAGCTGAGAGAAGACTATAAATATACACATTATCACCACATGAAAAATGCCCATCATTCACCACTCATGTCCACAGAGGTTAGAAAGGAGGATCTTAAATTTCAGTAAGGAGAAGTAAGGCCAGCCACAACAAAGAGATCAGGATCATAAATTTAGATCTGGAAGGTATTATAAAGATCAGCTAGTCCAATAACTCCATTTTGCAGATGAGAAAACTGAGAGCTAAAAAAATTCAGTGATTTGCTCAAAGTCAGACAGCTAATGAGTAGCAGATCCTAGCTTTGATCCCAGATTCTATGATTTCAAATCTAGGGCTCTTTCCTCAACATCACAAATGAAGCTGGGACACAGAATCTGTATCTTTCACAGAGTTGGCACAACAAATTACAGAATTTTTTTCACATTGGAAGGAATCTCTATAGCCATGCATTGAGTCCTATCCATAACTCACAACAATATATTTGGCAAGTGGACTCCAGCCTTTGATTGAAAACTTCCAATGAGGGGAAACCCATCACCTCCCAAGATAGCCCATTCCCTTTTTGGATAGCTCTAATTGCTAGAAAGATTTGTTGAACTGAAATCATAATTAAATTGAACTAAACAAGCTGGCAAAAGAGGTTAGAGAATATCCTTCTTTGGAGAGCTTTAAGCATTGAATTTATATTCATTTAAACAGAATGGTTTAGATACCATCCTGGTTAGAAGCATGTGGTATACCACATGTTGTAGTTCCTTTCCAATTTCATCAATTTAGTAAACTATATCGGTATAACCATATAGTAAACCCTATTATCCACCAGTCTTCCACCATCCAGTATGACAGCCTTTGCATGTCCGGGAGTGTCAGGGATTTGACAAATTAGAGCTAGGGGAGAAGGATATGTAGAGCTAGTGAGTGTTACAATAGCTTTTTTCCCCCATATTGTTGGAAGGCATATATGGGGAAAGAGAATAGAAAGGAATGAGGCAGAAGATGCTCTTAGCCCTGGGAGCCATATACACTAGTTAGCCTCCCTAAGCACACACTACTTTGTTCTAAGGGAAAGGCATTGCTTGCACATCCATCGTAACATAAAAACTTGATTCTTTCTGGTACTTCCCTATCAAGAGCCCATCTTCTGACACTCAGAATTGTGGAAACTGCAAAGTAAATCTCATATTTAGGAAGAATAATTCTAGATATGATAATATACATGAATGTTACCTTATTAGAAAGAGAATCACAGATTCACTGAGTTAGAAGAGACCTCAGAGGTCATCTAGTTCCTTCTATATCTGAACAAGAATCCCCAGTACCACCTCCTTGACAAGGGATCATCCAGTCTTCTTGGAGACTTCCACTGGAGACTTCTGGGCAAGATGGCTCCTGGAAGCAGGCTATCCAGAGTCTATATATCCACTCCAGAAAAGCCCTGAAGTTTTACACCAAGCCAAATAATGATAGCAAAATATAATGAGAAATTATAGTAAGATTTTTTTCCACCCTAGAACTGCATAAAAAACTCAGCTATAAGACCATGGGAAATAGGAAATTTTTGCTTTGCCCGCAAAGACAGTGACAGTGCAAGATAGCTTTCCGATGTGATCAGAGCTGGATCAACAACATCTATAGCTAACAAAGACACACCCCAATCATTAGAAATAGTAAGTCCTACCCACTTCTTTCCCCATTGTTTACTAAAGCATTCCTTTTGCCCTCTCTCTTTTACCCTCTTCAAAACTCTCAGAACAGAACTGATCCAATTCCCAGGAACTGTTTTTCTTATTAACTCTTTCAGTGCCCTTTGAAGATTTTAAGCTTCTGAAGGGGCACTTCTTTCTTCTCCCCCAATTAGAATACCATCATACTATACCATCATACTATACCATCATACACCCCCCTCTAATAGTTCAAATAAATTTACCTTTCTAACTTTCTCTTGATTCTTATGCTAAAAGTCTTTTATTCCATTAAAGATCCATTTTTCCCCAGTAAAATTATACTCAGCTTTTTAGGGTAAGTTATTCTTGATTGTGAGCCTGTATCTTTTGCCTTTTGGAATATTGCTCCTGCAAGAGCAGGAGGATAGCTCAAAGAAAGCTCCAGGGTAGTCAGAAAGTCCCAGGGAGGGGACCCTGGAAGCCTCAGGGAGTTCCATTAGGCAGTAACCAGCATGGTGCTGGTGCCACAACACTCAGATCAAGGACATCCCAAGTCAAGAGACCTTGAAGTACCTAAAACTCTGTCCTAGAGATTAAGAGGAACCTGATGATCTGGAACTCTGACCTTCAAAGATTCAGAAGGTAGTGAGCGGGAGAGGGTGAAGGAACCCAGGTGACTCAGGAGAACAGCAAGCAAAGTTGACTCTCCTATCCAAAGTACAGCAGGGGACAGAGCCTGGCCCTTGAATGGAGCCCCAATGCAGGAACTAAAGTTGGAGAAATGAGGAAATCAAAGACTGACCAATATAAAAAATTTTTATGGATCTAGTGATCCCCCAAAGAAGAAGATTCCTCTGGAACAACTGTAAGTGGAGACTGAAAGGAAAAATCGTTTTACTATGAGGACTACAGGAATACCTAGAAGAAAAGAAGGGAGAGATAAAAACATGAAATTAAAGCCCTGGAGAAAAGAATTGGGAGGAGAATAAATAGTTCAGAAGAGAAGGTGGTAAAAACCTTACCCCAATAATGAGCTCCTTATAGACAAAAACATACCAGATAGAAGTCAATACTCCATGAGACAAGAAGTACTAAAACCAAATCAAAAGACTGAAGAAGGGGGAAAAAGTTAAGAAAGCTGATATTTTAAAAACTGACCTGGGAAAAAAAAGTCAGAAAGAGATAATTTCAAAACCATTACTATAATTAAGTAATTATAAGTGAAAATTGCCGAGATCTATTAGAAGCAAAAGGTAAAGTGAATTTAGAAAGACTTCATCAGTCACTACCTGAAAGGAACTCTAAAAAGAAAAGTCCCAGATCACACCCCAAATTCAGGGGAAAAAATACTGAAAACATCCTGAAAGAAATAGTTCAAGTACTAAAGTAACATAGTATCACACAAGACTTAGCCCTTTCTACTATAAATGAGGAGAACTTGGGATGCAATATTCCAAAAGGCAAAAGATACAGGCTCACAATCAAGAATAACTTACCCTAAAAAGCTGAGTATAATTTTACTGGGGAAAAATGGATCTTTAATGGAATAAAAGACTTTTAGCATAAGAATCAAGAGAAAGTTAGAAAGGTAAATTTATTTGAACTATTAGAGGGGGGTGTATGATGGTATAGTATTGACATTCTAATTGGGGGAGAAGAAAGAAGTGCCCCTTCAGAAGCTTAAAAATCTTCAAAGGGCACTGAAAGAGTTAATAAGAAAAACAGTTCCTGGGAATTGGATCAGTTCTGTTCTGAGAGTTTTGAAGAGGGTAAAAGAGAGAGGGCAAAAGGAATGCTTTAGTAAACAATGGGGAAAGAAGTGGGTAGGACTTACTATTTCTAATAATTGGGGTGTGTGAGAAGAGTATTCAAATATGAAGGAAGGGGTGGGAGGAGTGAGCATCAGATAAACCTCACTCTTATCTGAAATGGACAAAGGAAGGTTGACATACAAACAGTCTGGTGTAGAAATATATCAAACTCAAGAGGAAAAACTAGGGAAATGTGTGTGGATGGAGTGGGGTTAAGATGAGGATAATACTAGGGAGGGGAAAGATACAAGCAGGACAGCAGCTCTTCCACTGGTTCTATGTTTTGAGAATAAACAATTCCAAGATCATGGATTTATATTTCAAAGGGATCTAGGAAGTCATCTATGATACAGGATAGAATAATGTGAAACTCTTCTCTGCCTGTCCCATGTACAGAATTCCCAGCTGACATAAATATTCAACTACAATCAAAATATTTTGTGTTGCTTCAAAAAGAAAACAGAAGCAACAATAATATTCCCCTTTTGATGGTTGTAAAATATTAGTTTCCCAAGAATCTTGTTGAATATTCTTTACTGTGAACAACAACAAAAACAGTTTCCTTGATTCAAGCTTAGGTCCAACTGTATGTTTGGCCAAGAGAGTTATCTTTTATTTACAAATTAGTGGACTTTGGAAAAAACAAGTAGTCCATGCCTCGTCTAACCTGGTGGCTAATTAGTTCTTATTCTAGATGGTAAAACACAAAGATTAAATTCATGACATGACGTATAGAGTTGTGCCCATCTCTGTATGTTAGATGAAGAAAAGGAAACCCAGAAAAGATGTGAGTTACCCAAGGTCACCCTGTTGGTTAAAAGGCAGCCTGATATAGAAGAGTCAGAAGTCTATCTTGAGTAAGTCATTTAACCTCTCAGCCTCAGTTTAATCATCTGTAACATGAAGGGGTTGGACCAGATGACCTGTAAGGTCCATTACAGCTCTAAATCTATTATCTTACGTAATAGCAAAATGCGAATTTGAACCTAGGATCCTTGAGGATCAGAAATCCTTAACCCCAGTGTTCTTTCCTTTAAAACATGGCACTTCTCTAATTATTGAAGATGCAATCAAGAAACTTTTTATCAAGCCACCTGAAAGGTGCCCTAGGACATTTAAATTTCGAGGGAGTGAGTGGGTAGCTGAGGTTTTCTTTCTATCTTTGAGTTCTCACTTCATAAATTCAAGTGTGTGTGTGTGTGTGTGTGTGTGTGTGTGTGTGTGTGTGTATTCATTCAATGATTCTACATCCTAAGTTCCTAGGTTACTCCTAGGATATTCACACATCAGTGAAGATACTATTTTTTAAGGGTATCAACAGATCCTTCACAAATTTTCTGACCCTACCATCACCTTCTGGCTCCTCTCTGGCTATGAGAAAATCAGGGAGGCAGGAGTTCAGTTCTCTCTTTTTTTTCCCCCTGTAGGGAGGCAAAAGAAGAGATGAAATAATGTGTTTCTGAAGAGCCCTGTATCTATCTTAAACAAATATGCAGCTGAGCAAGCTTTAGAACAGGCAGATTGCTAACAGGGAGAAATCCTTCCTTGCCCACACAAAGCTTGAAGGGACCCAGCTCACGCTCTTGAGTCCTACGCTAGATATCCCTGTCTAGAAAGGCTACCATCCTCTCTGCCATCAAAAATCAGAAACCTCATAGCATAATGTGCTCTGGTGTGGAAAAACTGCAGAATCTCCTACTGAGTTATTTGCCCCCTTCTTCCTGTATCACAGCTATTACATATAAATGTTTTCCCCCATTAAAGGATGCACTGGTGCCAGGACCTGAAGTGAGCTGCTCATCCCTTTGCCTATGAAAATCTATGCAGTTGCTATGTGTCAGTTTCTCAAAAGAAGAAATTTCTTTTTCATAATGGCTTTATCCAGAGGCTCTCTTCTACAGTACAGCTTATATTACTGAAAAATTATTGTGTGAGGGAGGTAGTCTTACTACACAGTAGTGGTAGTAGTAGTAGTAGTAAGTAGTAGTAGTAGTAGTAGTAGTAGTAGCAGCAGTAGTAGTAGTGGTGGTGGTGGTGGTGGTGGTGGTGGTGGTAGTAGCAGTAGTGATAGTAGTGGTGGTGGTGGTGGTGGCAGTGGTAGTGGTAGTGGTGGTAGCAGTAGTACAGTAATACCCTCTAGCTGGGCAGCACTTTTAGGACATCCTTTCTCTCAGATTCACAAGACTTTCTTGTGAGGTAAAAGAAGGGAAAGCTTTCACTCATAGGGCAGGAAGAGATTTAGCCACAGATAATCAACAAATTAGTCAATCAATCAACAAGCACTTATTAAGTATATACTATGTACTAGGCTTTATGCTAGGACTTGGAGATATAAAAACAAACAAAAAAAATGAAACTGTTCCTACTCTGAGGAACTTATATTTTATCAGAGAAGAAATGTGCACATAAAATAGTTCATATAAAATAAATACAAGTTGTTTTTGTGTTTTTTTGGGGGGAGGAGTCTGGCAGCTGGATGATCAAGAAAGCCGTAATGACATGGAAGGAAGCATTTGAGCAGAGTTGGAAGGGAGAACTGCTTGGATGCCATATTTTGGATGAGGTGGGGGATTGATATCCACCCATGAGTTAACCCCAAGGTTTTGCCTACATGTAGATGAGCTTGTGCTCAGGTTGATGGCCCTGGAGCTCCAGTGGGCAGCAGACAGTACTAAGCAGAGTCTTAGAGTGCCTGCTAACTGAAGGTGGGTCTCTTCCTTTAAAGGACCTACTTAGAAAGAAGTGTGCTTTTCTGAGTACATTTTAGGTAGTGGTAACAAGTCTTGTAGCCTTGTTAGCCTCAGATGTGAATAGTATCCTTTATGTGGAGTAGCTACTCCAAATGTAGGAGTCATTAGAGTCACCGGATATGGAGAGAGATCCAATTTCATTTCTTACTGCTGTTCTCTGACTTAGAAGTTTAGAAGACCACAGGTGCTCCTCGGCCTCCAATGACAGGGGATGAATGCTAACCCAAATGCTGGGGCACTTTACATTTATCTTCATATCCCCACTCCTTAGCACAGCGTCTTGCAAATTTTGTGGTTGTTGTTGTTTGGTCATTTCAGTCATATCCGACTCTTCATGACTCCATTTGAAATTTTCTTGGCAAAGATACTAGAATGGTTTGCCATTTCCTTTTCCAATTCATTTGACAGCTGAGAAACTGAGGCAAACAGTGTTAAGTGACTTGCCCAGAGTCACACAGCTCGTAAGAGTCTGAGGCTAGTTTTGAACTTAGGGAGATGAGTCTTCCTGACTCCAAACTCAGTGCTCTATCCATTGTGCCACCTGCCTTATCTTGCATATAGCAGGTACTTAATAAAAGTCTGCTGGTTTTGATTTGGTTTTGTACTGTACTTGAATGATAAGCCCAGGCTCCTTTTCCACAGACCACTTTCTAAAAATGTCATTTCCAAAAATGGGGGAATGAATTTTTCTTTCCATCCATAATATCTAACAAGGTAACCTAGTCAGTTGCTGTCACTGACTTTCAACAGTAGGTCACAGATCTAGAATTGGGAGGCACATTAGAGATTATCTTATCTAATGCCTTCATTTTACAGAAGAGAGAACAGAGACTAAAGAGATTAAGTTATGTGTCCACGGCCACATGAATAAGAAGTAGCAGAGTCAGGATTCAAATCCAGTTCCTCAGATCCCAGGCCCAGCATTCTTGTTTCTCTACCTCCCTGATGCCTCAGTTCTTTCTGAATCTGCTTCCCCTGCCCCTGTGTGTGTAAGCCCCAGGATGCCAAGAGGCCCTTCTTCATCATTCTCTGGAATTAGCGACTTCCAGTTTGTTTAGCTACCACTCGGATGTGGAGGACATTTCACTTGGTTATTTTTTTGGGGTTTCATGACTCAGAACACTGATTTATTAAGCACTTATTATGCACCTGACACCATGCTAAGCATTAGGGATACAAAGAAAGGCAAAAGACAGTACCTGCTTTCAAAAACTCATAGTCTAATAAGGGTGACATGGGCAGCTAGATGGCACAGTGGATAGAGTGTGGGTCTGGAGAACTCATTTGAACTCATCTTCCTGAGTTCAAATCTGGCCTCAGATACTAACTGTGACCCTGGACAAGTCACTTAACTGTGTTTGCCTCAGTTTCCTCATCTGTAAAATGAGCTGGAAAAGGAAATGGCAAGCCAATCCAGTATCTTCGCCAAGAAAACCCCCAAAGAGATCACGAAGAGTCAGACACAAATGAAAAATAACAAAATACGGGAGACAGCATGTAAAGAACTACGTACAAACAAGCTACATATAGGAAAAACTGGAAATAATCAACTAAGGAAGGCCGTAGAAATAAGGGGCATCAGGAAAGTCTTCCTTTGGAAGGGAGAGTGAAGGAAGTTAGGAAAGCTATGAGGCAGACATGAGGAAAGAGCATTCCAGGAATGGGGGACTGCCAGTGAATATGCTGTACTCAAGAGATGAATTGTCTTGGTCCAGGAACATCAAGGAAGCCAGTGTCACTGGACAGCAGAATATGTGGGGCTGGGGGTGATAAGGTATAAGAAGACCAGAAAGGGGGGACAGGTTTCAATGACTAAGCAAACAACCTGGATTTGACAGATTTCAATGCTAGTACCCTATTCCCCCAAAAAACTAACAGGAAAAGAAAAAAGACCTACCTGAGAAAAATATTCATCACTAATCTATTTATAACAGCAAAAAAACCCACTATGTCCAACAAGTAAAGAATAACTGAATTTCACAGTATCTCCAGTGATGTCTGGCAACACTTTGGGCTATCTCAGAAGCAAGACTGGGAATTACTGTTTCAGAACAGGGGTGGAGAAGCTGTGGCCTCAAGGCCACATGTGGCCTTCTAGGTTCTCTGGTTCTGCCGTTTGACTGAGTCCAAGTTTTACAGATCAAATCATTTTATTAACAGGATTTGTTCTGTGAAGTTTGGGTTCAGTCAAAGGGCTGCACTTGAGGACCTAGAGGGCCACATGTGGCCTCGAGGCCGCAGGTTTCCCACCATTGGTGTAGACCATGGTTTTTCAAACTAGAAACCACTAGTTTCTAGTTTGGAAGCTATGGGAAAATTTGCTAGGGTTCTTGGGTTATTTTGAAAGGAGACTTAGGCTTACAGTGTTTTTGTGAAGTTGCTCTTTTGAAAACATATGTATTTTAGGCTTATGTGAAGATGGGGTACTGTATTAATATCAAAGTAAACACCAAATAAGGATTAATCTTGGAAGAATCTGAACTACAAGTAACCCAGAGGGCAATGGAAAAATATATGGTGGATATAAGACTTTGATGAGAACAGCACAGTAGGAGAATTTGGGATAGATAAGATCTACAGTAATGGCAGCAATAGCTACACCAAGGAAGTCAGGGTTTCATAAAAATATCAAAGAAAGGGTAAGGATATCGTAGAGGAAGCAGTGGTTACAATAATTATTTTCCCTTGTCTATTCATGTGGTTCTTTAAACAGATCCTGATCAAACACAGGTAGTAAATTTTGCACCTGTAGATGGCAGTCTGGTAGGAAGTGTGGTGGATGAGCACTGGGCCTGGAGTCAAGAAGACTCATCTTCCTGAGTTCAAATCTGGCCCCTGACACTTATTAGCTGTGTGACCCTGGGAAAGTCACTAACTCTGTTTGCCTCAGTATCCTCATCTGTAAAATGAACTTAGAGGAAACAGCAAACCACTCTAGTATCTTCACCAAGAAAACCCCAAATGGGGTCACAAAGGGTCAGACACAACAGAAAAACAGCTCAACAATAACAACAAAGCTATCATTCCTGAATCCAGTTACCTCTCTTGTGTCCAAATCACATCCTTATCTCCAGTCTGCAGTAGTATTCTAATGTCTATTTTCCCATGTCTAATCAATGAGAGGCAGGGTGGCATATGGGATAGAGGGCTAGCTTTGAAGCCAGGAAGATGTGGATCAGGACCTGCCTCTAATACACACTGGTTGTGTGCCATTGGACAAGTCACCTTGGCCCCTCACTGCTCTAGGGAACTCTCTGAGACTAGAATTTGCAGGAAAGGAACTGACCTGCACTGGTGGAGGGGGTGCCCTCATTCAGAATAATAAAATCACAGTTTCCATCCCTATCTGTAATCAATAACAACATTAAAAGTAAGCAGTACACAAATTACCATCTGTTGTTGTTAGATTGTTTCAGTCGTGTTGGACCCTTTGTGACCCCATTTGGGGTTTTCTTGGCAAAGATACTGGAGTAGTTTGCCATTTCCTTCTCCAGCTCATTTTACAGATGAGGAAACTGAGACAAACAGGGTTAAGTGACTTGCCCAGGGTCACACTGCTAATAAGTGTCTGGGGCCATATTTGAACTCAGGAAGATGAAACCTCCTGATTCCAGGCCCAGTGCTCATCCGCACGCTACCTAGTTCTCCCCAAACTGCCATCTACAGGTGCAAAATTTACTACCTGTGTTTGATCAGGATCTGATTAAAGAACCACATGAATAGGCAAGGAAAAATAATTATTGCAACCAAATGCAGCCTCCTTCTTCAGACTGGTTATTAGTATTTCAGATTCTATGCTTGTAATCCCCAGAAGAATATGAGCTCCTTGAAGGAAACAAACTATTTTGGATTTGTCTTTTTATCACCAGCACCTAGCACCATGCTTTACAAAAACAATAGCACTTAAATGTTTGCTGAACTGCTGAATCATAAAGGTGACTCCAAGGTTTTCACCAGGAAAATCTGGACCAAGGCTGGTGGAGTCAGGGCCATCTCATAAAGTGCGATCCCCCGGTCACTGAGCTTGGCTCTCCCACAGAGAAGAAGAAACCATTGCTTCCCTAATTTAAAGCAAAATAGCTATTTGTATTGATATCTTGTGATGTTACATAGCCTAAATTTCTCCTCTCCCTCCCTCCCAGGGAACTGGGCTATATAATGAAGAATTTCCTAATTTTGTTAAAATATTTTTACACAGAGATCTACCCTTGACTTTACACTAACACAAAACAAAAGTAGAAGTCCAAGATTAACACAAAATGCATTTCATGAAAACCCTCATCTCACCAAGATCTCACTCTTCTCAAAATTACAATTCTACTGGCGGAGACAACACATGATAGGTAAGATTATTGGAGGAAGGGGAAAGTACTAACAATGAGAGATCACAGAAGGCTTCCCAGGGGAGGTGGCATCTGAGCTGGGACCTGAAGGAAGCAAAGAATTCTAAGAGGTGGAAGTAACAGCATGGGCAAAGACATAGAATCTGGAAACTGAATGTAAAGTTCAGGGAAAAACTAAATAGGCCTGTTTGGCAGGAACTTGGGAGTATCTAGAGGGTAGTAATGTGGATTCCTCTTGAAAGGTAAAGCTGGAGCCCAATTGTGAAAAGCTTTAAATACCAGACAGAGGAATATGAATTTTTTTTTCTTATTTAGTTATTTGTGAAAGATGAAGTTCACTAAGGTTTTTGTTCTTTCTGATACTGGATTCAAGTTAAAAACCCATTCTCCAACTTATAGATACACACATGGGTGACCGTCACTGTTTCCAATGCTTCAAAACCATTTCAAATTAGACACACATGCATAGGTGCACTCCCAGACTTCCCTGGGAGATGTCTGGGTGGGTTACTTAGTCACTTCATCTTTCTCATTCTCTGTAGAGAATCATACCTGGTACAGATCATGGGATCACTGTTTCAGAGTTGGAAGGGATCATAAAGACCATCTAATCCAATCCCTTCATTTTACAGATGAAGATACCTTTCGTCCCAGAAAGGTATGCAGGTAGCAAGCGGCAACATAAATACAAGTTGGCTGACTCTTTTAATTATACCACACTGCCTCTCGTGGAAGCTATTACAAGTTAGGATAAGCAGTCTGTTCTAAATCTCTATGGCTTCCAGTGTACAGGGACAGCTTATACCTCTGAAGCTGCATTTCCCCAAACTGCCAGTCACTGAAATGTACAGCATCACCAAGAGTCTTTACATTCATCAAACAGAGCTAGTCTGGCTTAGAAATGCATTGAGGACATTTGAGTCACCAGTGACGTGACAATATAAGGAGAACTTGCTCATGTCTTTGAGTCAGAGCTGCCTGATTCACAGAAAATCACTGTGATGCTGTACAAAGGAAGATGTTGTTCTGGAAAATGAGCATGTGTTGAGAAGCGATGATAGCTGCAGCCCTAGAAACTTCAGGAGGGGCAGATGCATGGCTTGCTGCCGTAGCTTCCTTGCCTGCAATATCTTGTAGAAAATGTCTGTCTGAATCTTTTTTTGTGGATACAAAATCCTACTACCTTTACAATGAATTCTTCCTGCCCTTTTATACATCATCATCATCATTAAAAAAAATTACCCTTAAATCTGGGGGCAATGACAATTTCTAAAGTCAGTATCTTCTGATGTCTACAGCAGAAGCTGATTTGTGGGTTTATTGTGGCTTACAAAGGCCCACACAAAGACATTAGAGCTCTGATCAATGCAAGGAACAATTGTGGCTTCAGGGAACTGTGAACTACAGGCATGGAAACAGGCATCTACCGTCAGACAGGGTTAATATGTTGATTTGTTTTGTAATTGTCACTGATCTTTATTGCTACAAATGAGGATTCTAATCTACTTGTTTTCATGAGTGGTGGCTAGGATAGAGAAAATTATTTGGAAGCAGAGAAGATTAAAAAAAAAGATCATCCTACTTATTATATATATACATACATGTGATTTGCAGGATTCACAGAGACACAGTATGTGTCCTATTTCAATATCTTTCATAATGAAATTTTGTGTTATAGATATAAATCGAGGTTAGAAGGAAGTGGTGTGTGTGTGTGTGTGTGTGTGTGTGTGTGTGTGTGTGTGTGTGTATTTGGAGAAGGCAGACTCGAATTTGAATCCTACTCCTGCCCTGTGTAACTGTGGCCAAATCACTTAACATTTTGGGGTCTCATTTTCCAGATGAACTCTAAGGTCCCTTGTAGTTTTAAATTTATTATTCTAAGAAAACAGTTTTTTGGGGGGCAGGAGGGTTTAAAGAAAGCTATAGGATAAGAAGAGGAGGAAGAAAGAGGCAAAATAAATAGATACATGAAATAGAACGTCCATCAGTCCTAACTGGAGGCTTCCCCTACAATACTCACCAAAATATTATGTATATTGGTACTAAACATCAGGTGTCCATTTTATTTGAAGGGAGGAAGGAGGTGGGAAAGAGAAATACTTCAGGGAGGTTGAGTCCATTTCTCCCCCTTGGGTGCAAATCAAGAATATTCTGATTTCAGTGTTTACTCCAAATGTTCCATCCTTTCAATGAGAAACCCTCATTTCCATTTCCAACCCCTTTCAGGAGGCTGTTTCAGTGAATAACACTTCAGACTTGCCCCAGCCCTGAGGATGCAAACAGCCCTGGAGCACCAGGCCCTGACATTGCCTTTGAATCAAATCCCAGCATGCTCTCTCCCTTTTGGAAAACAAAAATATTGAAATAAGATTTTCTCATCTAGGGAAAAAAAAAAAAGCTTCCCATTTCCCTCGGAGGAGCCGTCCCCGGCTCCTGCATGTGATCTGCAGTTTGCATAAAGCAAGGACTAGCCAACAGCTGAGATTCTCCTACCTCCGGGAAGAAAAGAAATTCTCGACACATAAAAATAAAATAAAATAAAATAAACCCTCGGTAAGCTAGCAGGACATTATTCTCCTTCTAGACAATGCCTGACTCCTAGGGCTTGATTTCACCGAGCGTTCTTAACCCCAAGCAGAAAAGCACTAGGTAGAGGGAATGGGAGTTTGCCATTATTTATATTTCTTTAGGATAACTTTGTTCACGAAATAGGAAAAAGACGGGAACTTCAGAGTTTTCCTTCTAGGTTCCATCAGAGGCACGGAAGGGCGCCCCCGCCCCAGCCAAGCCCGTTCCCCCATGCGGGCAATCATGCATCTGATTCCACCTCCCTGAATGTTTTCAGCACCACACATGTACCCAGCACAATGCACGCCATCCATAAACAACTGAGCACTGGAGGCTGGCGGCGGCGGGAGAAGCTTTCATCTGCCAGGAGAAGCGTCTTGGCTTCATCCCACCAGCAGCAATTCATTTTTTTTTCCCCTCCTCCAAAGAAATTAGACCCAGGTTCTGTTGTTATAGCAACAGTCAGAGCCACTTACGCAGGCCCAGCCCCACCAACTCCCTCTGACTCCAGTGGGCAGCGATTGTAATTATGTCTGGGATGGGGAGTGACCAAGGGAGGCTGCCGTCTGTTTAGCCCCTGGATTAGCCTTTGAAAAAGAGAAGAGAAAAGACCAGGCTGAAATTCTCTGTTTCCAAACTAGCAGTCAAAGGCAAACTGCCTAGACTTTATTGCCTAGAAGTGGTTCCTCCACCCCCACCCTGACATTTGACAATCAAATGATCCATCGTATAAGTGGGGGTTACTAGTACTCCTGGACTAGGTACAGAGTGGAAAGGATACCACTGGCTTTTTATGTTGTTAACATGGCAGCAGCCTTTTCAATCCAGGTGTCACATGGGAAGAATGACAATGAAAGCAGTTACGGTAACGCTCAGCTTGAAAATCTTCAGAAAAGGTGGAGGTTGCTCAGTTCTCTGCCTTTTTGAAAATGTTTTTTTGGTCTCACTTGTGATTTGATCAGGGTGGGGAACTCCACGTATGGAATATTCCTTCACTAATACAGTTGAGCAATTCATCTTGCTTATAAAATGTATTTATAATTTATAATCTTAGAGAGTTACCTTGAGAACTGAGAGGTTGACTTACTTGCCCATGGTCATATGGTGCTAGAGACAAGACTTGAACCCAACTCTTCCTGATTCTAAAGCTGGCCTTCTAGCCACTTTCCTCCTTTTTCCTAGGAGTATACAATTCCCAAATCAACCCCCAAGCCATGAAAACAAAAATAACCCCCAAAATATTTTCTGACTAAAAAAATATCCATCTAATTATAATTCAGCCCCCGAGGCAATGTTAAGAATAAGAACAATTTAACACCCCCTCCCCAAATATAACAGGCACACAGACCCCAGAAAAGCATAAGATGATAAAATAATGAAATTGGCACTCACTCTCTGCTCAGCTGCCATAAATGTATACAAATCCTAGCAAAATGCCTTCAGAGTGGCAGGCCCTCAATAAATATTGGTTGAATGAATGCTCTGGGCAAATGGAAGAACACTTATTTGTCATGTTGATTTTAAATTTCTTAATGATGCAGATAGTTATAACCAGAGGTGTGTTACAGTCAGCTGGAACCAACATGTAAGAAAAAGCCAATCGTTAAATTTTTAGCCCAAGCAATTCTTATAAGGGCTCGATTTATTGTTCTGTTGATTGTCTCTGGTGTTAATAATGCAGATTGAAATTAAAAGTGCGTGTGCACACACCTTTCCCTGTTTCTTCTTCCCCAGACCTAGATTGTTGAACATTTACCAGCACACTCCTGGTTATGTCTGATGGAAAAAAAAGTAAAAATATTGGGTGACCTATGTCACTCTGCTCGGGTGACTGCCTAGTTCAGCTGGTGCTCTTTCCACTATACTATGCTGTCTTACTTATTGTCTAAAAAACTCTTGGCAACTCAAAGGGTTATCCAATAAGCTTCAGTTAACTAGAAAATTCACTTACGTGAATACTTTATTCCCTAAGGACACTGAGCAAATAAGGTGTTCCTATCTTTCATTTTTTGTTGATATCTCAACTCAATTTCCTTGCAAGAACCCTACTGGGAAGCATATAAATGTCAGCTACTATTATTGTTATTATTATTATTACTAAAATCCCAATACTTGCCCTCTCTTTTTAAGGAAAGGTTCAAAATAGGGTAGTTCCTCTTTGGACAACTGTGAGAAATCATACTGTTTATTTACTGGCTAGCATAGGTTGCATGGAAGAGTTGAGTTAAAGGGCAAGATGATAAAACCCAACAGTTTCCCACTTTCTTCACAGTGGGACTTCGTTATTCTGTTTGAAGTAAAGTCCCGGGTTATCAGCAATGGCTGCATTCAAACACAAATACAAAAACACATTGCAAAACCAAGGGAAAAAAGTTACTTTGGTTTCTCCATAGCTCTACCCCCTTTATCAGGCAGCATAATATCATAGAAAAAACACTGCATCTGGAGTCAGAAAAACTTGCTTCAAATCCTGGCTCTCCTACTAGCTATTTGTGGGATGTGGGGCCTCATTTACCTCAGATGTAAAATGATGGAGTTACCCCAGAGAACTGCTCAGGTTCTTTCCAGCTCTAAATTGTTACTTCCCTCTGCCTTCCTCCATTAGTGCCTAGAACTCAGATTAGATCACTGGATTTCTTAACTATGAGGAAGACATTATACCTTAAACATGTGACCTTCTTGACAACCATAATCATGCCTTTTTAGAAACTCTTTATAATGCCCAGGTTCTGTTCACCGATGTCTAATAAACATGAAATAAAGATCATATGCAGTGCATCTGTTATAATCTTGTGATGCATGAGAACAGAAGTATCAACTACAAAGGGGAAACTAAGGCACAGAGCAATTAGGGTAATAGTACATGTTAGTGGGGGAATTGGACACAAAATACAGGTCTCCTGGCCCAGAATTCCATGTTGCATATAATAAATCACATCATCTCTAAAAGGCACAATCTTTTGTTTTGTGCCCAAACTGCACTGTTAACATTAATATAAATAGATGTGTTTCAGTGATTTTTATCTTTTTGATCCATTGATCATTGAAGTACATCTCCATTACAGGTAAGCCTGCCTAGTTATTTCTATTAGTAAGTATTTTCACATGGTTGTGCATTTCTAAAACTTCTCTGGGGGCAGAATCTTTTTACGCTGGTCCTAGCTTAGGTATACTTTTTTTCTTTTAATAGAGAAGATTCCTTTAGATACATTGTCTTTCAAGCTATGAGAACATGTAAATATTTGTGGTTGCTTTCTATAAATTTGTAATAAGTAACTAGTTATCTTTGGTTTATTTCAACACGACAAATCAAAAACAACTGGGCATGGAGACTTCAAGTGTGGCAATGTAATAGGTTTCACTTGGGGACTGCCCATGTGACCAGACTTAAATTAAATGACGCTGGCAATAGGAATAGCATGAGTACATATGCACAAAAGGAAATGCCAAGACTCTAAAAAGTGTGTGATGTCATGCCCCCAATACTGTTCTAGGGTTTCATACAACTCAAGAATATCCTTCTTCTCATGTTTTTAACTATGGGAGAAAACATGAAGCTGGAATCAAAAGGACTTCTCAAAGCTTCTAGAGAACTTAACAAATAAAAAAAAAAGATTGTGAATAACAAATACAAGTATACTCTGCTAATCTTCATCAATTAATTACTTTAAATAAACTATAACTCCAGAGGAAACAACATCATAGGGATCAGTGAGTTCCATAAAAAGAAAGAGACTAGAAGGGAAATGGAGCTACCTAAGTGAGATTCTGGAGGGAGTCACTCCAGGAGGGAGCCTGAGCTTCCTGAATGGAGTTATGGCACACTGATCCACTATAATGTGTTATTAATGAGACTGCTAAACGACAGCTGGGGTGATGGTGGGGTTAGATCTGTAAATATAAACCAGCTATGTAACCTTGAACAAGTGGTTTCACTTATCTTAGCCTCAGTTTTCCCATCTAGAAAGTGAGGACAGTGGACTAGATTATTTTTAAGGTCTACCAGCTCTAAAATGCTAGGGATTATGATTCCAGGAAGGCTCTGTATTTTGTTCAATAACTTACTTTCAAAATTGCTAGACAAATACACGAGAACTTTGATATTAACTCTGTCTGTTAGAAGAATTTGCATTAATGCAGGAACACCATAGACCCTATCCAAAAGCATTTGGTAAAAAAGGATCACTTCACATGGCTAGGAAAAAAAATGAAATTTCATTTGAAGGAACAAAAAATGAAGAATCTCAAGAGAAATAATGAAAAAAGTGAAAGGCAAATTATGTCTAGTAGATATCAAGCTATATTATCAAACAGTAATCATCAAAACTATTTGATACTGCTTAAAAACCAGAAAGGTAGCTCAATAGTAGACAGACTAGGTAGGTAGGTATACAACTTACAGAGGCAAATGAACCTAGCAATTTAGGTTCATAAAATCCAAGGACTCTAGTTACTAGAATAAGGACTCATTATTTGACATCCCCCCTAAAAAAAAAAGTTGGTAAAATTGGAAAGCAGTCTAGAAGCAATTAGGATTAGACAAACACCCACACCATATACCAAGAGAAACTCCAAATAGATAAAGATTTAGAGATAAAAGGTCATATAATAAATACATTAGAAGAACAAGGAAAAAATTACCTCTAGGGAACTGTGGATAAGGGAAGAGTTCATAATAAAACAAAGAAAAGAGGATAACAAGATAAAATGAACAATTTTGATTACATAAAACTAAAAAGTTTTTACAAAAACAAAACAAATGTTAGAAATAGAAGGGAAACAGTTAATTGGGAAGAATCTGTGGGGTTAGTTTTTCTAATATAGGTCCCATTTCCAAAACACAAAAGAAAATGACTCAAAATTTTAAGATAAAAGCCATTCCTCAATAGATAAATGGTCAGAAGATACAAACAGGCAGTTTTTCAAAAGAAGAAACCCAAGCTATCAACCACCATGTGAAAAAAAATGCTCCAAATCACTAATAATTAGAGAAATGAAAATTAAAGCAACTCTGAGGTTCTACATCATACCTACCAGATTGGCAAAAGTAACAAATGTTGGTGGAAGTATAGGAAAACAGCACATTAATATTACTGTGGGTGGAACTGTGAAGTAGTTCAGCCATTCTGGAAAGCAATTTGGAATATACCCCAAACGTAACTAAGCTGTGTATACAATTTAATTCAGATATTCCACTACTAGGCTTATGCCTCAAAAGAAATCAAAGAAAGAATAAAAAGACTCATATTTACAAAAATATTTACAGTAATTCTTTATTGTGGTCGGAAAGCACTAGAAACTAAGATGGTATGCATCAAACAAGAATGGCTAAACAAATTATGAAATGTGAATATGATGGAATATTATTGTCATAAGAAATGATAAAAGATGATTTCAGAAAATTCTGGGTATTCTAAAATGACACAGAGTGAAATCAGTACAACCAAGAGAAAAATTCATAGACAACAACAACTTGTTGTTTGTTGTAAAGACAAACAACTTTGAAAGACTTAAAAATTCTAATCGATGTAATGACCAACCATGATTCCAGGAGACCAGTGATGAAGGCTGTTGCCCACCTCCTGACAGAAAGATGACAGATTTAAGATGCAGAGTGAGACACACATTTTAGTACGTGGCCAGTGTGGAAATTTGTTTTGCTTGACTTTGCATATTTGTCACAAGAGTTTTTATCTTTTTTTGTCTTTTTTGTTTTGTTTTTTCTTTTTAAAAAATTTTATTATTATATTTTTCCTCAATTGCATGTAATAACAATTCTTAACATTTATTTTTAAAACTTTGAGCTCCAAATTCTCTCCCTTTCTCCTTCTCTGCCTACCTCATTGAGAAGGCAAGCAATTCAATATAGGTTATACATGTGTAGTCAAGCAAAACATATTTCCATATTAGTCATGTTGTGAAAGAAAACAGACCAAAAAAAAAAACCACCCCATTTCTTTTTTTTTCTTTTTCAATTTGGAGAAATGAGGGCTGAGGGAGTGGATTGAAGATAGTACTTCCCTCCCCCAAATGGGAAGAGAACAGAAGGAAGGCCAGAAGGAATCATAGACTAATAGGAAAGCTTTGATAGTTACATGTTGAATTTATCATATACTTAAAAAGAAAAGCAAGCTCTACGTAATAGAGACCTGCAGTTTCACGTACAAACCTCCTTTCTGTTCCGCAACGTATATGGAAATGCCCATTTTATTTAGTATCTTCTAATACCAATAAAATAAAATAAACAGAACAGAATTCCTTAAAGTTCATTTGGCTACAGAAGTACAAGTAGAATGCTTGCTTTGAAGTCAGGAAGACCTGATTCTCAGACACTAACTGAGTGACCCGTAGCAAGTCATGCAAGCTTATCTATCAAATGGGAATGATAACAGAAGTTACCCAACAGGGTTGTCGTGAGGATCAAATAACACAATATCTGTAAAATGTTTTGCAAAATATAAGATGAAAGTTATTTTTCTTAGTCATAGGCTCAGATGATGATGATGATGATAATGATGATGATGATGATGAAAAGGAGCAGGAGTAGCTGGTGTTGGTGACTGGGGCAGCTAGGTGGCGCCATGGTGCACAGAGTGCTGGGCCTGGAGTCAGAAAGACCCACCTTCCTGAGTTCAAATTCAACCTCAGAGACTTACTAGCTGTGTGACCCTGGGCAAGTCACTTAACTCTGTTTGCCTAAGTTCCTCATCTGTAAAATGAGCTGGAGAAGGAAATGGCAAACCGCTCCACTATCTCTGCCAAGAAAATCCCAAATGGGATAACGTAGAGTTGGACACAATTGAAAAATGACTGAACAACAAGTAGTAGTAGTAATTTGAAGTGAAAAATAATTTAACAACCATCTCTCTAGGGAAAAACATGCATGACATGCTTTCACTATTATTAACATTTTCTCCATCGTTTTCTTAAGTGTCGACAATCAACAAAATAATACATCAAGCCCTGATGTATAGCCTTTTGCCAATTTCCCCAGTGTAAAAGCTCAAACTGAAAATCTGTAGAATTTGTGACTCTGCTTTCTAAATCAGAGGAGAATATTTAATGATCAGCTCTCTGGAGCCAGTACAAGCTGGCTTCAACACACTCCTGGACATAATTATTAATAATGATTTATAACAACTCAAAGCACTCTCTTATGTGTATATGTTTATCTATCTATAAACATAGATATAGATAGATAAACAGACATATGTAAGATAGATAAACAGATTATATATGTAAGATAGAGAAACAGACATATATATATAAGACGGATGGATAAACATACATATCAACTATACCCATTTATGATTCTAGGCACAGTGAACTTAAATTACAAAGTCTCACCCAAACTAAGACTGAGATCTACATTAAAGTAACGATTTAAATATTTTCATCTCAGTTCTTTCTTTCAGCATTTTCCAATGATTAAGGATCTGTGTGGATCTCGCCTGAAACCTCTATAGTTTCTCTATTTCCCTCAAGTTCAGTAACCCAAATAGGGTCACAAAGAGTCAGACACAACTGAAACAAATGAACAAAAACAAAATCTGAGTTCAGTTATAGATTGAGAATTATAGCCATCATACTACAACGCGGTTACTTTATATAGCTAAACAAACAAACAATATTCACTTAGAGGAACAAAAGGTTTAGAATTTCAAGACAGATTATTTTTAAAAGAAGCAGGAGCTAAGAAGGTGCTTTTAGAACTCAAACTAGTAATGATAATTATCAAATACTATTTGGAATCATTGAAAAATAGAAAAGTAGATCACAGAAACAGACTAGATAAGCAATAATCAGAAATTTTAGAACTCTCTATAAGCCCAAGAATATAAGCTACTCAGGGAAAGACTTTCTATTCAAAAGTAAATGCTACGAAAACTGGAAAAGAGATTGGCAAAAACTGATCTAAAGCAGCATTTATACAGTATTATATGCCTCAAAAAAGTTCTAAATGGACAAATGGGCTCAATATATGTTGTATTATTTAAAAAAAAGAAAAAAATGTAAGAAAATGGAATGAAATACCTCTCACAACTATGGTATATGTGTGTGTTTGTGGAGGGAGGAGATGGGTTCTTAATTAAACCAAGGATAGAAGAGATCACATAAGATAAAGGAGAACCATTTTGATAACATGAAATAAAACATATTTTACATAAACAAAATCAGCAGCTAGGATAAGCATGGAAATAGTAGACTGAGAACAAAATCTTTGCGAGCAAATACCTCATATAAGGACCTGAGAGCCAACATATATGAAATTAATGTAACCATATAAGAATATGAACTATTCTATAATACATGAGTATGCAAAGATGAGGAACAAACAGCTCACAGAAGAATTGCAAACTATTACTAGCCATAGGAAAGATTATCCCAAGTCACTAAGACTAAGAGAAACACATTAAAACACATAATACAAGTACAAGGTTTCACTTCATACCAGGCAAATGGCCAAAGATGACAAAAGATGGAGATAATTGGTGTTGGAGGGATCACGTGAATAGATACAATAATACGACATTAGTGAGACTATGGATTGGTCTGGGAAACAATTTAAAATTATACAAAAATAAGTGCCTAAAATGTCTATACCCTTAGGCCCAGAAAACCCACAATGAGGCATATACACATCAAGGAGGGCAAGGGCAAAAAGAAAGGTCTCAAATTATTCATGGGATGACTCTCTGAGGTGGGAAAGTCCTAGAAGCAAAGTGGGTGCTCATCCATTGGAGAACAGATAAATAAAGCACTGCACACACATGTGACAACACTACTGGGTGGTAAGAAATGATGAAAACCAGGAATACCAGAAACTTGGGATATTTGTATGAAGTCACACAGTGTAAAGTGAGCACAACCAGAAAAACAACATACACAATGACTCCAAGAGTGTTAACTAAAAGAATGACAAAATGAAATGGAACACCACACAATGATAATCACCAGCTTGGCCCTAGAAAAGAGATGGAGAAATCACCTCAAGAAACAGTAGACTATGTATGGGCAAATGTATGTTTGATGTAGTTAATGTATCAACTGATCTTTCTTAATTGCTTTTCTTTTTCTTTCCTCTTCTTCCTCCTCCTCCTTTTTCCAAGGGAAGGTTCCAAAGGCAGGATATTGGAAATGATTGTGATGTAAAAACAAAACTTTAAAGAAAACATCCAGTTTCCTGAAGAAGTGAATGTGGTAAGTGGGAGTCTAGGTCTAGAATTGAGCCATGGGGAGCATGAACACATAATGAGCTAGGAGAAAGGTGGAGCTAGCAAACCAGCAAGGAAAAACATCTATGATAGATAAGAGGAGAATGAATGCCAGGAGACACAATGATGTAAAGAGAATGAAAAAAGGAGGAAAAATTCTCCCTAGTGTCAGATGCATGTCTGAAAATGAGAATGAAAGAACGACTGGATCTGTTTCGGCCAGTCTAATTCACTGGTGGCATCAGAGAGTGATTTCAGGGTAGTGGAGGGGATGAAAGCCTGGGAATGAGAAGCTCTTAAATCTGTCTCAAAGGAATTGAGTGGCATAGCTTCCAGGAATAAGAAGGTGATAGACTCTTCTGTACTTTGCCCTGTTCAGACTACAACCACAGTATTATGTTCAGAAGTAGGTGCCACATGAATTGGAGGATGTCCGAAGGAGACCAGCCAGAATGGGGACAGGCTTTGAGTCCATTTGTGCCATTTGTGGATTGGTTGAAGGAGGGATGTTTCGCCTGATGAGGGGGGAGGGTGCCTGCTGTCTTAAAATATTTGTAGGGCTGTCACATGGAAGAGGGATTAGAATTGTTCTCTGTGACCCCAGAGGGCAGATCTAGGAGCAAGGGATGGATATCCCAAAGAGCCAAATTTAGGCTTGATGACTGGAAAAACTGCTTCCCAAGAACTGAGAATTTCCCTAAAGTAGAATGAGTTACCTTGGGAGGTAATGGGGACCTACTCACTAGGGTTCTTCACTGAGGCTTTATGACCGCTTTGGAGTTATGATGTAAAAGATATTCTTATTCAGGTACAAACTGGACCCAATGGCATCTGAGTTCCCTTCCATGTTTGAAATATTGTGACTCTGTGACCTCACTGGAATTCAGTGTAATGATGGAGATAGAAGAGGGCGTGAGGGGAGTTCTGGGCAGGAAAGGAAATAATAAAGATTTGAGAAGGTTTGTCTGGACTACTTATATGAGAAGACTGACCATGGAAGGTAAGAGAAAAAGACTAAGATAGCTGGAAAAGATAGGAAATCAAGTGAAGGATTTTTTTTCCAGATAGCCTTCAGTAATTTTAAAGAAGGTAGAGAGCCTATGGAGCAGAGCTTGATGTTGGAGAATGAAGGGACAAGTTAAGGAACAAGGTCTCTTAGAAATCAGAAAAGCATAGAATTTAGAACCCAGACATAGAGATTTGCTGTGGAGAGAGTTTCAGAGAGTTCAAAGACTATTGAGAAGATACAAAAAAGGACAGATAAGGATATGGCAAATGGGGGTAGCCAGGGAAGCTTGGCCCCTGGTTTGGATCACTTGAGCATGATGCAAAGTCCATCAGTAACAAGAGATGGCAGAGATAGGGGGCAGTGCAAAGGGACTCAAGAGGAAAGCAGGTTTGGTACAATTCAGAATGGCTTCTGAACCAAGGAGTTGTTGGAGGACCGTGCTGCCATTTATGCCAAAGGACAATGTATATTTGCTCATTCCCTGAAGAATTTTCACCAAAAACAAGTGAAAAATATCCTTTTTTATTCTTTTCCAGGCAGAAAAAGGACACGAATACAAACACATTGCATCAGGTATTTCTAAGAATCAAGAGACATAAGGAATCCTGGGGAGGAAGGGTGTAGGGGGAGGGAATGTATATGATCAATAGTGGTTAGCAGTTTGAGTGCTGACCTCCCTTTAAGGTACAATGTATAAGAGCATCAAAGTGGACTGTACAGGTAAATGATCGATTTACTGGCCACTTCTACCCTGCAAGAGTTCTAAACTAAGCAAGAAGAAAGACAACAAATGGTAAAACACAAACTCAACTCAGACTAAACTCCACCACGATAAAAACAGCATTGAATTAAAAAGATTTAGAGAATTTAGAGAAATAACTCTTGGGACACTATAATGATGGGAGAAAGAAAGAGAAACTAGTTAGAATGGAGATCCAAGTATCTTTATCTTTTCTGTTTCAATGAGTGTTCATCTAGCTACCAAGTTCGATCTGAGAAAAGATACCATTTTTTAGTCATGATGGAGAAAGATTCTGGTATAGTACAATTGAGGGGAGGAGAGAAGGCAGGGATTGGGGTCACAAGGCCTGTGTTCAAATTCTAGTTCTGCTACTGAGTACCTGTATGACCTCAGACAAGTCATTTAACCAGATCAACAGTATCAAACACAAACAGAAATGATCTTTGCAGGCTACATATTGACTTAGAAACCCACAAATTAACATTATCTATGTTGTATTGCATTATTTACTTATTAAACATTTCCCAATTGCATTTTAATCTGGTTCTAGAAGAACTTGGGAGTTTTGCCCATCCCCTGCTGCCTGTGGACATAGAGTCTGACACTTCTTTGAGACTAGCTGCCCTCTAAGTTCTTTTCTGGCTCTAAATCTTTAATTCTGTGGGAGTGCCATCCATAAGGGGCAGCTAGGTGGCGCAGTGGATAGAGCACAAGCCCTAGAGTCAGGAAGATTCATCTTGAGTTCAAATTTGGCTTCAGACACTAGCCTTGTGACCCTGGGCAAGTCATTTAACCCTGTTTGCCTCAGTTTCCTCATCTGTAAATTGAACTGGAGAAGGAAATGGCAAACCGCTTCAGTGTCTTTGCCAAGAAAACTCCAGATGGGGTCATAAGAGTCGGACACGACTGAAACAACTGAACAACAACAATAAGCCATCCATAAAGGGACAAAAATCTGGAAGTAGTAATTAACTTCCATACATTTTGGCTCTATATATGATTTCTTATGTTCACTTAAGTCAGAAGCTAATAATATGACCCAGCAAAGCACCTTGCATATATTATCTCATTTGATCCTCCTGACAACCCTACGAGAAAGTTCTATTATTATTCCCATTTTACAGATGAAGAAACTGAGTCCCAGAAAGATTAAGTGGCTTGTCCAGGATCACACAGAAAATAAGCGTATGAGATAGAATCTGAATTTAGGTATTTCTTCCTCCAAGTTCATCATTCTATCCATCATGCCACTTAGCTGTCCGCCTAAGTTGGAAGTGTTCCTCCTAAAATTTACCTGTGTTTACTTTGCAGAGATTATATATTTACTTAACTGTGATCATGCTGTTCCCCACTCTACCTCCAATAAAAAATAAGTTCCTGGCTGGAAAGGTCTATTTCATTTTTATTTCTGTATGCCCAGTCTAGTATAATGCCTAGCACATAGGAGTTGCTTAAGAAATACTCACTGAATTGAAATGAGAAGTATACACAGAAAAGGTAGGGTCTAAACTCATTCAATTGCCTGAATTCACCTGGGAAGTGCATATTTCCATATGTTTTTGTTGTTGTTAAGTCATTCATATGCTTCCATATATTTCAAATACAGGAGAAGTATTTAACTCCTTTGCTTACGAAGTTACACAGGTATCTCCCATTTTTCAGGATCAACTTGAATAGCCTACCGTTGTTGGGAATGGGGAAGAGAAAGGTTTGTGTCTGCTTAGGAAAAACACATTGTCAGTTCATTTCACAACATTGTCAAACCCTTCTTTTGTTAACTTAACTAAGACTGGGAAGTCAGCTAGCCCAGTGGGCTAAGTAATTCACAGAAAGCCCAAGTGAAATGTTGGGGCTAGATGGCTCCAGGTAAACAAAGATCCTACATTCTCATTCTTCTGTTGTTGACAATTACTGTTCTGAGACTGTAGGAGTTAATTTCCTTCTGTTAATTAACTCAGTTTCCTAATTGGTAAAGGGAGATGACCAAGTCTAGTCTAATATCCTATGACTCACCGAAGACTGAAGTTGGCCCCATCTCTGCTATTAAGCTTGACTTTCTAATGAGAATCTTGTAGTGTGTGCAAAAGCAGAATATGCTCTACCAAGCACTTTCTGCTTTGACCTATGATCGTGAACTCTTTGGACAGTTTCTGCACATGGTGACATCTGGAGATCTTATTGCCACTTAAAGGATATTGTCACATGTTTTCACCTCAGATTTTTATACATAACAACAATTCAGGGAACTGGACAAATTGGACACCCCAAGGACAGAACCCAGGATCATGGGAATACAAGATTAGATTGAAGTGGTGTAGTACTAAACCCACAGTCTCCGGATGCAAAGTCATCTTAATAGACACTGGGAGGGTTAAGTTGTGGTCCTTTAAATGCCACTGAAGACTAGGAAAATTGAAAAAAAAATTGAAAAAAAAAAAAAGACTAGGTAAATTGACAATGGAATACCTCTGGTCAGTTCCTTCACGTTTTAGGGTGATTCTGGGAAGGTGGGGGTTGGACATATGTTTGAGCTCACTGCTGCTGAAAGAGCTAAGTTCTCACTCAGACAAGCCTCAACGAATGAGTCATCTACCCTGGGAGCTTCCATATTGAATAGATTGCTATGTATCTATGACAGTTCAGAATGTTGGCAGGGAGGGGAGTTGGGAAGGATCCTTACACCACTCACCTTAAAGATCTTCTAGAATAAAAGGTATCCCATTCTGAAAGTGGAGATTCTGCAAGGGCCATGGGTCTTAAGGCCTCTTCAGAGGGCCCACAACAGTCCCATAGTCCCTTGGGGGTTCTGTCAATACAGTCAACAATCCTAAAATCCACAAATATAACAGCCTCCATCATCATTACTCTAGTGCCTATGCTGAAGTGAGCACTGGATACAAATCCATGCTAGCCCAGTACAAATTAAATTACCTTCAAAACTACAAAATCACAAAGACAAAAGAATGTTTTCTACAATTAGATGCTCTAAAACTCCAGGATTCTTAACCTGGGGGTCTGTGAACTTGTTTTAACAAATATGTTAAAACTGAATTTCAATATAATCTCTTTTCTTTGTGATCCTATATATTCTATTTCATATATTCAAAAACACAATTCTGAGAAGGGGTCCATAGGCTTCACCAGACTGCCAAAGGGGTCCATGGCACCAAAGAGGTTAAGAATTTCTGCTGTGGGTAAATATGAATTAAGACTCAGCAGAGAGTCCTTTATGAAAGCGCTCAAAGACACAAAATCACCAGACTTTATGGTTAGAGTCACAGAACTACTGGCTAAGCTAGTCAGAATCTTGATCAGTGCCTGATTTCCAATTATCTTTCTCTTCATTGATGACTGTCAAATCCTGGTGCAAGTGCTCTTATATTTAGACATAGTAGCAGAGGGCCAGCCATTGAAGGCAAACTTTTTATCTACCGAGTTTAAGGAAAAGTTTGAATATGTTTTGAAGATACAACACCCTGAGACCAAGATCTGAGTCTGCCATCTGAAAAGGGGGGGGGGCTTTCATATGGCATGAAACCAGAAAAAGGAAAATATTGACATGAACTAATTTTACCTAACCAATATTTTTCCTGTATGTTCTCTTTTGGCATTCGTCAAGCACTTGGGTTTCTATTAAAGGCAATCTCTTACTTAGGTTAGCTTCTGTGACAACTGGAGACACAGTAGACTAAAGTTAGAATCCTGGGCTTGTGGCCTCAGAGTGGGAGGTTCTGGACATTTCTACTATGTGATCCTTGGGAAGCACTGAGACTTCCCTGTGGGATCAAAGCCCAAGCTGAAGAGGGTCAGTTTAAAGTAAATGAATCACACAGAAAAATCTGTCCCAAAAAGAATGATTTCCAGATCAGAAAGGGGCAAATTAACATAAAGGAATTAACATTAATCAGAAGTAATTCAAAGACAAAATAGATGAGAGATAGTAAGAGAATGTTCTTACTATCTAGCGTAAATGTTCTAAGTGAGTTTGAGAACCTATTATTATTAATTATTAAATAATATGATATTGTTTAATTTAAATTTAAATAAGATAATCAATTTAAATATATTTAAATAACAATCATTAAAATTTAATTTTAATATATTTAAGTAATGATTAATAATATTTAAATATAAGAATATTGATTATTAAATAATATGATAGACTAGAAAAATAGTTTATTATTAACAACAATAATCCTGACATTCATAGTGTTTTAAAGTTTGTAAACCACTTTACATAAATTAACCCACTTATGCCTCACAATAACCCAGTGAGTCAGTTGCTATGCATATTATTATACCATTTCAGAGATGAGGAAACCGAGGGTCAGAGAGGTTATACAGCTTGCCTATGGTCACACTTCAAGGAACTGAAAGAACTTGCAAACATAAATGTGTTGGCAATGTTTGTGAAATTGTGCAGAGAGAGAGAAATGCCAGAAAACTGGAAACAGAATACTATTTACTCAATTTTCGAAAAAGAGGGGGGAATTCAAGGTAGAAAGTATAGATTAATAAAACTGCCGTGTATGCCCAGTAAAATTCTAGAGTAGATTATTATTAAATAGATATTTTATAAACACTTAGAAAAAGGAAGTAGTCATCAACCAAGGGTTAGCATAGTTTCACCAAGCGCAAGTCACAGAAAACCAACATTTTTTTCTTTTGGAGAGTTAGTGCATTTTTAACCTAAAAATGCTACAAATACAATGCATTTTATTTGAGCAGGTCAACTGACAAAGTATCTCATGGTACTCTTAGGGTTAGGGACTTTTATGCTCATCTTTGTATTCCTAGTACCTACTGGAGTGTCTAGCGTTATGAAGCTGGTGAAATGCAGATTTGATAATAGTGTGGGGAAATGTATTTGCACTGTTTGAACAATGGTGCTGAGTATTAAAAATTCTGTAACTGGAGGGAGGTCTCTTTTGTCAGGCTTAGAGACTGTCCTAGGTCCTACATACTTTTAATGATGTGCTGAGATGAAGACAGCAGCCAGATGGTGAACTAGATAGCATGCTGCACCAGGAGTCAGGATGATCTGAGTTCAAATCCTGCCTCAAGACACTAGATGTGTAAACCTGGGCAAATCACCTTTCTCTGCCTCAGCTTTCCCATCAGTAAAATGATGATAATAACAGCACCTATGAATATAAGATAAAATTTAGTAAAGTTTGTAAAGTGCTTTGTAAACTTCATAGTGTCATATGAATGCTAGTTATTATTATTATTATTATTTTACACAGAAAACACATTTATAAAAATTTTCAAATGCCACAAAGCAGAAAAAAAATGTAGGATGAAGTCAAATCTAAATTCAAAAGGATTCCAACAGACTACAATGAGGGGTTGAAAAGAACAAGATAAAACATAGTATGGAAAAATGTAAATTTAGGTTCAAAAATTAATTGCATTAGTACAATATGGTAAAGATCTGGCTTAAGAGAAGGGCTTTATTGACTACAAGGTCAATCTAAACCGGCAGTGTGATGCAGTTTGCTGAAAACGCTAATGCTGTCTTAGGTAGCACTAAGGAACAGAGAGTCTTCAGATCAACAAGAGGTAACTAGGCTCACTATACTCCACATCTGGGGTACTGCTTTCAGTTGTTTGTGGCATCTTTTAAAAAAGGAAATTAACAAATTCTAGTACAACTAGAGAAGAACAAACAGGATCACTGAAGGAACAGCTAGATGAACTACTGTTTTGACCTAGGCAAGGGAACACTTGCAGCTGTACATATACATATATACATACATACATACATATATATGTGTGTATATATATATATATATCAGCTGCCTTCCCACATCTAAATGGCTGTTATCTGAAAGAGGGATTAGACTGTAACTCCATAAGATCAGAGTAAGGGAACTAGGACCAATGGACAGCAGTTCCAAGGACAGTTTGGGATCGGCATAACGAAGCATTTTCTAATAATCGGATCTGTTCAAAAACGCCTTATGGCGTAAAGAACCATCGCTGAAGATGTTTAAGCAAAGATTAGTGATCAAATGTCAGTGATGTTGTAGAAGTGACTTTCATGGTGAATAAGAGGCTAGGAGATATGATCTTAAAGGTCCTTTCCAATTCTAAGAATCTGTGAGTCTACATTTCTAGGGTTATCTCAAATACACATGTTCTAGTAAGAAGAGGACCAGGTGCATCAGTTGACAAGAAATACGTGATAATGTACTTTAAATATGAATAATTACAAGCAAATATTTTAATTTTACTTTGAAACAAATTTTCATCCCACTATCGATGGATGCAATTTGGTCCTTTAAGGTATTCTTAAATTCTAGTTCTTCCAGTGCAAATGCTCCATCAGGATGATGTCATGGGATCATAGACCTACAGCTGGAAGGGACCCTAGAGACCATATAGTCCAACCATGTCATTTTACAAATGAGGAAACTGAGGCCCAAAGAGATTAAAGAAAATTGTCACACAGGAGATACATGAAAGGGCTCGGCTTCAAACTCAAGAGTCTCTGACTCCAGATCCAGCATTCTTCCTACTGCTCCGTGCTGTATGACTGGAGTAGGAAGGCTGGTCAAATGGTAGAAGGAAGGGATAACCAATCCATAGCCCGTGGATATTTCAGTGGTATTCACACACTGTCAAGAGAACAAGAGGAAGGCCCCCAGCATGTTGTATGGATGCTCTCTCCTCCCCAATGAGCATAAAAGGACAAGAAGGAGAAATGCACGTGAAGAAAGGTAGAAAGGTTACAGTGGGCATTGTCGGAGGGAGTACCCTCGCCTATGATCACATCCATTGGGGTATCAAAGCGTAGGTCAGTTCGTCTTTAAGTAATATAAGCTTTCGTGATTCTTTAATAGATTTTCCTTTGAAAGTCTATATTTTGAGATGTCTTATATTACAGAGCTTGGTCTATAGGCAATGCTATTGTGTGCAATCTTAGGTCAATCTGAACAACAAATTCTAAAAGCTTAGTTCCCAGGGTGGGGGGCAGGAAGAGAATATCAAGGGAATGAATATCATTGTACAGTACATTCCTAGGAATATGCAAAAAAGATGGAATGAAGCAGAAACAAAAATGAAATTCATTATAATACAAGGTCAGGTTTTATGTTCTGTATACAGAGAAGACTTAGCTAAATCTGTCACTAAAAGGCAATGCCAATGAAAGTTTTGTGTCTGCTTATGTGTTATTAGTCTGCGTGGCTGTGGTATGCATGCAGGTTGACTTTTTAGCTGTAAGCTCTCAGAAGGCAAGGAACATGTTTCTTCTTTAATAGACAATTCCCCATAGTGCCTGGTATAGTGCTCTGTACACAGCTGGCATTGAGGAGCCATCGTTGGCTGACTAATGAAGGCTAACTCTACTTAATTTAATTTAAAAGCCAAAAAGCTAGAGAGATAAACAAATTTCTGTTCTGTTTTCCTGCTGAAGAAAGAAAGATAACACTTTGCATCCAAGTGCTAATGCTGTCCTTAAATTTACAGTGGGCTAAAAATCTTCAAGAAGCTAGCTCCTTCGGTCTAGAATACTGAATCTCTTTCTAAGGAAGGATATTAGGAAAAATTCTTTGGAAATGAAGACTGTGAGATGGGGGTTGGATTGGATGAACTCTGAGGTCGCTTCCCACTCTAAATATGTGATCCTACCCTGGACCTCCTAAGCCTTGTTTAGTGGCACAGTTATATAGAGTGCTAGAACAGGAGTCAGTTTGAATCCTGTCATGTTCACACTGGCTGTGTGACCCTAGGCACATTGCTTATCAGCTTTCAGCCTCAGTTTCCTTATCTATAGAATAAGGGGGTTAGACTTATGGGCTTCTAAACTGCCTTTCAGTTCTAAATCTTTGCCTCTATGCTCCCATAAAGCATAATACCATAAAAGGATTTATACACCATAAAACAGATGCTGGAATGGGTTAACAGCATAAAGAGAAACTGGAATGGATTAGTGACAGTGAGAGAATCTTGTTTTCCACCACTCTTTAAAAACAAAACAGTCATCTTTGATGCTTTAGGTATTGTGTCTCATAGAAGTGGAGGGACAAGGAAATGGATCTGATGAGCCCTGAAAGTCCCTCTCCATCCCACTTGAGCAGCTGGGACTCCTAAGGCTTTCTCAACATGGGGTAAATCCCATTTAGAATAAACACCAAGGATAACATCTAAACTGTGTTTTGTTGCACAATAACTTTGTTGTATCCAAATGACTCCATCAGCGAATCTTATGCTTTCTTGAGAGACCAGGACTTCCGTTAATCAAAGATTTAGATCCCTTTCTAAGAAAGGAATGGAAAAGAATGGAATTGGGCTGTGATTGAAGAGTAGCATTCTGAAAAAACAGAGACTGAGATAATGGGTCCATGACAAGATATGGCCACAATCATGTGATCGATTTTCTTCTATGGGAGAAATAAGCAGGGACAAATTGGAAGCTGAGAAGGATAAGTATCTGGACATGAGAATGCAATTCACCGTCTGAAAGGAAAGTCCAAGAGGCTTTGTGTTCAGTTGTTTTTTTATGGTGTCTGACTCTTCATGACCCCATTTGGGGTTTTCTTGGCAAAGATCCTGGAGTGGTTTGCCACTTCTTTCTCCAACTCATTTGACAGATGAAGAAACTGAGGCAAACAGGGTGAAGTGACTTGCCAAGGGTCACACAGCTAGTAAGTGTCTGAAGCCAGATTTGAACTCAGGAAGATGAGTCTTCACAACTCCAGGCCTTGTCCACTGCACCACCTAGCTGTCCCCAAGGGGCTTTAGCTTTAGGGAGAGCAAAAGAAAGCCCACAAAGACTAATAAGTTACTGCAAAATTAACAAAAGTACAAAGTTTAAAAAAAACTAGAAATAGAAGGGAGAGAAACACAACTTCAAAAAGAACTGAACCCCTTATCTATCAATTAAAGTAGTAATGATAAAGTGATATCTTTAATGTAGCAAATTTGATGGCAAAACTCTGAAATATTGACCCAAGTTATTTGATTTTCCATACCAGGAAGAATAAATAGAGTCTAACTGGGGGGTAGGCAGGAATAAGCCAAATGGAAAAATCATCTGAACCTTTGATGACCTGTAAGGTCCCTTTCAACTTGAAGACTGGATCACAGGATCGGAAGCTTTACAGGTGGAAGGGACCCAAGAGGAGTCCAACCCCATTCTGTAGAAGAGAAAGCTGAAGCCGAGAGAGATGAAGTCCTACAGTTAGTAGCTCATGGGTTTCTGAGACAGGACGGTCTTCCTGACTCGAAGCCTGAAGCTCTATCCACTGTAAGAAGCTGCCTCTCACTGCAGCTCAACAATTTTAATAACGCTCGTGTGAACATGACTCTTATCCAAATGGACTTCCTCAATATCTTAGGACAGGGATGAAGCTAGGTAGGGTAACTAAGGTTCTAGGCTTCCAATCCATTTCCTTAGGGTATCCACAACTAACTCTAGAAGCTTCCTATAGCACTTTTTCCTTGGAACTTTTAATGAGATGAATATGGGTATAGGCAGGGTGTGCTGGAACCAGACCCCAAAGAGAGCCAGTGTTCAATTATCAGTGTGAATATTTACACCTCAGAAATTAGCAAATACTACAAATTAGGACTTAATTTATTGTTTTTTGATTTTCTATATTTAAGTGATGGAGAAAATGTTAAAAATGAAGATTAAACTAAAAAGCTTGTGGTATGTACATTCCCCCCCCCCCAGAGGGTCAGGTGTTAAACATTTACCAGTGTACCCCAGGCTAAAACAGCATATTTCCCTATCACAGTATACAAAAAATAGGAGGGACTTTTCCTTCAAATTCTCTAGTGAACCCTAAGTTATGAGGATATAACAACTGAACTCTTCCCTAGCTTGGTTCTTGTAAATCTTTAGGGGCTTTTCAGACTTCTGAATAGGCAATGAATAATGGGTTTTAATACTCACAACGATGGATTTTTACTCTTTATAAATATGGAGGCCACATTACAAAAAGCCTTGTTAAATTTTTTTTCTCCACAGCATTTGCATGCCATAACTGTTTTTCTAAACCAAATAAACTTGGTTATAATTATCAAATATATTCAATTTAAATGCTTATTATAAGCACTACTGCACATTTCGAACAAAGGGGCTACATGACTCCAGTTAAAAATAAAATGAAAAATCCTTTAAACCACTAACTTCATGATTTTCCTTTTTTTCTTTCCCAAAATATAATGAATGTGCCCATCTTTTTTACTTAGGACATTGTACACATATAGTCTGACTATAAAGTAATGTGACTCATGGAATGTCACATGGTAAAAATCAGTTTTGTTGCTTTAGTGGTACCACTTTTTCTACATATTTGTCTAACTTTATTTTTATTGCCCAAACCTGTTATTTTGTCAAGATGGGGAACTCCCAGTGTGATAGCTCCATCCACTGCTGCAGATTAGCAATCTGAATCTTACTGACTCAGAAAAGTTACCCAGCACCCTGACAGGCAAGGCAACTTGCCCAAGATCATTCAATTTGTGCGTCTGAGGCAAGACTTCAATTCAGGTCTTCCTAACTCCAAGACTGGCAATCTTTTCACTATATCAAGCTGCCTTTCATGTCTGTCTATGTGTATGCACATCATAAGGAGTTTGGACAACATGACCTCTGAGGTTTCTTCCAGGTTTTCTTCCAAACTATCATTCTCTCTCTCTACATATATTCAAATGAATTGGTATTTTGACCAGACCTGTGATTTGTTCCATATTAGGAGCTCCAGGTATGGAAATGCCTTCTACCATCACAATTCAACAATTGTTCTTCAAACTATAGTCTTAGAGAATTGCTTGGGTAGGACTGAGAGGACTGGGCACTGGTAAGTGGTATCCCCACGATCACATTGCTAAACTACGTCAGAGATGGCACTTGAACCCAAGTTTTCTGAGACCAGTCCTTTAAATACTATACCACAGAGCCCCTCCATGATGAAAGGTAAGGATCTTGTGCTCTTAAAAAAAAAAGAAAAACTTGAATGGGTGGGAATTTTGGAGTAGAAATAAAGACTCCTGAAACTAAAGGGGGGGTACGTCTTCTAACAAACTTTAAAAATCACTATTCTGGGTCAAGGTATTGTCTCATTATTTACTAAGGTAACCAAGACTGTTTTTGGGGCACCTGTCCAGTATTGATTGAAATATTTGGTCATTTAGCAGAGATAAGCTGAGGAGTATTCAAAAAAGTCCTACCTACTTAGGGTGTTACTTGTAACTTTTGCTCATTTGTCCATAATCCCAGGGCATAACCCACACTGTCCACACTCACTGGGTTAAGGCAGTGCAGAAGGGGTTCCCGGGGGGATGGGAAAGGGCCCAGCTGGTGATCATTAAAGTCACCCAGCTTTGCCTGAGGAGAAGATGAAAAACACAGACCATGCTTGTGGGTCTATGGTTCGTGGCATGTTCTATGGTTCAAGCATCAGCTCTGCACAGGACAGGAGTTTCAGGTAAGTGAGTCACAAGAACCTAAGTCTATGAACAAAAGACTAGGATAAACTGGTTTGGGTTCAACTAGGCTTTTTATGGGACATTGTAGTGGCTACCCCTGCATCTGCTTTCTGAACTTTTCCTTATACTGAACTGGAAATTTAGCTATCATAATAAAGTAGAGAGAGCATTTGATTTTAGCATCACCATTGTCAGAGGACCTGAGCTTGAATCTCAGTTCTGTCATTTATTTCTACCTGTGTGACTTTTAGGTAAGTCACTGAACCTCTCTGGGACTCAGTTTCCTCATTTGTAAAATTATGGGGTTGGACTAGTTGACCTCTGAGGTGCCTTTTAGCGCTAAATCTATGATTATATATGTATGTATTTGTATATACACACCACACATTGACTATATATGTATATGCCACATACATGCATGTATATGTGTATATGCCACATGCATACATATATGTGTACTATATCCTCCGCCTGTCCTCCCACCCCTGGGATCTCCTTTTGCCTTTCTTTTGTCATTTTGAGGAGTACATTTAATACTTACCTATGTTACTCAGTTCCAGGTTATATTCAGTTACTCCAGGTTGAGTCCAAGAGTCTCCTCCCCCTCCCCCTCCCTGTTCCTCTAGCCTGCTCAGAGACTCCCTCCTCTCTCCATTTTTTATTGGCTAATCAGAAAACTGGGTCGTTTCGTTATTTACCAATCCTGGTCCTTAGTTTCACCCAGCTCTGGGGCTCTTCCTACTGCTCTTTTAGGGGCTGAAAACAGACTTCCCTCATTGGTTTGAGACCACTCCCTGAGTGCAAAAGGATGGAGGTGAGCTTAGCTTCTGAAGCATGTAGGAAAGATCCCTGTCGGGCTTTCCCCCCTCTAAAGCTCTTTTGGCACTGCATATGTTAATGACGATCTGCTGGGAGATTGCAATTCTAACATAATGAGATATTAATGAGCTTTGCACATGTCCCTAGCCACAGCCGCAACCCCCTCCCTTCCCATCTCCTACAAACCTGCTCCTTCTCTGACACTCCAATTCAATTCGGGCACTCCCCCTTTGCCCCACCCCTCTCAGGCTTCCTCCCTCCCCCCAGCCCAAGGGCTGCACTGCTCACCTTAAGCTGCCAGCAATAAAGAGCACCAAATGGGCTGGCACTGCCTTGTTTCCTGGCCTAATGGATGCTTGTTTAAACACTGGAGCTGTTTGCATTGCTGCGGCTCACTGCATGTTAAACACAGTCCTCTGAAACCCTATGCCAATCCAATAAAGGTACCAGCAGTTCAGTGTGGGGAGGCAATTACTATGGGGTCCCAAGTGTGCCTTCTAAGCTCTAGGAAGGAAAATGTGATCGAACAACTAAAAGGAAAATCTGATTCGGCTCAGCATCACGTGGAGGACACAAGGCTTAACTGCAGCCAGGTCCTTGGAGGGCAGAAGGAAATCAATGGACTAGACTAGCAAGCGAGAGCACAAACGCACATGGCTAAGAAGGCTTTAAGCCAGCCTGTTAGTAAGACTATCTCCTGCACTGCCTGAAAGACACCCGCCTGTCCTCCCACCCCTGATCTCCCTTTGCCTTTCTTTTGTCATTTCGAGGGGTATATTTAATTTTTTTTTTTTGTAAATTACACACTGCCATCTTCCTCCCCAGCACCCTCTCCCCTCCCTTCAATTTCTCCACTCCTCTTCCTATTAAAAAAAAATGCCTTTCCTTGCACAAGATCATTACCATATCAAAGGTGATAAGGAGAAAGAACAAAAATGATCTAGGGATAATGGTACCAGGCAGAGAGGTAGGGAAGCCTGCTTCAGAGAGACTGGAGAGTCCCCAGTCTCAACTAATGATTCTAGGAGAGACTGAAATGGATTACCATCCATTGGTGCCAGGGTGAAATCAAGGGAGTTAGACAACAGATTTAAATGCATTCCTCACCAAAGTTACAAAAAGACTTTTTTTAAACCTCTGCTGTTCAGGCAGACCAGGAGAGTGGGGGTTGGGAAGCCTGTTTTCTTGTTTATTGATTGATTGATTCTCATCTGTCTCTGAACTGTCTGCCCTTCTTCCCTCTTCTCCAACAACTTCTTGAGGAGAAATAAGGAAGGGGTGTGAGTGTGTGTGTGTGTGTGTGTGTGTGTGTGTAGCAACATGAAGGATCTGCTACCAAGTGAGCACACTGGGGCTCTGGCCATTAACAGGAGCTTTACCAAATCCCCATCTATTTCTCCCAGCTGCCTGGCTCAGGGGATACAGCCATGTTGAAGGCGGGAGCAAGGTTTTGTCAGCATTAACCAGCAGTAGCTCTGGGCTAATGGGCTTAAGGATAAAGCTGTCCCTTCAGAGCTTGTCTGGCCAAAGTGCCTTCGGGTCAGGAATCTGACTCCATCCTGCTCCACTGCATGCTGGGAGGCAGAGAAGGCTCTACCAGAAAACTGATTACTGGAGGATAAATGGTCCAGAGAAATAGAGAGTATGAGAGTGTGTTTGTGATGCCAAAGGGGTGTGAAAATCTGCACACTCAAAGGAGTGGGGCATCCAGGGCACTCCAGGTACTTGGGGGGGGGGGGAAGTGTCAAAACATCAACATACACATGGGTCTAGAACAGGGGTGGGAACCTGTGGCCTCAAGGCCTCATGTGCCCCTCTAGGTCCTCAAGTGTGGCCCTTTGACTGAATCCAGACTCCACAGAACAAATATGTTTGGATTCAAAAGGGCCACACTTGAGGACCTAGAGGGCCACATGTGGTCTTGAGGCTACAGGTCCCCCACACCTGGTGAAACTCAGGATCACTGGATAACAAAGTAAATGAAGAGAAAACCTAAAGAACCCTATCTATGTCTTGAATGCTACCTACCAAGAAAAGCCAGAGCACAAACAGCCATCTGTCACCTTAAGTACCTAGAGTATCTGAGATTAGGTAAAGTGGGGTGAATACTGCTGATTCGGTGCCATCCATAAATAGTGCCCTTGTTTCCTGAGACCTGCCTTACTTTGATGAAGAAGCCTCATTTTCCTGGCCCTGGACATAATCAGACTAGACACTATGGCCTTATACATTGTTTCAATGCTGTTTGTAACACTAAATTCACTCAGAAAAGTCAGGCAATACTTTGTTTATTCAGCAGCATCAGGGATGAAGAGGTGTGTGTAAGTTAATTTGTCAGAGAAATGAATCTTACTCTTTTGACTACCAAAACATTTTTTTTAAATCCTAACCATTTTGAAAGAAAAATTTCAAACATATTTTAATGCAAACCTGTCTTCTTAAAAAGAGAATGCTGACTGGAACTGAACTTTATAATGAATGTTAATTATTGTGCTGTGCAGCAATACAATTCTGTCTGCTTTTGAGTTTTTCTGTCTCCTCCATCCAGGCTGTCAGCTATCACTTAGTCTGTTACTTTGACTACATCTAATAATCTTCTTACCTGCCTTCCAGAGGTTTGATTCTAATCTTCAGGGACTGGGAAACCAGATAATCAAGGCCTTCAGAACTCTATGTTAAATAAGAGTAAATAAAGCTCTGGAGTAAAAAGCCTTTGGTATAGCATGCTAGGGTTTGGTGCAGAACCTTTACCATCTACTTGAGGCTGAGCCTGAAGACTGCCCTCCAGAAAAGCAGGGGAAAAAGTGGTTCTGAATTGTAGTTATTGAGTGCCAAGCAAAATGACCATCAACATGATATGGGCTCAGGACCTTCTCAAGACCTGCCCATTCAGGATGCATATAAATGAAAATGGGAGGGTAGAACTTTCTAACCAAAATTTAAATTCCAGATTTTTCCCCCCCAGAACATCAGAAACATCAAAGAACAGCAGAAGCTACAGAGGAGAAGGAAAAAAGGGTATCTGAACAGGGGAATACATCAAGGAAGAGGAAGACCTTGCATTATTCCTCTTTTACCTTAAATCTCTCCTCTCCAAAGGCCTTAACACAGTCTCCCTGTCTCCCATATCTATATCTAAGAACACAGACCAAGACCCTAGTACAATACTGGAAGCAGCCACGTTTGGATTCACCCACAGAAGAAAGGAAGGTAACAGGAATCAAAGATGAATAGGAAAGAAGAGTAACTAAATTTGCTAACCAATTCTGTCCCAGTCTTTCAAAAAATAAGCAATCGGGGCAGCTAGGTGGCACAGTGGATAGAGCACTGGCCCTGAAGTCAAGAGGACCTGAGTTCAAATCCAGCCTCAGACACTTGGTACTTAATAGCTGTGTGACCCTGGGCAAGTCACTTAACCCCACTGTCTAACTAAAAAAAATAAGATAAACAATCAAAATTTGTGGGTTAGTAAAATTCACCACTGAAAGGGACTTGGAGAATCATTTAGACTGCTCCCTTCACTTTATGGATGAGGCATAGGCATTTTATAGCCTAGAAAAGAGAAGTGACTTACACAAGATCACACAGGATCAATAACAACAGCTGAGATTCAAATTCAGATCTTCTGACTCTAAGTGCAGTGTGATTTTCTCTAGGCCATAATGCAGTACTCATCTATAAGCCTGCTTTTGGGTACTCTTTGTAACTTAGACTATAAAGGGTACTAGTCAGTAAATGCTAAATCTATAAATGCTAAATGGCCCTTTCCCATCCTTATTTACCAGATGGGTCAATGTGATATAGTGGGAAAGAAAGAACACAACATAGAGAATTGGGGGAAAAAGGGTCCCAGTCATAGCTCTTCTACTCCCTATGCCTAAAAAGCATACACAACACTTCCTTCCTCCAACCCTCCAACCTACAGTTGTTCAACCCTACAACCGTCCTACAACCAATCCGTAATATACAGGATATGAGAACTATCTCCATTTTATAGATGAGGAAACTGAAACTCAACCTGCTCACTCATCATGAAGTTAGTAAGCAGCATTGCTGAACACAGATTCAAGTCTTCAGACTCCAAATCCAATACTCTTTCCACAACCCTAGGTCCTTCTCCATTCTATGATTCTATCAGGCAAAATTCTATTTCTCTCTCTCCCTTGAAGAATCGAAACAGAATGACAAAATAGCCAAAGCAGATACTGACCAGATACTTCTCATTTCCACATTTTTCAGTCCCCAGTGCCGATACCTTCATATGAATCATTTCATCTTAAAATGCAACTACCTTTGGCTTCAAATGAGGTTACAAGGAGCACAGAAATTCCGTGCTTATAGATTCCAAAGGATGGTACAGGAGGCTATCTTGTCTGGTAGCAGCTCTGAGCTCAAACCACAGCCAGTCACAGGAAAGTAGTTTTTTTTCTTCCTTGGATTCTTTTCTAATGCAAACTAAGAAACTTGCCATCTTCCTTAACTGCAGAACTAAGGAGAAAGTCTTTGGTCTCTGAAATCTTATATATATATTCTTCATTTTCTGATTCATTTTCTATTCCTCCCCCACTGCTACCTTTCTACTGTTTCACCCTAGCTTTTTCCATCTATAAGCACACCCTGAATTTAGATGAACTGTTTCCAAAAACTAGACCCATCTTCTCTAACATTGTGAAAGTGAAATCATTTTCTATTGTAAAACTGATGGACACATGGTAGTAGTTTAAAAAAAATGAAGAGTGAAAGAGAGAGCTGGATTTGGTATTTTAAAACCCAGGTTCAAATCCTGATTCTGCCGGTTATTATCTGTATGATCATAGGCAAGTCAAAATTACTTTGGGCCTCAGTTTCCTTATCTGTAAAATAGGAGGAGAGAGGTTGCGTTTGGATGGCATCTGAATTCCCTTCCAGCTCTAAATCTGTGAAGCTATTCGATGAGGGGTCAGGGAACCTGCGGCCTCAAGGCCACACGTGGCCTTCTTGGTCCTCAAGTGCAGCCCTTTGACTAAATTCAAACTTCACAGAATAAATTTGTTCTTAAGGACCTAGAGGGCCTGGGCCAGTCCCTGGGCTAGTCAATGGGGCTTTTCCAGATCCCTCCAGCCAGTAGTGATTTCTTCCCTTTTGGGGGAGTGGTGGGTAGGGGTGGAGTAGTTTAGATCTGTGATTTCATATTCGTAGAAAATCCTTGCTGTGGAGACTACATTCTTCAGTACAACTTGGCAACTCTCTAGCTACTTATAGTCTCGGAGAACTAGTAGGGCACTGAGAGGTTGACACTTGCCCAGTATTGTAACTGTAGCTGCTAAGTATCAGCTCCCCACCCACTATGTCACACTGTCTTTCTCCCAAATATCTTGTATTTATTTTGTATATACTTCATTTGCATTTAGACAATAACATATATATGTATATGTGTATGTATATGTGTGCATGTCCGTGTGTATATATTTAATACTTTAAGGTTTGCAAAGCATTTTACATATGTTGAATCATTTGATTCTCACAACCACCCAGGGAGATAGGTGCTATTATTATTACTATATAACAGATTAGGAAACTGAGTCTAGGAAGGGTCAAGTGACTTGTCCAGTTATCATACAGCTAGTAAGCCTGTGGAGTAGGATTTGATCTTTGGTCTTCCTGACTCCAAATCCAGCACACTATCCACTGTGCCACCTAGCCACCTTTGTTGTTGTGACCCCCTTTGGAGTTTTCTTGGCAAAGATATTGGAGCTGTTCTCCACTTCTTTCTCAGCTTATTTTACTGATTTCTTCAGTAAAGCAAGTAAATCAAGACAAACAAGGTTAAGTGACCCTTAGATGCAAACATAATGTTTTTCCTGCTAGAGTGTAAGATCTTTGAGGGGAGAGACTCTTTTATTTTTGTCTTAGCATCTCCAGTGCCTAGCACAATAGTAATAAGTAATAATAATAATAGAAATACTAATAAGTACCTATGCTTAATAAATGCTCATTGATTGAATGATAGATTGATTCAGTCAGATTATTCGATTGTGACATGGAATCAACATTTCTGACTATTATAGCATCTTACAGTTTACAAAATAGCATTTTTGTTAGAGGAGAAAATTAAGCTTAGAACAGACATATTTTCTACCTTTTACCAGTACTGGTAAAATATTTGGTGGAGCAGAAAACTCAAATTTCCGGATAGTCTTTACATTGAATTTATCCATGATAATGGTGTCCGTCCCACTACTCAGTCACCCATAACTCCTCACTCTGAACCAGATAATCAACACTCAACTGATTTTTCTTTGACATAAGATAGTACTGGTAACCCAGACTCCTTAAGAACAGGGATCCATTCCTCTTCATCTCTGTAATTTCTCAAGTGCCTACCACAACACCTTGCAAATAGCTTTGCTCTAAAAATATTTTATACACACACATACAGACACACACACACACACACATATGCATACATATATATGTATATACACACATACAGTATGAACAAATGAACTTCCTCCCCATTGTGACCCAGGAGCTACTCACATCTATCTATATAAAATAGGACTTATCTCTTTAGTCCCCTGCATGTCTTAAAAAATTAAACTTGGATATTTTTTAAAGATCCCTACAAGGCAGTCATGTGAGCCTGCACCCTAGAATTTTCATGTGGTGACACAGAAGAAGTAACTGCTATCACATCAAAATACGGAAGGTCCATTTAATCCAAAAGTTAAGAAGGCTGAAGGCAGAGAAACTTAGGTTGTTCGCTAGTTTATCAGAACTAGAATTTAGAAGCAGGAAGGGATTTTAGAGATGACATCACGCAAAAGAATCCCTTTGCTGTTACTCCCAACAAGCAATGAGAGTTTCTAGGGGGCAAATCTCAAACATCTTTTAGGAAATGTCTTCAATCTCTTCCCAAAACCTTACATAAAGTGATATTGCTCTAAACTGGTTTGAAGTCAGGTTCCCAAATTTTTCACTTAGAAATCAGCATTATTTTATCCTAGTTAAAAAGGCTAAGGAGTTATTTAATACCTACAGAATCATAGGATTTGACAATTGAATGGACCCTTGGAGATCAGATTCTAGCCCAGCACCTTTATTTTACAGATGAAGAAACTCCGGCCCAGAAAGGAAAAGTGACTATAACCAGAATGGGAACCCAAGTCTGCTGACTCCAAACCTGCATGATCACTGTACTTCAAGAATATAGGTTACTGTATGGAATCTACTACTAGTAATTTGGAAGCTGGGCTGGCGGGAAGCTATAGAATTACTTTCTGAGAAAGATGTTGTGCAGTGTGATACTTCCATGAATGAATTTCCCGGGATTCAACCTCCTTTATAATGAAGTTGTCTGCCTTCAGGATAAGAAGGCTCCAGAAATCATGAGATGTAGTGTGGGCATGATTCATATGGCTCAGTGGAAAAATTCCCACTAAGCCACACACACGCTCACGTGTACAGGATAAAAATACATCCGGTAACAGCTTCTATTTGTCTGCAAACAGTTGAAGGCATAACTCTGAGGTTAACAGAAGGATGCCTTCCTTCTTTTTTCTTTATCCCTTCCCTTCTTAGTGACGACCTCTGCTCTGCTTCTCAAAGGCATCCAGTGTCTTCCTGTTCTATAATAATGATGATGTCAGTGATGGTGATGATGATAATGGATAAGAACAATAAAACAACTACTGCTCCCCACAGATTTGCAATGGTTTAAGGCTTGCAAAATGCTTCCTTCTCCCAATAGCTCATCCTGACAAATGATATGGCAAAATATGAAAAACACTTCATCCAGCGTCAGAGGACCTGAGCTGGAATCCCAGTCTGGCTACTTATGACCTATGTGGCCCTGGTCAAACTAGTTTCTTCATCTATCACTTGAGGGAATTAAACTAGAACAGGGTTCTTAACCTGGGATTCACAGAGATTTCAGGGAGTCTATGAACTTGGATGGGAAAAAATTAAATCTTCCCCCCTCACTGACTGTTGGTTTGCTATGTAATCCTATGTATTTTATGCATTTAAATATACCGTTTTGAGGAGGGGTCCACAGGCTTCACGAGACTGCCAAAGGAGTCCATGACAAAACAAAGATGAAGAACTCCTGAACTAAATCATGTTGCCCCCCCACCCCTACCCCCAGTAGAAAGTAAGATCCTGGAAGGCAGGGATTGTTTTCATTTGTGTCTCTGTATCTCTACACTTAGCACTATTGCAGGCATTTAATAAAGAGTTGTTGAATTGAGTTGACCCTCTTAAGGTCCCTTTCAACTTCCAACTTTTTTGATCTTAAAGTTATTGGTAATAAGAGAGCATGGGTCTCATTGCTAGCAACTTCTTCCTGGACCTAAACACTGTCCTAGCTTAGCACAGACCTACTTGAGAGTCTCCTGTCCTATAGATCCTCTTCCTCCTTCCTTATGTGAACATAGCTTAGACCCTTTTCCCTTTCCCCCAGCCTTAACTCCTCTCTTTGCTCCAAGATTACAATGGGGTTTCGTAGAAAGAGCCACTTGCCTTGGAGTCAAGAGACCTGGGTTCCAATCCTAGCTCCCAAGTTTCCTAGTTGTATGACTAAGCAAGTCACTTTCCCACATTTATTTTCATTTTTCTCCTATGAAAAATTGGACAAGAATGACCTGAAAAGGTATATGTGCGTATATACACACACAGTGTATACATATACATACATGCATACACACATACCCCATCTTCTGCACTGTCTTTCTTTATCCCTTCGCTCCCAAACAACTTTGTATTTATTCATATATGTATACACACATACACACACACATACACATATGCATTTCTTGTCTCTGTACGCTTACTGTGAGATGAGCTTGTTTCAGTCTTTTTATTTGTATCCCTAGGACCTAACATGATGCTTGGCACACAGTAGGTGTTTAATAAACAAGTGTTGATTGAGTCACAAGATAGCTAGGATTCCATCAGCATGAGGGAATTCCTAGTGTGGAAACTCCCTTTACCAAGGCAGATTGGGACTCAGCTGTGACTTAGTTGATAAATCCTTAGGGGATCACTTATTTTGCGCTGGGTCCCACAATTATTAAGCGCTAGATGTAGGATTTGAACCGAGGTCTTCCTGATTGAAAGATAATTGTCCTATTCATTGTACTATGCTGCCTTTGAGGCATATAAAGGGCTATGTAATTGAAATACATTTTAAATCAATACAAAATAGATAACACAAAGTTATCTAAATTAATACTTAATGGAATTTTGATATCATAACTCCCTCCTCCTTTTCTGGCACCTTCAAATGCATTCCTATGCCTTCTTCTATATTATTCTTACTTCTGCTAGCAAAGTTTCTGACAACAAAGTATGTTATTAAAATGCATTTTTTGAGAGAAGCAGGACATGGTGTATAGAATATTAGACTTGGGAATCAGGAAGACCTAAATTTGAATCCTTTCTCCAATAATTATTAGCTATATGACTGGGAACAAGTCACTTAACCTCTCTCGAGTCTCAGTTTCCCCATCTATGAAATAGGGATAATAATACTTGTACCTAGGACAACAGACTTTTTTAAGTCTGAGATACTGTGTATAAGGTACTTTAAAAGACTTTTACTACTACTACTAATTATCATTCATTGACAAAGGAATTGATGTCTTCAGAACTTAGAATTCTACAAATACTCCTTAAGTGCCTCTTGAGTGCACAGCATAGTGCTGGGGAGAGATACAAAGTTTAGAGGACCGAGCTCTAGATGAAGTCCTCTTATGGAGTTGACAGTGTCATAGAAGAATAAGACATAAGGGGGCAGCTAGGTGGTACAGTGGATAGAGCTCCAGCCTTGGAGTCAGGAAGACCTGAGTTCAAATCTAACCTCAGACACATGACACTCACTAGTTGTATGACCTTAGGCAAGTCACTTGACCCCAACTGCCTCACCAAAAAGGCAAAAAAAAAAAAAAATAAGCAAGCTATGACAGACTATGGCATGATCATTGCACCAGAGGGTTGCAAAATAAAGGACAGAAACTCATCTCCTTGGGATGATTTAGTGACCTTCCTACACAACACCTACTACCTTAGCTTCGCTTTTTAAAAGTGGCAAGTTATTCTTTTTTGATACCTCCTCCTAAAGTTCCCTTTCCTTGTGAAAGAAACTAGAGATGCAAGTTAACTGTGTATTTCAAAATACTGGCACCTACTTCCTGATTTCCCTGAATTTATTTGTCTAATGCTCTTGCTCCTTGCCTCCTCTTTGTTCAAAGAGATGTAAAAGGAAAACATTTCAGGCAAATGAAAAATATTTCCTGTTTCTAGCCACATGCTACCTATTTTCTCCTGTACATTAGATGCTTGGAGTTTAATTTATGCATTTGTTCCTTGTTTGATTGGAATTTTGTTGTTGTTTTCATGTTGGCACAGCAAAAGCTTGCTAATTTAGACTAATTGATGGCAGGAAAGGAGGGTCAGCATACAGCAGTGGAAAGAATGAATTCAGAATAGGTTCGAGGAAAACTATCTTCTAACTCAGAAGATTTCAAACTCCTTACAATCAAGTAAACATCTCCCAAGAAGAAGATAAGAAAAGAACCTTTGTAGACTTAAAAAGAAAAAATGACCCAAACTCCAACTACCATACAGAATTGAATACCAAAGTTGGCAAGAAGAGACTTCTATTTATCATGTTGACATCAGTTTGTTTAAATCTCGCATAATCACATACAACCATAGCTGGACAGACACATTGAAGCTTCTTTCACTAGACAGAGCCTGCTAAACATATACTGGCCTGCCTTTACGGTGGTAAACACTGAGGGGTGCTGGCCTTGGTTGGGCTCACTGCCAATTTGGAGTGGTTAACCCTGTCATATATCCTTTCCTGTTCACAGTCTGGGCGCCTCTCGCCTGCTAAATATTTATCTAATCCAACTTGGCCAATCAAACTTCAGTTCTGATCAATGATTATAATTAACAGGCATATCTGAACCCAGAGGCCCGAGTGCTTCCTGAGGTCAACCTTTGGCTTTGTTCAAAACAAGAGACCACTGCAAGAGGGGTAAGAACATAAGAGGAGAGAAGGGGGTAGAAATAGGAGATGAAAGGAGGAAGGAAAAGAGGGAAATGAGGGTGTGTGTGTGTGTGTGTGTGTGTGTGTGTGTGTGTGTTCAGGTAGAAAGGTTACTTCTTTTTACCCAGTGGAAATCTTGATTAATAAATTAAAAAATGGAACTGGGTTTTCAATGTGCATGGTAGTGGCAGTGATGCCATTTTCCCTTCCACTGAAAGCAGATGCCCCTCTACCCTCCCCTTCCTACCCAGAATTCCCTCAAAGAAAGGATGGGGGGACTCTAGGAGCTCAGTCAGGCATGTTTCATCCTCTTCTTCCCACTCACCAGGCCACTATGAATATGTCGAGCCTTAGATGCTATGAGGGTTAGAAAGGAAACCAAATTGAATTGTTAAGACCCATTTGTTCCTCCTCAATAATACTAAAGCACGGAGAGCTATGAATGCTTATGGTTTGAGACCTTTTTGTTATCATCTCACTTTTCTTTTCTTTCTTTTTTTTTAAAACATATATGCAGTGCAGGATTCTTTCTCTGAAGAAGGAAATGGGCCCTGGGGCATGCAGTGATTCGGTGCTTGTTGAATCTTGTGCTTGGTTTGTCTCCACAAAACCAAGTTGTCTTAGCATTATCTGGTGTCTTCTATGGAAAAGAAGCTTCTATTCAAGTGCTTTCTGAGCCAAGCATTTCTATGCTTTGTCAGCTAATTAATGGTCTGGCCAATGGATGAAGTGCCAATATTTGTTAGATTAGAATGTATTAATCACAGTTTTTACTAATCCCCTCTCCCCGCCCCCCAACTCACCCCCCCTTCTTCTACTGCCTTAACATAGCAGCCATCTCATATTCTACAGCCTTCTAACAGATGCAGTCACATGGTAACCATAAAGACACTTGCGATTTTTTTTCCTGGTCCAGTTTTCTATTAATTCTTACAAGTTTATTAGTTCTGACTCATAACAATCCATCACCTCTAAGTACAATAAATGATGCTTGGAAATTAATACTCACATTTTGGTGGAGGAGGTTTTACATATTAAATTATCTTTAAAGTTATAAATAAATAACATCCATGAAGTAGATCTAAGCAATAAACATATATTCAGCAAGTTTAATATTCAGGAAGCTTAATATTCAGCAAACTAAACCTATTGCAGCAATCTCTTGCTAATGGCCCTACCACTGGAGCCCTCCTCCTAGTCCCTGTAAACAGCATAAATCCACCCCATCAAAGCCTGTGGCCCTTTACTTTTCTTCTGACAAATAACACTGCTCTTACCCCTATTCTGGACCCTGAGGAATAAAAAAGGTTTATTGACCCTGGATGCATCATTCACAAACTTCTTTATTTTTCATCCACCACTCCCCCTGCCCCAAATGCTTAAAGCAAATGTTACTTATGATGCTTTAAAAAAGCAACCCACTTAAAATAAACCTGATTAAAAACAGTCTCTCTTTGCACAACTCATGGACCAAGGCTAATTAAACATAACCCTCAGGAAGGCAGAAGATTGGTGTTCCAAAGACATGTGAATTTATTTTTACTATATTATCAAAAGTTAAGGACTGGGGAGGGCCTAGTTTCTACCAGGTGTCAAATAATTGTGCTATATTATCATCTATCATAAAATCAGAAAACATCTGCCCAGTTAACTCCCCCCCCCCCACACACGGAGGCATCTAAAACCCTTGCTGCTGTTTTGCCAAATGAAAAGTGCTATTTCTTGCTTACTGTATTTTAGTTGATTTTAAATAGATACTGCTCAGAAATAAGGCTCCTGGTAGAAAGCCTCTGTACCAGTATTGAATGGATGTGAATTATCTTCTTTCATCAGCAAGAGTTCTTAAGGAGGTATAACTGTTTGACTATTACAGCAACATAATGGTGTGTGGTGTGTTATTTGTTGTTCTTTAGTCTCCAAATCATTCTTAGTTTTTATTGACACAACCACAAAACACTCCTATAGCATCAATTACCCATTATCATCCCTGGGATTTCACCCTTCCCTTATCACCACTCCCCTATATTTTTATAGTTTCCCTCTATTAGAATGTAAGCTTCTTTAGGGTGGAGACTGTCTTTTATATTTGTATCTCCAGCACTTAGCACCATGTCTGGCACAAAGTGTTAATACATGCTTTTTCATTCATTCATTCATTCATTCATTCATTCATTCACTCACTCACTAATTTATTCATTCATTCTAAATTTAAAAGGTCCCTTCCAACTCCACAATTCTATGAGTGTATGAGACTTGAGGTTCATTAACATCAGTGAACTTAGGGTTACTACCAGATCACTGGACACTCTCATCCTGCCACAGGATAACTTATCCCAATTAGGACAATAATTCTATTTGACTTCTGAGGCAAAGGCCCTCTATAAAATCTTAGCCTCTTCTCAAATCTGTCATTTCCCCCCATATTTCTTTTCTTTTCTTTTCTTTTTCTATTTTTCTCCATATTGGTATGCTGTAAATTTAGGGTAGCTGGGTCCATAAATGATATACTTCCTTTCCTACCTTCACTCAATTACCCCAGGCTTCAGAATCTCAAAACCCAGACAGCTAAAGATACACCATTGTCAACTTTGTGTCCCTGCTGGATTCTAAGGCTAGATAGAGAAACACTGATTTAGTGGCTGTCTGCTAGGGAACAGCAGTTCTTTGATACACATACATACACAGCATGCACTTGGGTCATTCTCTCTCTCTCTCTCTCTCTCTCTCTCTCTCTCTCACACACACACACACACACACACACACACACTCTCTCTCTTCTCTTTCCCTTTCCCTTCCTCTCCCTCTCTCTCCAACTCCAGCCCAAGCCCTCTTTCTTTCCACATGACTGTGTATCCATTTGCAGGTTAAGTCCAGCAATGTGGGGCTAAGAGATTCCAAAACTCATGTAATAACTTATCCTGAATCCTTAATCATAAACATTGTATAATCCCATAGAAGAACCAATGAAACATACTTTCTTCATCCTGGCAGAGAGGTGGGAGACTACAAGGGCAGAGCATTGCATATATTTTCAGAAATGGGCATTTGCTGTAGTAGTTTTTTACTTTACTGTATTATAATGCTACAAAGACCATTCTATTGGGGGTGAGGGTGGGGTAATGTATCCAGAAATCACTATGATATATAAAGGCATTAAAAAAATTAACTTTCCCCTGAAACCCCTAACATTTGAAATTGTCCCGTGTCTCTGAGCAGGAATTAAATGTGGGGGAATGAGGTTCTAAATGTTTGGGTTTAGGAAAACAGAATCTTAATACTACATAGAACTTCAGGAAAACATCTGGTCTAGCCCCTTCAGGATACTGCCTATGTCACAGGGTTACTATGTGAAAAAAGATGGTGTTAGTATTATTATGATGATAGTTATTTTTTTATTTATTTTTATTTTTTGATAGTTATTTTTAAAATGAGGAAACTGATACTCAAAAAAGGTAAAGCTAAATTAAACTGCTAGTTTGGGATAGAAAACTGAGTCTGGCTTTTGCCATGACATTACATGAATATCTAACCATTGTCTTAGACAAATGAAAGTGAATTTTGGGTGCCTGTTTGGCACATGCATTCAATACAATTGGACAACAATTTACTAAGTATTTACTATAGACTAGGTATTGTGCTAGGCACTGGGCTTACAAAGATGAAAAGTGACATAGATTACCCTCTAGGAGTTTACAATTGTCCAAGGAGATATTACAGATAAAGGAATAGAATTATGGATTTGAACTGGAAGGGGCTTTAAAGAGTAGCTGGCCCAATGCCTTCATTTTATAGATGAGCAAACTGAGTTCCAAGAAGGTGAAAAGATTTGCCTCAAATGAAATAGGTGGTAGGCATCAAAACCAGAATTTCTGTGACTCCCAATCCAAGTGTTCTTCCTACTATACAACAATACAAAGTAGAATATGAAAAGAAAAAAAAACTACTTAGCTCTTTACCTAGGGAAAGGCAGCTTTCCCCCCTTCTATGTCCTCTAGGATCAAAATAAATCACTGCATTGATCTGAACTGTGATTTTTTTTTTGCAGAGTTTTCCTCCACTGAAGTCACAGTGTTATTCTCCTAGTTCTATCTGAATATTCTCCTGGCACCACCACCTCCCCTGCCCCAAGCTGTAACTAGGATAAGGTGATGGGGGCTTTGTCCAGAATACTGAATTTAGATAGTCCTGAAAATCTGTCTTCTATCTAGGGGGTAACCTCCTGATAATAACTTTTTTTTTGGAAACCACATCTCATGATTACATTGGTGGAGGGAATCTCCTATATCTCAATGTGAAATGGATTTAAAAATCAGGGATACTACATATGGCTTTGTGTTACCAATTTATGTGTGTGCCTAAAAAGATTAGAATCAATCTACCATTGTTTTTGTATTGTCTACCTCCATTTACAATCTTTTCCCTTCTTTTCCTGGGCTGCACATTGACTTTAGTCAAAAAAAGGTCAATCTTGTCTCCTGACCTCAGCCAGGAGCATCAGTTTCCTCCTCTGGAAGATGAAGAGTTTGGACTAAGATGACATCCAAAGGTCTTTGTCAGCTCTTAAAGTTTATGAGACCATGATCACTACCTGCCAAAGCGGCTTGTTGGCTACTGTTCATGCCTAACGTACCAGAGTTATTGTGCATTATTTGAATTTATATATATATATATATATATATATATATATATTGCTAAAGGTCCTCTCTTACCACTTACGTTAGAGAGGACTCATGGGTGAAAATGATGAAATTGCTGCATGTGCCTATGAGGATCACTACAACTTAAAGGCATAAATTCAGATTATATATGACCATCATGCAGTTGACATATTACAGCCTAATATGAAACTTCATATTACCCTAGCACATGCTCAGACCCCCTTATTTTCCCATTCTCATTGGCAAATGCTAGTTATTTTGATTAAAAACAAAAGTTAACAGCAATATTGTTTTAAGAACAACTTTGAGTGAATAAGTCATTTTGACTATTATAAATGCCCACATTAATTACAAAGGACATATGAAGGAAGATGCTATCTGCATCCAGAGAAAGAACTGATAAATAGAAATATGTATAGAATGATTTTACATATATGTACCTATTTGTGTCTAATGGCAGCCATGGGGGGGGAGGGAAAAAAGAAATCTGCAAAATAATCATTATATATTTAAAAAGAATGGCAAGTTGTGCATAACAGATTTGCAGTTTCATTTGCAATCATCTTTTTTATGATACTATGTTACAAAAATGCTTTTTTCATTCCATAAATTTAAAATAAAATAAATAAAAATGGAAAAAACCCCAAATCTATGCTTATCTATGCAATCAATCAATAAACATTCATTAAGTGTCTACTATGTGCCAGGCACCAGGCAAAGCTACTCAACACTGGCCAGTGTATAGTTGCCGAATTTGGTAATAGAATTCAGTTCCACATAATCAATTAAAATGTTTTTCAAAATGATAATTTCCCAGTGTAGATTGACATATGATATACACAATCTTCAGATGTGTTAGTGTTCACAGTCCTATTCTGATTCAATTGAATTTGGAAAGCTTTGATTATGCATCTACTGGGTGCTAGGCACTGTGATAAGTACAAGATATATTAAGGTAAAAGTGAATCTGTCCTTGCCCTCTAGAATTTTACATTCTATTAGGGGAAAACTATATGTTCACAAATAAATGTATACAGAGTAAACACAAAGAAATTTCAGAAGGAAACATTAATAACTGGAAAGATCAGGAAAGGGATCCTATAGGAGGGAATGCCTGAGTTGGGCTTAGAATGAAGTTGGGAGAAAGAGCATTTTATACATGAAGGATACCTCTACACAGAAACAGAGAGGAGAGTTGGATGTCATAAACAAGGAAAGGCAAGTGGGCTAGTTTTACTGAAATGTAGAATGTAGGAGGAAGAGTAATGTGAGATTGGTCAGGAAAGATAGGTTGAAGCCAAACTGTGAAAGGCCTTAAATGCTAGACAGAGGGGTTTGTATTTTATCCCCAAACTACAGGGAGATGCTTTTTTGGCAAGTGAGGAGGATGGTCAGACGTATCAAAATTTGGGAGGAAAAGAGTAAAGGGAATCAAGAAGGATGAGGACTAAGAAAATTGGATTTAGCATCTAGGAGATCATTGACTACTTTGCATCAAGCAGTTTTAGTTGAGTGGTGATACCAGTATCCAGATTTCAAGGGGCTGAGAAGTGAATGGAAGCTAAACAGGTAGCAGCAACAAGTGTAGACAGGAGTTTGCCACAGAAAGGGAAGAGACATACAGGACAATAGCTTGAAGTGATGACAGGTCAAGTAAAGTTTTTTTTTTCTCTTAAAGGATGTGAAAAGTATGAACATTTTAGGCAATAGGGGAGAAGCCAGAGAATAGAGACGAATTGACAATTAGTGAAAAGGGAGGTTGTGATAAAAGATCAATTTTTTTTTAAATTAAGTTGACTTAATTTTAATATGCCACGGCCTTGCTTAACATGGCCAGATCTCCAAGGGACAAGATCTAGCCTATAGGCAAAAAGTATATCTAGAGGAAGAAGTATGGTTTTCCAGTATGTCCCATCTACTCTTGTATGAATTTCTAAGTATGAACTTTTAGAACACAAGTCATCAGCATAAAGAAGTTTGTTCCTTCCTAGGTTGGTAGCAATTTCCAAGGACAAGAACATAATCTAACAAGGGAATTGGCAACCTTTCCAAAGTGGTGTGTCAAGCTGCTAATCCCTGTTCTTCAGGCATATTTTGGGGAAGGGGAATGGTGGTAGTAACCAGATGTTGATTCTGGTGAGCAGGAACAGAAGGTTACCATGTGTCAACCCTGATAAGTGGTGGAGCATGGCAGAGGCAGTCAACCCATATGCCACTGATACTGTGACCACATGCTATGAACACATGGGCTGCCAACCCCTGTTCTAACATTAATCTGACATCAATTTCCATGTTTTCTCCAATATGGCTACATATAATGGAATGAATAAAACTAGACAAAATATACATCATTGCTGATGATAGCTTGTAAGAAGATGAAGAAGATCATGTCCTAACTACCACAGAAATTTGATGACACAGATCAGTCAGAACGATCCCTTTCATTTATGTCACAACTAGTAGTACTATGAAGGAGAAACTGTGACATATTTATGAAATCCTTTGGAAAGACTGACCGAGAGCTTCAGGAATCTTCTGACTGCTCCTTCTCAATGTCCTTTGCTGGCTCTCATCATGCCTCCTAATTGTGAATGTTCTCCAAGGTTTCATCCTAGGCCTCCTTATCTCCTCGCTACTCTCTCATTCTCTCTCTCTCTCTCTCCCCCTTTCTCCTTCCCTCCTCTCCCCCACCCCAATCTCCTGGGTTTAACTATTATTTCTAAATAGATGACTCATAAACTTCAGTCTTACATTACCAGTTGCCTATAGGACATTTCAAACTTGGGCTATCTCAAACTCAATATGTCTAAAATTGAACTCATTATTATCTATCCCTCCAAACCAACCCTGTCTCTCAAACTTTCCTATTTCTCTCAAATACAATGCCATCTTTCTAGTAACCTATGTTGATAATCTGTATTATACTCAATTCCTCACTCTCCCTCACCCCAAATAGCCAATCAGTGGCCATATCTTGTTGTTTCTATCTCTACAATGTCTTACATCCAACTCCTTTCCACTTACACAGCTATCACCCAATTTCAGACCGTTTTGCCTAGATCATTGCAATAGTCTCCTAATTGGTCTCCCTACCTTATCTTTTATCCCTCCAGTCTATCATTTTTTTTCCTTTTTGGCTAGGCAATGGGGTTCAGTGACTTGCCCTGGGTCACACAGCTAGTAAGTATTAAGTATCTGAGGCCACATTTGAACTCAGGTCCCCGTGACTCCAGGGTCAGTACTGCACCCACTGCGCCACCTAGCTGCCCCTCCATTCTACCATTTTGACACACATCTCAAGCACCATCTTTTGGATAAGGCCTTTCCTGATCCCCTGAACCACTTATTTAACTGTCTCATATTGGTTTGTATTTATTCTTTTATGTACATGCTGTATATACTTATACATGTCCTTGTTGTCTCCTTCATTAGAATTTGGCCTCCTTGTAGGTTGGGATTGTATCATTTTTTATACCTGGATCCTGAATGCTTAGTACAATGTCTGATACATAGTAGTTACTTAAGAGGTGCTTGCTGATTAACTGATAAAGCCCTTCACAAGCTGGTCCCCTCCTGCCTTTCTAGCCTTATATATTACTCTCCTCTGTGAACTTTTAGGTCCAGTCATACTGGCCTAATTGCTGCTCCTTACACATGTCACTCCCTCTCCATGTCTTTGCACTGGCTATCTTCCATGCTTGAAGTACACTCCTTCCTGACATCCACCTCTGGGAATCTTCGGTTCCTTCAAGATTCGTCAAGCACCGTCCTCTGGATGGAGCCCTTCCTGACTCCCTTCAATTGCTAGTGATCTTTCCTCACAAAATTACTTTGTATTCACTTTATATATTTTTGCTATATCTCTTCTGTCAGAATATAAGCTTCCTGAGGGCAGGGACTGTCTCACTTTTGGTTCTGTAGCCCCAGTGCTTAGCACAGTGTCAGCAATTTAGTAAATACTTGTTGTATGAATGACTAATCATGGTATCACAAATTAGTGATCCTGATAAATACTGCATAGAAGGTTTGATTTTTGTTTCCGGGGCTCCTTTTATTTGTTTGTTTTTTTGATAAGGCAATTGGGGTTAAGTGACTTTTCCAGGGTCACACAGCTAGTAAGTGTCAAGTGTCTGTGGCTGGATTTGAACTCAGGTCCTCCTGACTTCAAGGCTGGAGCTCTATGCACTGCACCACCTAGTTGCCCCACCAGGGCTCCTTTTATACCTACTGTGCATGTGTGTAGAGGGGGATGGGATGGGGGGGGGGGGGGAGGATGGACACTTGGTGACTCTTTGGGTCCTGCTACTAACTGTATTAAATAGAACCTTGTCCAGAAATATTCTATCCAGGCCATCAGAGAGCCACCTGCTCAAACTCTTAAAGCGGGTTTTATTTAAATTATTATTTGTCCATTGGAATGTTTGATTTAAATCAATTGTCAAGAAGGTTCAATTTAATATTTTTTTTACCCCCCCATAAACTGTAGAAGGGAGGTGACAAGGTATAATAGATAGAGATCTGGTCTCTGATGCAGGATGATTTGTATTTAATTCCCTCTAACACATACTGGCTGTATGAATCAAGACACTTTACTTCTCAGTGTCCCAGACAACTCTCTAAGATTTTAAGTTACAGAACAGATGCCAATTTCCATTGGTATAGGGGGTTTGTTTATCTGGAAGTTCCCTATACCACTAAAATCATTGGTCTAATCCAAAGTGGGAAAAAAAGAAAAGCAGAAACATGTAAGGTCCACAGAACTTCAAGATCCAGTCTTCATTCTCAGAAACAAATCTAAGTTTCATTTTTAAGAAAGATACATCCACATGAAGGATCTATGATCCTCTCTACCAACTCAAATAAGTCATAGGGAATAATTAGATACATGTAAATGTTAATTAATCTGCCCAGGGTCACAAAGCTGGTAAGTACCAGAGAAGGGATTTTAAGATCCCCAGTACCGGACTTTAACCAACTATGCAATACTGCTTCTCATACACTACATTTAATAGTGCATTCTACATAAAGTTTTTCTTGATTCTCATCAGTTGCTAGTGCCCTTTCTTCCCAAATTATCTTATATTCATTACATATAAGCATGTATGTGTATGTATATATATATATATAATTTAATATTTAATTTATTTTTCGGGTTGTCTGTTGATAGTATCAGAAAACTGAAAGATGATTTGGTTATTCTGCAAGTAAAGCTGGTGTTTCATCACCATGGAAGTACCCTGGATCTTCCAAATCCATACCCACAAAGCACAAGCTTTAGCAGATTCTACAAAGCTAGACCGCGTTTCCTTTCCAAGGACCAGTCTAGGTAACGTGGATTATCTTTTAATCCTTTAGTTAGACAGAAGATGATAAATGTTTTGTCCATGGTGACCTGTTGAAAAAATAAAAAATGCCAAACAGTCTTTACTCTTCTGAGGCCAAGTTGTCTTCTGCCACCTTCTGTGGCCATCGTGTTGGAGTTATTGCAAAAGGGAACTGTGGGGGGAAAGATCCTAAAGACTACAGAGTTCTTAAATGCCTCCAAATATTTATTTGGCTCTTAATGTATTATCTTTGTCCAATGACCAGTGAGTTAGTACACTACAGGAGGAACTGAGCCACATCCATATTGACATTCTTGCAACAAATGGTAGCAGAAGACAAAGATGTTCTAGTTAAGTGGAAAAACAGGTTGCAGCTTGTCCTTGGGGAGGCAAATAAAAGAAGGGCTGGTGTTATCATGTGCTGAAAGGCAAGGAGAATTATTCTGTGGGACATGCCGTCATTGTACGGTATAGGGTATAAGCCAAAAGACCACCATAAAAGTAACTGCAAATTATGCACTGACATTGAATGCCAGAAGATGAAACATTAAAGAAACCCAGTGACAAACAAATGGTGCATTCTTCCAAACCAAGACAACAGAGGTGGCACCATAACACTCAGTAACATCCATTCAGAGGCAAGCATCAATTGCACGCTTCATGGCTCCTATTAAATATTAAAATACACAAAAGGAAGACTTCTGTGGGACACAGAATATTTACATAAAGATACAGGCAAGGATGAGATGGAATGAGAAGATATGGCAAAGCTATGGTCTACCCTAGTGGAAGGAATACCATATCACTGGAATAATGAAGTCATAGAAATATCAAAGTAAATGAAAGAGGTACTTGTGAGGTCACACGGAGGAGAACTGTTTTTGATTCAACACATCAATCCTGGATGCTTATAGGATACTGTTGCCATAACTAACATCAAACTCAATGTCCTTGAGTACGGGAAGGATACGTGGTATTGTCAGGGTGAGTACTCCCTCCACTGGTTTTGATCACCACCCCTCTTTCTGACTTAGCAGGTCATCTTGGAGAGTTGTTGTGCTTAGCATTTCATTACCCTGTGTCCAACATGGTGCTGATAAATGACACTTTTGTGGATGCCTACAATTTTTATATAAAAGCTTTTATTTTCTGGATTTTTTTTCAATAACACACCCCTACAATTATTTGACTCTCAAAGCAAAAACAAACTTAAAAAAATCTTTTTAGGTCTTTTAGTTATAAATATGAAAGAAAAATGGTTAAGCAATAATTAAACCAGACTTTCAGTCAGGTCAAAATGAGAAACCTAAAATGCTATGTTATTACGCTGAAATTACCTTTCCAATTATACATGAATTTTAAGAGTAAACCCTTTTCTTGTAGACCAAAGGTTGCACTAAATTACTGGTAGAATGGTATTTTGAGGATGCGCTTTTTAAATGGGCCAGGAACATATATTACCTAAATCATTCTTTTAATAGTTAGCCTATGTTACTTTGTATTGTTAAGTATCTTTGTGCATTCATAGCTGACTTTCTAACTGGATTATTCTTTAAGGACAAGATCCATTTTTGTTTTCCCATTACTTAAAGTAATGGCTTCTACGTAGTCAGTGCTTAATAAGTATTTCCTGATGAAGATGAGGATTATTGTGATATAGATAATCTATACAGCACAATCATCTACTTATGTGGCTTGTTGGCCCAACTGTTTTTTCCCAAACTGTTTAGAGGTAACAGGGAAACAGCCAGGCCATGGTGAGGAGGGGGAAAGGATAGAGGAGAGTTTTCTTGGGGGGACAGAGTAGTCCTTGAAGATACTACAATGGGGGTCATGATTCCATTGACTGCACTAATGGTACAGAAATTGAATTATGGAGACAGCTGGAAGCAACACAGTGTTCTTTGGCATCTGACAGCTGCTACACTGCCATGGGGAGGTAGATGGCAGCTGAACACTGAACAGTGCCACGAAGAGCACTCCTGATTTTCCTTTAACACCCCCTTCCCCCCAGCTGCTTCATGACCACACAGAAAATGAGGCCACAGTCCCCATTCTGGGGATCTAGCCCTCCTATCTGCAGAAAGATACTTATATTCCCCACAGGGATGCTTCGGGAGCTGGACTACAAGGAATATAGATGTCCCTTGAAGGAGCATTTCTGGGACAGTCGCCATTTTGGTGATACATCCTCATGTTTTCTAGCATGCTAGAAATGATAGCAGTGAAAGTCAATTTGGGGACATTGTAGCAGGGAGCCTTGTCTGAAGTACAGGCTGGCCTAAACGGCCTCTCAGGTCTCTTCTAGCTCTATGATTCTACAATTCTATGAGTGACAGACTAATAGAAACAGAATAAGGAAGAATTAGAGGTGGAGAGCTCCAGAGTAGGGACAAGAGCAACACAACAAGAAAAGTGAACACAAAGACACAGACGCACACACATGCAATACCTTACTTTTAGAAAAAGAAAAAGAAAACGTCATGGGATAAGCAGACGTGGATTGTAGACACAGAGGAAAATACAAAATAATTTAAATACTCGAATAGCTATTCGAGCAGTGACAGTGCTTACAGTGTAGCAGCTGTCAGCTTGCCTGAGCCAGGCAAGTGACTGAAATGCAACTTAGGGGAAATTGTGGAGGGGTTTCTAGTATTCAAAGTTACTCTAGTGTAGAGGACTATGCTAGCCAGTTGGCCTAGGTGAGAAAAAAGTTGAAAGTGTTCAAGCCACTTCCTTAAGCTGTTTAAATTCCTCTTCCTGTAGTAGACATAATGTCCTAAATGGTATCATGATGATGATTCACTCCAAGGGACCTGGAACCTAATATGAGCATGGGGCTAGGAAGAAATCCCAAGGAGAGTCTTCCTAATTTCTTTGGAAAGGACCAGAGATAAATGTAGGAATTTTCTGTTGAAAATGCTTTTGAGTAGTTTTGCAAATTATTCTTCTGAGTAGAATTTAAGCTCCTTGAGGGCAAAGACTGCTTCGCTTTGCACAGAGTATACCCCATATCAAATTATTAATAACATTTTTGCATTCATTCATAGCCTATAGTTATATAATACTTTATATTACAAAGCAAACACTTTGCATAAAATTTATCATTTGAACCTAGAAACAGATTAAAGTACTTTAAGTATTATTATACTCATTATGAATTAAAATCTGATTGCCAGATAACATTGATGTTTTAATTGGTTTTAACTTAAACCATATAGAGGACTGGGATTTGTTTCCCCACAATAAAAATTTCGTTTTAACTATAAAATTGGGGATTAAAAATGAGCCAATATTTGTCTTTCTTCTTTAGTCTACATACATAGGAAGAGGAAGGTGAGGACTGAGTTTGTTACCTATGTAGCATTTACAAAATCACCCAGACTACTCTCAAACGAGAAGTTTCCTAACTTAATCTCTGGCCTCTTCCAAGAGGTAAGGGGCTTCTCCTCTTCAGAATGTAACACTTTGGAGCTGCTACCTAGTTCCCATACACTTCCATACTGTTTCTCTTTTATTTTTATGCTTAACTAAAAAATTTGGGGGGTTTAATATTTCATGATGTAATAATTATTTTTAAAATAATGATTTAAAAACTCTCCCTCAATTCATCTCCTATACCATTACAACCAAACACATGATGACTCATTTAAAGCCCCTCTGCATTTAGTCAATTAGGCAACTGAATTGAGAGAGGAAAAAACATTGGGTCAGGGGCTTTCTGTAAAGCAGAAAACTGCAGCCATGCTAAGGGGTACCCAATAGCCTGCTCTATAACATCTCTGTCCCCACATCTGCTCATTCCTTGCTGGTGACATTCTATTTTAGCACCAGGTTTCCCCTAAACAGAAACCATTAGCTTCCCCTAAGTTATATGGCAATATTTTCCCTATGTACATATGTATGTATGTATGTTTGTGTGTGTATACCCACACATGAATATACATACCCACATGTATATTCAACTGGAAAAAATACTTTCAACCACTGTGGATGTTTTAGGGAGGCTTATAAAACATTTCTATAGAGGGCAGAATTTGTATTTCTTTCCCCTAGTGCAATTTATCACCACCAGATTCCAATCCATTGACTAATATTTGCTGAGCATCTACTGAATGTAAGCCACCCCTACCCAGGATGCATATGCTTATGCAACAGCCAAGTTTTCTTAATGATACCTAATAAGAGTACAAGTGACTGCACCAAATTTCCCTGAACTGATAATAAAACAGAGGTAAAATCTATGATTTTTTTTTTAAAGGCAACCTAATATTCTTAAAGTCTTGAGTGATTTTTTTTTAGATTCAGGACAGGTATAATTTTTCACAGTTGGTATATAGTACTTATTTATTGAATAGAGTATTATATATCTGTGTAATGAATTTGATGCATTAGTAGTAACTGTGTGTTGTTTTCACCGTTATATATGCAGGCATACACAGTCCTACATATATTTGTATGCAGATATGCAGTAAGCAAGAAGTTACTGGGCAAAGCACTTCTAATTCTGGATAGAATTTAAAATAACCCCAGATTTTTTTAAAGTTTAAGATGAACTTTCACCCAAAATGAAACTGGCTCAGAAGTATAATTGATGCAGTTAATAGAAGGTCAAATGGGTATTTATATACATATATACATATGGACATCTATCTGTCTGTATGTCTGTCTCTGGCTATCCATCCATCTATCCATCCATCCACCTATCTAATTTATCTATCTATCTATCTATCTATCTACCTATCTTTCTATGCATCTTTCTGAAACAATCTAACAGATGGTAAGCTCTTAGAGGACAGGAATTATTTCATTTTTGTTTTGTATATACTAGTGCCTAAAACAGTGCTGGACACTTAATGAATGATTATTCAATTTCAATTTGAACCTAGATGCCTAGTTTGTTTGATACTACTTTTTAAAAAAATTACGCTTGTCTAGGTACACCAAATCTATTTCAATTTTTGCTAGTCCTTCAGAAGTGAAACAAATTTGCAGCCCAACTTCACTAGCCAGAGTGAATTCCCCCCCCCAAAATGTCCTCTACAACAGCAAAGTTTGCAGCACACTATAATTAAGCTCACATCCTGACAGTGAGAGAACAAAATTTCATTCTAAATATAAAGGAAGACTCTCCATTGTGCAAACCCCTGATTTTTTTTTTTTTAGGTAGGTTGTTTTAAGTGAGGTTTATAGAAGTAGACAATGATATGTCAATGTTCTCTTTAGCATGAAAAAAATTATTTTCGGGGGGAGGGAATACCTTATACATATATGAAAGGTGATTTACAACTCTATTGTTAATTTTTAATCTGAAGGAAGACTTTGTTTTGTTCTAAATCGCTTGCTTTCTGCCTTAATTTTAATCCATGATGCCTTCTTTCCCAGCTGTGAACAGCTGCTTCAAATGATATTTCACTTTTTGGTAGAAAGGCAGTTAAGTGGCTTTTTGCTAAATGGACTTGGATCACTCCATGGCTCGATGAATAACCTATTACGTCATAGAAGGCCTGCCTCAGTTCTTCTCCAGGTATTAAACACATTCATTAGGGAGTATCCCTTAAGCACAAGTCAACTAACCAGAATCTGTTGCAAATTCTGCAAAATAGAATCCCAACAACCCTGCTTACTTATGATGTACCTTTTGAGGCAATACAGTGGATAGAGCACCAGGCCTGGAATTAGGAAGACCTGAATTCAAATCTGGTCTCAGACTAGCTGTGTGACCTTAATCCTGTCTGCCTCAGTTTCCTCATGTGTAAAATGAACCAGAGAAGGAAGTGGCAAACCACCTCAGCATTTTTTTCCCAAGAAAACCCCAAATGGGGTCACAAAGAATCGTACACGACTGAAGTAACTCAACAAAACAACAACAAGTGGATAGGGTGTTGGGCCTACAGTTAGGAAGACCTGCTTCAGATACTTACCAGCTGTGTGACCTTGGGTGAGTCACTTAACCTTTCTTTGCCTCAGTCTCCTCAATTGCAAAATGGAAAAAAATAATAGCACCTGCCTCTCAGGGTTACTGTGAATCAAATGAGGTAACATTTCTAAAGCACTCAGAAAGTGGTTTGGCACATAGTAGGTGCTATAAAAAAGCTCATTATTTCACTATCATTATTACTATTATTCTAACAAGTAAAGTAGTGTTTACATGACGCAGCCTGGTTAGCAGCCTAGCATTCTAGTCCCTATTTCGTTTTGCACCTCTCTGGTCACGTCAAAAGTCAGATCTAAAAAAAAAAAAAAAAAGTCAAAGCCAGTTCACAACTTTGTCCCAAACAATTAAATATAAAATAAAATGTGCATATATTTCTGCTTTATGTTATACTATCAGACCATATTGTATGCTTTTGTGATTTGAATTGGGGGACAATAAGTTATTTCTTCTTTTAAAAAAGATTTCATCAGTACAGGGAATTCCCTCTATGTAAACTCCTTCCACCAAAGTATATCAGCCATTCTGGTACAACTTTCAGTCTCAGAGAGTTCCCTGGGGCACTGAGACTTTAAGAGATTTTCCCAAGATCACACAGTAGCAAGTGTCAGAGACAAGATTTGAAACAAGGTCTTCCTGACTCCAAGGTCAACTTTCTATACACTATATGACAGTGTATCTCATAAGTCCTTCCATATATAGGCGACATGATTCCCCCAAATGTGGCTTAAATAAAGCTTGAGTGCAGCCTAGAACTGATCTCATTATAACTCAGTAACTATAATATTTTTTCCCTTTCAAAGAGACCTCATTTAGGAGAGAAGTCATCTATATTGAGGCCAATATGGTGCTTATTTATTAATGCAATAAATATATTTTCCCATAAACCTACATTGAAGTATAACTCCGATGCCTCCTTTTGGCATGGCGGGCATTGTTGTGGTTCTTAAAAAGTCCAAGCAAACTGATCACAGACTCTGGCAGGTCAGACTAAGTAGGAAAGCTTCAAGTCCCTCTGAGCCTGATTTTATTTAGCTAATTTTAAGGAAATTTATCAAAGCAGGTTGGCAATAAGAATTCTCAAAGACTGGGCTAGTAACAACACATAGTATCTGCTCTGGTATAGGCTGTACCTATACAAATGAAATCACAGACTTTCTAAAGAGTTCACATTTTCGCCCAAAGTCTAATACACGAGGGAGGGCCTTTTGTGCTTCCAGGCTAAAAACACAGCAGAACTCCACAGTAAATAGAGGAGGCCCTGTGGCAGACATACCCAAGTCAAACATCATCATTTCATTAAGGCACCTTGAGATTAAGTGATGAAAAAAAAGACATATTTTCCAATGATTGCCTCGAATAAGGATAAATTATAGAATCTCATGCTCACGTGATTGTAGGATCATTAATAAGAGGACAATGGATGGAGCATTGGAGTTAAGATTCAGGAACAATTGGGTTGGAATACTTGACATACTGCCTCTTGATACTTAATAGCTTTGTGACCGACCATGTCATGGAACCTTTCTCATTTCACTTTCCTTAACTATAAAATGGGGATGGTAATACCTACAGTACTTATCTTACAGGGTTGTTTTATAAGAATCTACTGTTATAATCTATGTAAAATCTATGTAAAGTGCTTTGCAGACTTTAAAGGCACCATGTAAACATTCATCAGTCTTATTATTATTAGAAAACTCTAATAAAGGCTAACATGTATGTACTATAAGATTCATGAATTCGTGGACATAGGTTATAGTATCTAAAGCATGAAAGGATGTTACAATCCATCTACTTCAATCCTCTTCATTTTACAAGCCCAGAAAAGGAACTGTTATGTCCAAAGTCACACAGGAAGTCAGTGAAATAGCTGAGATTCAAACACAAAGCTAACTCTAAATCCACAATTTCCAGGTCTATAACTGAAATATAAATTGCCCATTCAAGCAATTAAACTACAGCTACTGTCACATCTACCACAGCTTCCATGATAACCCTGTCCCAATTCAATTCATACTAATACCCTGGAACTGTCACTCTGTCCACTTTAGTATGCAAAGTGGCTTAGCTTAAGGTGGGTCTATCCTGGCTATCATCCTATAAGGACATTTTAAATGTTTTACTTACAGATGACCCAGAAAAAAGCAATATACCAAATCTCCCATGTAACTTAAGAGATTATTTTCCTTAGATATCTCAATTCTCTTTCCCAGTTTTATCCCCTGTTCTGATCATGTGGTAAAATTGTGTTGGACGATACCCACTTTAAAGTGAGAAGACTTATGTTCACATGCCATCTCTATCACTTCAGGACAACTAGAGATAGACCACCACTGGACCCAGATGGCTCTGGAGGAGAGAGTGAGGTTGGTGCCCTTGCACAGCCCTTCCTCACTGAAATCTAATTCACTTGCAAGTCATGACATCACCTTCCTGATGTCATGGTCCTCTTCGAGAATGAAGGACAAACAATGAAGGAACGAACGAACGATCTCTGTCACTTAACACCTGTATTATTTTGGGCAAGTCACAACCTCCCTGGCCATTACTTCGCTTATTTGTAAAATGAGGTTAGAGTAAATGATCTCTGAGGTTCCTTCTAGATCCAAGCCTATGTTCCTATCATCATTTTAAAGGTGATAAAATGGGGGCAGGATATTACTACCCCCACTACTGCTGCTGCTGCTGCTGCTGCTGCTGCTGCTGCTACTGCTACTACTACTAAATGAAAATTATACAGGGCTCTAAAGTTTACAAATTGCTTTATATGTATTATCTCATTCAATCTTCTTTCTGTAATATAGATATCATTATCATCCCCATTTTACATATGTGGACACTAAGGTATCAAGCTGTTAGATACTTATCCAGGTTCAGCTAAATAAATGTCCAAGCCAGGATTAGAACCAAGTCTTTCTAACTCCAGCACCATGTCCACTATATACAAAAGTTGAACATTTTCTCAGGGCACAGAATAAGTTAATGGAACAGGCAGGACTGGAATCCAGATCTCTTCACTCCTCCTCTGGAACGCTGCACTCCTAAACTGCTTTATGCTCCAGAAACAACATTTCTATTGTTACATACAACAGAACAGAGGTAAAACTATTTGTCCTACATTAATGAGGAAACCAGGAAGAGTCACAGAGACTACTAGACCTATATAAAATGCTTCTTATTCTATGATGGTTTCTAATATTTGGCAAATCAATAGAAATATGAATTAATTTCCCAGAAGGCTATGGGCTCAATTTATATAAAGCAGGTCACAATGCAACAAAGTAGACTGAGATTATAAATGTCATGTTATCTTCAATTTAACTAGATTGCAAGCTCCTTAAGTAAAGGGATCATGTCTTCTCCTTCGGATTCTCCCTCTCCCTCTAACTCCCCAGCACTTAACCAAGTGCCTTTCACATCTTACGTGCTCAACAAATACTTGTTCATTCATCTTCTATTCTCAATACAGGTTGAATCAGTTTGCCTAAAAAAGGACCAAGGTAGCCACTAGCTGTGTAATAGAAAGAGTGTTGACATCCTTTTCAGACTTAGGTAACACACACACACACACACACACACACACACACCAAATTAGAGTAGACCTCTTGGCAGTGTGATGACAGCTCTGGCTGGGACCCCTGCTGCCACATTTAGCTCATTACCTGATTTCACTATTCTTCCAGTGATGTTATAAGGCTGTGAATCATGGAATAACCACAGTCTGTGAAGAATTAAATTTGTGGGTCACCCAAAGGGCAATGGAGAAATGCATGGTGGTCATAAACAGGCTGTAGCAAATTACTAACAAAGAACTATATCCCAGAAGCAGCATAAAAAATATTACCTTAGAGATGTATGACCAGAAAAGGAGGTGGTCTACTCAATTAGAGAGAGTGACAGATAACAGATGGACAGCCCATGAATTCCACTGCTATACAAAGAGACCTAGAGGAAGGTCCCCTCAGCATGATGGGTGGAACCCACGTGGGGAATTTATAAGAGCCAATGGGTAAGAAGAGTTGTACAAGATAAGGAGGTGTGGGTGGGTTGTCAACTGCCCCACTGAAGGGAGAAGTTAAGTCAATGAGATCCCTGATCATTAGAAGTGCTAAGGTATCTTGTTACCCGATATGGGTACTAGGAAGGGCTAATGTTTGACTTCACACCAGGTGGGATGTCTGAACTTGGTCCTGAATTGTCAGATCCATCATCCTTCCCAAACCCTATAGGCCATCAGGCCATCTCAGATCCCAACAGTTGACAACCCTTCCCCCAATTAGATTGGTCTGAGTCAATTTGAGATTTCTGCAGGGCTCTACATAGAGAGGGATAAAATTAATAAATTGTAGAAAGGGCAAAAGAAGATCAAAGAGTTAACCAAATATGAGCCCAGGGCCTCACTGGAGAACTCTCAAGTTTTCTAAGTCAACAGCTATCTTTCCCTGGAACCAAGTAAATAGCCTGGTTTAATGCTCCATGGCACCAGCCATAGGTACATCAAGATTCCAGGTTCCTGATTAGCATGACTTCTGCCCTTCTGGGTCCCCAACCAACATGTGCCCCCATGTTTCAGGGCACTCACTGTACATGGGTCTTGGTCCTGTTCAATTTAGGGTTCTCTGGTTGAGCTCACTGGCAACAACAACAACAAAACTAGCTTACATTTCTTTGAGTTTAATGACATAACAATAAATAATGCCACAACGGCTGCCAATTGTGAATGGGCACTGTCACTGGCTTGGCCTTGGCATTTCAACAAAAACCCTTACGAGTTACAGCAAGGGCTTGTCTTGAAAATATGGGAGAAGCAAAAAACATATCTGCCTATAGGTTAAGGAGGGAAGGAGTTATGGGGTCAAAAAAATGTATGAATGGAGAATAAGATGGGCTGATGCTGGCTGGAATTGTGGGAGTGGCAAGTAAAGCAAGAATGCCTCTCAGCATTCAGTTAACGCTCTCCTAATGCTCTAGACAAAAGGAAATGCAAAAATATACATGGGCTGCTATCTGTATTAGTGGAGGGAATATGTACATCAAAGAGATCACAGCATCAGCTGCATGTCTGAGTTGCTACAGTTATACAATCCAAAACATATATAGATTAAGAAGCAGTATAGCACAGTAAAAAAAAAAAAATGGCACTGGATCAGGAGACCTAGGTTTAAATCCTGGCTCTGCTACTCATTACTTGTATGACCTTGAGCAAGTCTCTTTTTCTATCTGGGCCTCAGTTTAGTTCTGCATTTCTGCGCTCAATAAACTGATAGGGTTGAACTAGAAAAATCTCTATGGTTCCTTAAAGAGCACTAGACTTAGGTGAACCCAAAAAACTTGGGTTCAAATCCCAACTCCAATACTTAGCCTTGGTTATTGGGCCTCAGTTCCCTCATCTGTAAATTAAGGAGGTTGGACTAGATGGCCAATAAAGTCCTTTCCACCTGTCATCTATGATCCTGTAACACAAAGCCCCCCAAACACCAATGGTGCTGTCCCACCACCATCACCAAAGTTCACAGATATCTTCTCTTTTTATAATATGCTACCTATTAAAGGCCATGCACTAACAGAGCCTGCCCACAGTACTGAGACCCACCTGCAACTATCATTGTGTCCCCCTTGCCACAGGTGTCCACCCGTACTGTTACATGGACCAGCTAAGCCCTTTACTGGTCAGCTTGCCAATATCTATTTGTTAATTACTTATTTATGTTTGATGCACTGTGCTAAGAACTGGAGGTAGGCAGGAAGGAAGGCAGGAACACAGTGTCTGTCCTCAAAGAGATTACAATCTAATGGGGAAGACAACATGCAAGCAACTATGTACCTAGAGGGCATATGGGAGGTAATTTATTTATTTGTTTGTTTGTTTATTTATTTATTTAATTAATTTTTGCTAAAGTGACTTGCCCAGGGTCACACAACTAGTGGGAAGTAATCTCAAAGAGAAGGTTGGGAGTTGAGTTGGGGAGGGAGGCATCAGGAAGGGCCTCTTACAGAAGGTAGGATCTGTGCAGAGTCTTGAAGGAAGCCAGGTGCCTCAGGAGCTGCACCAAAATGCACCAAGGGAGCCATACAAAAATGGCTTTGCTCTGCTTCATGAATCCCCAAGCTTTTGGTGAGCAACCACGTTTGAGGATTTAAAGAAGTACAGTTGGACAGGCCCTTTAGATGACTTCTCTGTCTCTCTCTCTCTCTCTGTCTCTCCGTCTCTCTCTCTCTGTCTCTCTCTGTCTCTCTCTCTCTCTCTCTCTGTCAATCAAGGTTAAGTGACTTGCCCAGAGTTACACTGCTGGTAAGTGTCTGAGGCCATATTTGAACTCAGATCCTCCCACTGTACCACCTAGCTGCCCCTAGATGACTTCTCTTCCCCATGAGGACTGACAGGGAGCACTTCTCCATCCTCTCAATAATTCACAAGTTGAGTCTATGGGGGTTGTGGCTGCTCCAACCTGTCTGCTGCCCTTGGAAAAGTTCCCATTTCTGCTGCTCCAGCAGGAAAGTTTAAAATTTCTCTTCTATACTAGTCTGCATTGAATCGTTCTCAAAGCAAAGACACAGGAGAAGCACATAGCTCCTCAAGAAGAAATCCCAGGGGGCCCAACCTCCCTCGCTCTCTCTGCCTCTTCCCTACCCGACCCCAACCCACGAAGCGCCATACTTTGCAAGAAGCCTTTGCCAGGAGTGAAGACTATGTCACACCAAGAAAATCCACCATTTACCCCAAGCTGTTTTCTTTGTGGTTTCTTCAGTAGCAGGCACACATGCCTTTGGTGTTTACCGTCAGCAATTTCCAATGTGCTGACACAAGGAAAAGTGACCACAAAGCCGATGCAACGCAGCAAGGGGGAGGAGGGTGGGGGAAGCAGGAGATGCTAGGCCTAAAACCTGGACTGCTTTCCTCTCCTGCCCCACAAGGGAGGCAAGGATTTGATGAGTGTGAGCTGGAACAAGCCGCACCTTTCCCTTGCTTTTTTCTTTGCCATCACAGCTCTGTCCCCGATGTTTCTATTTTGGTGGCTGACACATGCAGAGCTGTGGAGGAGGGACTCATTCCCACTACAAATGTTATGTCTCTCTCCCTGCTGTTGGCTCATACGGAAAGGGGGGGGGGGTCACGCTGCTGCTCTCCCCAGCAGCTTTAGGAACCTCTTCCTTCTACACTGATTCACTCAAAAAAGTTCTTTCAGGGGCTCGTCTGTCTTTGCCCCTCCCCAATATCCCCCCTCCCTCTCAGGAGCAAAGGAAAGTTTCCTAAACAGAAAGAATGCCCAAAACTTGCTGGGTTGAACGTCTAGATAAAGAGAGATCACATCTAACTGAGACTTGAAAAGAGAATTCTCCCTTGCCATTCTGGTCATGTCAGGGGAATGGTGACCGGGATGGTAGGCAGATTGGACATAGCACCCTACAGGGATGAGGAGAATGAGCTGGGGGAAGTTAGGCTCCATAGGATTTCTTCTTAAGAAATAGGAGAAACACATGGACCAGTGAAGAGTAAAATTCAACACAGAAACAAAGTCAAGGAAGTAAATGGCTCAGTGAAAATAGATTAATTTCCAGCGTAACCCCAAAAAGTTTAGTTCCAGACCAGGACTAATTGAGTAAATCTACTATATATCAAATTTGTCTCTAGAACAATAGTATCAAGCTCAAATAAAAACAAGGCCACTAATCTGCACATAATGATCCCTTTGGGCTGCATGTTGACTTAGTTTTCAAATGTCACATTACCTATATTTTATAGCATTTTTATTTATTTTGTTTAATATCTCCCACTTACATTTTAATCTGGCTTCAATAGCTTGTGCAGATGTTTGACACCCCTGCTCTACAAGACCAGTTTGGCCCTAGAATTACCATAACTAACTGGGAGGAGACCAGCAATTAACTCTCAAAACTAACTGGGAGTTAGGAGACCAAATCTCAGCTCTGCTGCTTAACAGATCTACATTGTCTGGCAAATCACTTAACTGTCCTGAGCCTCTATTCCTTATTTGTAAGACTGAGATGAGGAAATGGAATCTGATTATCTCTCAGGTCCCTTCTAGTTATAATCAGTCACATAACAAGGTAGGGTTTGGGCTCCATGTAATTCAAAGCTTGGGTCCATCGTAAATCAGATCCTACCCAGGACCCAGGACCCAGGACCCAGGACCCAGGACCCAGAACCCTCTTGGTTTCCTAAAGGTTCTTTAGGTAATCAAGAGCTAGGCAGGACTCTCTAGGTCGGATTTAATGCAGATTAGAAAGAACTCATTTGGGCCTGTCCCAGTTCACACTCAAATTTGAATACGCTATTTACAACAAAAGTGATCACTTTGTTTACTTTATGTCAGATTTTTAGAATAGAACAGAACTTAGAAAGGAAAACAAGAAGAAGAATATCATGGCCTGAGGAATGGTCTAATAATCAATAAGGTTGTGTTAATTTAATGCTCCTGTGAGATGGAGAATGGAGAAGTAGAGGGATGGCTGGCCTAGGAGTCTGAAAGCCCTCAGCCGAAGTCTTTCTTGCCTCTGACACATACTGGCTACATGACCAGAGGCAAATAATTTAAACTGGCAGCCTTCCAAACAATGCTCTTGGACTATAAGCTATAGAGGAGTTGCCAGTCTGCTTTGGGGGAGGAAGTTTTCTTGTACACTAGGGAATTCCACACACCAATAAAATCACAGGTTTGCATTCTTCTTCCATTCCCACAACAGGGATATTTTTAAAATATTCGCTACACATAACCTTTAGTTTTTTTGCTTATATACATACACACTCATGTATATATATATATACACACACACACACACACACACAGATATACACCTATGTTATATATACATATATGTATATATGGGGCAGCTAGGTGGTACAGTGGATAAAGTGTTGAATCTGGAGTCAGGAAGACTCTTCTTCCTGAGTTCAAATCTGGCCTCAGACACTTATTAATAGTGTGTCCCTGGGCAAATCACTTAACTTCTGTTTGCCTCAGTTTTCTCATTTGTAAAATGGGGATAAAAGTAGCACCTAGCTCCTAAGGTTGTTGTGAGGACCAAAGAAAATAATATTTGTAAAGTTCTTAGCATAGAGCCTGACAGGTAGTAAACACTATATAAATGTTAGCTAGATGGCACAGTGGATAGGGCGCTGGCCTGGAGTTAGGAAGACTCATCTTTCTGAGGCCAAATCTGGCCTCTGACACTTACTAGTTGTGTGACTCTGGGCAAATCACTTAACCCTGTTTGCCTCAGTTTCCTCATCTGTCAAATGAGCTGGAGAATGGAACAGCAAGCCACTCCAGTATCTTTGCCCAGAAAAACCCAAATGGAGTCACAAAAAGTTGGACATGACTAAAAGGACTCAATAACAACAATATGTATGTATGTATATATGCATTAAATAAATATACACATATATGTACACATGCATACCTATAGAAACAATACAAGAATTCCTTGACATTTCTCTAGTAAGCAACTTTAGGCTTTAAAAAGAGGAAGATGTAAAGGTTCTGTGAATAATATGAATTTTAGAGTGGATGGAATTCTTCAGATTTCTCTCATGCATCTCCTGTCTACTCCTGGGAACAGACCTTAGATTTTATTGCTTTGAGGCCATGGAGAGATTGAGAAACAACCCATCAATCATAATCTGGTATGGCTATCACCTTTGAAATTTTTTTTATGGTAACTATACTGGCAGGCTCTACAGATATATGTAGAGTGGTCACATCTAGCTTGGCAAAAATGCATTTCACCTCAGCTCATTTCTACGGGAAAAAAAATGGAACTTTCTTGCCCTAGTATATTCCAAAGTGTGATCAATTTCAAACAGGCCTCATTCATTACAATGAAGCTTAAAATAAGCCTTCTTTTAATTGCGCTATTTCATGTCAGAAACAAGTCAGTGGTCCAGGTGATATATCAGGTGAGTTTCCTGCCTGATTATGTAGCATTTGCTACTCAGAATGCATTACTTCACCTTATAGATTCAATCCATCCATTCCACCAATGAATCAAGATCATGAGAAGTTGAATTCTGACACCACATAGAGCTTAATTTATTTTCTTACACAAAATAGGGCTAACTGAACTGTTTTAGAAGTCTCACTCCTAGCTAGCCAGTGAAGTTATTTGTCTCTGGAAGGAAAATAAACGGAAAATAGAGGCACAAAATTAAAGACCTGGCAAAAAATAATCCCTCTATTCCTCATGGGAGAGAAAGACGCAAAAAGAGACAACAGCCTACCTATGCAAATAGGAAGGGGAGAGGGAAGGAGAGAAAGAGAGAGGGGAGGGGAGGAAAGGAGGGAAGGAAGAGGAGAGAGAGAGAGAGAGAGAAGATAAAAGAATGAAAGGAAGGAGGGAAGAAAGAAAGGAAGGAGGGAAGAAAGAAAGAAAGGAAGGAAGAAAGAAGAAAACAGTAAAGGGGGAAGGGGGTTGACATTCTATGCTGTATTCTTTGCATAAAAAATCAGAGTAACATTCAGGTCCTCTGTACAGAGCAGAGTGAAAATATCTACTCCTTTTTTTTTTTTTTTGCTTTATGGTGAGGCGATTGGGGTTAAGTGACTTGCCCAGGGTCACACGGCTAGTAAGTGTTAAGTGTCTGGGGCTGAATTTGAACTCAGGTCCTCCTGACTCCAAGGCCAGAGCTCTATTTACTGCGCCACCTAGCTGCCCCGAAAATATCTACTCTTGACCAAGAAAGATGGAGTGGGGTGTGTGGGAGATGAAGCATGTGACCTTATACACTGCAAAGGCATGAAAGCAGGATAACATTGTACTACTTGGAATCTCCAACAAAGATCCAACAATTTATTGCTTTTAATACCTGAGTAAGGATGTCTGAGTCTCCCATGATCATCCTAACACTAGTCAACAGTTTTGATCAGGATAGCTTAGGTTTGAAGACAGAGGACAAATAAATTTAAATCAATTAAGTTCTAGAGACATTTTTTAATCACTTGCCATGTGCAAGAACATCATCCCAGGTTCTAGGGATAAAAAGGACTCAGAATGATAAATACAAAACATAAACAAAATTATATGAAATAATTTCAAGAAGAAGAGAGTGTTAATACTTGGCGGGAGGAAGACAGAATCAGAAACACCCTCATGGAGGAGGTGGTGCCTGAGCTGTTCCCAGAAGAGAACTCGTGATTTCACAAGGTGGTAAATAAAGAGGGTGAACCCACTTCCAGAGATGAGGGTCCATTTGGATAAAGGAACGGCAATCAGAGATGAAAAGTCATGTATGGTAAATATGGTTGGGGATTGGGGAACATGAGATAGGGGAAGGATGAAAAAGAATCCAAGAGATATTAAAGAAGATGCAAGAATGAGATAGAAGGTGGAGGAAATCCAAGATTGTCAATCGGAGTGTCAGAGAAATCTGGGGGGAAAAATCCAAGTATGAACTAACCCTTGTCATCATTCAGATGGGTAGACATAGTTTCATATTTGAGAAAAAATTGTGCTTATTTGGTACGGATCTTTGAGTCTAGGAAGTTAAATCCACTGTTTTGACAATAGGACCTTGTCTTACAGCAATATCATGCAAACAATTACGTCCACGTGGCTGACTAAGACAGTTACTCTGAAACGAACCAACATATTCTCTACTGGTTTCCTCCATGACTTCTCTACCTAAATTGTTATGATCCTGTGGTTACCTGGATTCTACACTTACGAGAGTCACTTAGTAGTTGTTACTTGTTTTCTGTTGTTGTTACCATTTCATGTCATTTGCTAATCAACAGACAAGAAATGTTCCCCCAACCTTAAGCTAGATGGTAGCCATTTAGCTTAGTAATTGTGACACAGTTGCAAACGGTGATCATTTGCATATCCGTGACTGACACAGAAGATCATTAATTAGGCATTCCGAGTGTATGTATATATGTATAAATTAGCATCTATTCACCATTTAAACTGTAATAGATTTTTCATATCTGAATATTAACCATGTAGGAAAATTACTAAGTTTCCTGAGCAAATGCAGCAAACAATAGCCATAGCGGCCAAAAAAAAAAAAGAAAGAAAGAAAGAAAAGAAAATGAAAAAGAAAAGAAATAAAAAGGAAAGAAAAAAGAAAGAAAAAGAAAAAAAGAAAAATGTGGAGAATAGATTTTTAGGTACAGGACTGAACACAGTGGAAAGAGGTGCTTGACGTAGAATCATGGGATTTAGTGCTAGAAGATATCTTACAGATAATTTCATTTTAAAGAAGAGGAAACTGAAGCTCACGGAAGGGAAATGACTTGTCCAAGGTTGTTCATTGCAACAAACATGTTTGTTACTGCAGTAATAAGCCAATCCCTGCCCTCGGGCTCACATTCTATTGGAGGAGGGGGAGGCATCGGGAAATGTACAGGCATAACTAAGCACAAGGCAACTTGAGGAAAAAGAAATATCAGTAACAACTGAAAGGAGCAGGAAAAACTTCACAAAGGACACGACACCTGGTCCTTGAAGAACACTAAGGATTTATTTTCTTTATATGTTTGAATTAATCTCTTTTGTTTTTATGCCACTTATATTCCCTTACAACAAAGAATTTTTAAAAAGAGTTGAAAAAAGTAAAAACAGTTCAGCAAAACTCGCCAACACCCTGGACAAGTCTGACATCTGTAGTATTCAACAGCCATATTCCATCACCTCTACCTTCTCTATCTCTTTGATGGGGCCAAGCCTGGTCGTTATAATTACACAGTATATATACTTTCAATTGTTTTGCTATTGTTTCCATTAATACTGTCACAATCATTGTGTATATTGTTTTCCCGGTCTGCTTATTTTGATTTGTATCAATTCATATATGTCTCTCCATATTTATAGTCATTGTAGTAATTTTTTTTCTTATAGCAAAGTAATATTGTGATTCAGCGATGTACCACAACTTATTTGGCCATTCTCCAACTGAGGGGCATCTATTTTCCCCTTTAGTTTTTGCTACTATAAAAATGCTGATATCGCTACTTTGATGCATCTGGAATTTATCTTTTTATCATTTCCTTGGGCTATGTGTCCAGCAGCGTAGTCTCTGCGACAAAGGGTACTGACATTTTAGTCATTTTCTTTACATAATTCCAAATTGCTTTCCAGATAGGTTGGACTAATTCATAGCTTCATTAACGGTGCATTAACGTGCTGGTCTTTCTATAACCCCTCCAACACTGACTACTCTCATCTTTTTCACGTTTGCCAATTTGCTGGGTGGAAGACAAGGATAAACGAGGAGAAATAATCTAGTCGTGGGGGGGGGCATAAGATGTGAGATGGACTGCTTGTTGATTAAACACTGTTAACAGGACATTCAGTAAACTGCAGGTCTGGGATTCAAACCCAGGTCCCCTGACTCTAAGTACAGTGCTCTATACACTGGATCACGCTGCCATCACTTCATCATTCACTATATCAGGCTGTGGATCACCACATTTCTCAAATATCTGGGAGCCAAGAACTCATTTCTTTTCCTTTGGAATGCTTATTATGCCTCTCACTAACTCAGGTATTACCAACATTTACCATCTATTTCTGGTTCTGGTCCCTTATAGAGAAACCCTTACCAGCTAATGCAGAACAGGACAACTGTTTTCGGTACTGGTCCCCAGAGATTCACTTGAATCGTCCCTGACGTGAATCTAGGTTTATTTGTTTGTTTGTTTTAATAGAGAATGTGTCCTTAGTACCTCTGACTACAGGTTAAAATAGAGATACAGGATCACACACAAAGTACTTACGGGCTGACCCTTGCTAATATGGCATTGATATTCACTATGCTGTCCCTCTCCTACCCACTCCCCTCCCTCTCCCTATTCCCAACCCCATCCCCCAAGAATTTAGTCATCTCTTTGACAGTAGGGGTGATTTCCTTTCTGTCTCTGTGTCTCTAGCACCTAGCATAGTATATTGTAAATAGTAGGTGCTTAAGAAAAGCTTGTTGGATTGGATTATCAAAGAACTTATATTTGTGGTGTTTGATTTACACTGGGGCAATAATATGCTCTCTCCTGATTTCCCTTGTGACCAACTACACACATTTGTAAGATGGTTATCCAGGATGAGGGGTGCAATTTGTGGCTATGTAACAGCTTTTCTCTGCCCAAAGATAACTGGCCCTTGTGGGGGCTGAACCAGTGACCCTCATCTCATTAGCACCATGCTGTTGCCACAGGAGATAACCCACCACATAGGAGAATACCTTTGACGGCACGTCTAGCCAATAGACTTCTCAGAATTTTACAACAGCATTTACACAAAAAAATCATGTAAAATAAGTTACTATTCTCAACCTGGAAATCCAGAATGAGCAAATGAAATAATACAGATGTTGGGGGGAGAGGAAGGAAAAAACAATAATGGAATTAAAAATGATTATCCATACATAGTCATAAAGAAAGGCAGGTAGTGGTGATTTAGGTCATGTGAATAAAAATTTAATTCTGATAAGAGGCAGCATGGTAACAGGGAAAGGTCAGTAGCTTCGAAATCAAAAGACTTTAGTTTAACTGCTAACTCCACTATTTACTCCCTATATGACCTTGGGTAAGTGACTTAACCTCCCCAAACATGATTTTCTTCATCTATAAAACAGAGGGGTTGGACAAGATGATCTCTCAGGGCCCTTCCATTCCAGCTTGAAATCTCTGATATTGTAATTCAAATGTGGTGTAGTAGATAGAGAACTGTTTTTGCAATCACAAAGACCTGGGTTCATACCCCACCTCTGACACTTGAAAGGTAGGTGACCAGTAGTCACATCATTAGCCTCTTTCAGTCGCAGCTGCTTCATCTGCAAAATTGTTCTTAGGATTGTCATGAGGTGATGTGTGTATTTTGCAAATTTTAAAATACTACTATATAAAGGTTGGTATTATTCATTTAATAAGTGCTAGGCTATGTGCTAAGAGTTGAGTTTACAAAGACAAAAAATGAAATAGGGCCTGCATTCAAGGAGTTCACATCTTGAGCTAAGGCAGTATTATGTAAACATATGATGCTTGAAATAATCATTACATTATGTTAATATATTATCATCATTATACCATATTGCCAGCCCATGTTGGAGGGAGACAAATAAAAAGAGTTGCTTCTATGAAGATTCCCCCACATTACAAGTTCCCAGGAATCAGTTCTTAATAAATAACCTTGCCCTGTTGGGTCAGGAAGAGCCAATCAGCTTGCCTTGAGAACAGTGCATTTAGGAAATAGCCCAGGTCACCATGCTTTATCATTAAACTTTAATTCAACTTTGTACTTATAACCCCAACATCTGGCCCAGTGCCTTGCACAGAGCAGGCACTTAATACATATTTGTTGATAAGAGTGATTGACAGACCCTGTGTGCCACCCCACCCCTCTTTATACTCTGGGGCTCCCTGCTAAATGTTTTAGGGGCTTTAGTAACTAACTCCCCTTGAATAAGTGTTGACAGATCCACCCTTATACCAACTCATATTTTGTAGGAAGGTAGGGATGATGGTTGTTCTCAGCCCTTGGGCCAAGGTAAGAGTCACACTCTACAACTTCATCTTTTTAAATACCATTGCCACAAACTCACAAAGCTCCGAGTACTCAGATCATAATTTGAGATTTTAAGCACCAGCAGAACATAAGCTTCCTGATGGGCAGGGACTATTTCATTGCTGGCTAGCAGAGTAGGTAATTAGTAATTGCTTGTTGATCGACTGACTCTGACCCAATATGTGTGCTAGATTAGAATCCAAGAAACCTGAGTATGCCATTCTATAGGCAATAGGGCCAGCTGAGTCTAGCGGTTCCCATCATGGGAAAGACATTTTTGGCTTTTACCCTGTTATTATGGTTTTATCTGTAGGTTTTATCAAACCTACAGATTCATTTATCTATTAATTCAGAGGCTCTTAACTTGGGGGTCCATGAGCTATTTTAAAATATTTTGATATCTGTATTTCAAAATAATTGCTTTCCTTTGTAATTCGATATATTTTATTTGATGCATTTTAAATATTATTCTGAGAAGGGGTGCAGAGGCTTCATCAGATTGTCAAAGGGATCCATGACACAAAAAAAGTTAAGAATCCCTACATTCCTTCATTCAATGGCAGAAACAAGATGCAGTATTTTGCAATTAAAGCTCATCTTCCATGACCAAAATCTAGGAGTAGCACAGAAAAAGTGGATGACCCAAGTCTGACCTACAGAGACACGTACCAATTTAGATTGCGGAATAAGAATTACAGGGCTGGAAAGGATGTGTGTTTAAAAATAGGACAAGTTTTATTTGAGGCCTCACTTGAGCTTCACAAAATTAGTAGAGGAGATAAGGAAAAATTTAAAATTCAATAACAAGAAAGTTTTGTATCCAAACAAAACCCCAAGATCTTGTTCTCTTTTGTTCTTTCTTTTTTTCTTCCTAGCATCCCAATGACAATGGGCTTTTCTAATCACACTGCAGCCTTCCCAAAAGATGCTGAAGAAGTTTGGCACTAAAAAGAAATCATTCTGCAACAGGTGCTCTCACAGTCCAAAGGAAACCCCTCAACAACTCATTAGTTTTAATGCTGCCCTAGAAGCTGGGTCTGGGGGGCAGCTAGGTGGCATAGTGGATAGAGCTCTGGCCTTGGAGTCATGAGGACCTGAGTTCAAATCCACTCTCAGACACATGACACTTACTAGCTGTGTGACCCTGTGCAAGTCACTTAACCCCAACTGCGTCACCAAAAAGCAAAAAAAAGAAGAAGAAGAAGAAGAAGAAGCTGGGTCTGTTCTAAGGTATATCCAGGAATCCTATTCAGTCTAGGACACTAGAAGCTGCTTAGAGTACATTTGAACTCTGAGTAAGACCAAGAACAAAAATGGTGGTCAGAAGTATTTTACTAATGGTAGAATCAAAGTATTGTATTTAAACAAAGTATCCCATCATATTCTTGACATCAATATAGAGAGACATGGACTGCACAGCAGTACAGTCACGGGGGTTCCCAAAAGGTAGAATTTCTATATCAAAGTAGTCTTGCAAGTGGGGAGATGGCAACCTAGAAATCAGTCTCCAATGGCCTGCTATAGGGCTCTTGTCTTAGGCTTGCCCTGGTCAACAATTTTGACGATACTCGGAGGAAGCTGCAGATGGTATGTTTCATCAAACCTACAGATCATCAACAACCCCACCACCCCTCAATGCCCCCAAATGGGAGAATTTGGGGATGTTAGGCCAGACTCAACAAGAATTTCAAGTGGAGAAGCAGTGTGGCAGAGTAGAAAGAAGATCAGCACTGGAGTCAGAAAGGCTTGGGTTTCAAATCTAGCATCTGACCCATATTGTCTATGTGACCACGAGCAAAGCATTTAAGCTCTTAGTGCTCCTGACAGCTCTCTCAGAGGATAAATTATAGACTAATCGCTAATCAGTATCGTATCAGTAAATGGAGTTCCTATACCAGGAGTTCCCAACAGTGATGAAATTACAGGTCTAGACCAAAACCATAGATTCATATATTTAAAGCACAGAGGTGGGGAAAAATATCAGCTATAACAGCTAACATTTAATAATAGCTAAGACAGCTAGGTGGTGCAGTGGATAGAGTGCCAGGCCTGGAGTGTTCAAATCCAGCCCCAGAATTGTACTAGCTGTATAACCCTGGGCAAGTCACTTAACCCTGTTTGCTTCAGTTTCCTCATCTGTCAAATGAGCTAGAGAAGGAAATGGCAAACCACTCCAGTATCTTCACCAAGAAAACTCCAAAAGGGGTCATGAAGAGTCAGACATCACTGAAAAGCAACTAAACAAAAAAAAATAGCTAATACGTATATAGCTCTATAGCTCTATAGCTCTATTATTATGTGCCAGGCACTGTGCTAGGGTTTTAAAATGATTATCTCATTTGACCCTCACAATAACCTGGGGAGATAAATGTTATTATTACACTCAGTTTTACAGATAAAGAAACTAAGGCAAATGGAAGACGAGCATCATATAGAGAGAAGAGCCTAGATAACTATACAAATGAAAAAAGCCTAGGGAAACTGAGGCCCAGAGTAGTCTAATGATTTGCCTCAGAAGACATAGAAGAGTGAGGAAAAGGGTATCATAGGTGATACCCTAATCCCCTTTGTATGTCTCCCCAAACTACAAGCTCACTAATAACGGTAGTTGACACTGCTCAATATTTAAAAATGCTTTTACATAGATTATACATCTGATCCTAAAAAGAACCTTATTATAAATTAGGTACTATAGTCATTATTGTCCCCATTTTACAGATGAGGAACTGAGGCTCAGAAAGGTTAAATGATTCAGTGAGGTTAAAGGTAGCCGTATAGTACTGAAGAAACACTGGCTTTGGTGTTGGAGAGCTTGGGTTTGAATTTCTAGCTCTGTGACTTACAACTCATGTGACCTTGTACAAGTTACTGGGCCTCAATTTATTTAGGTATAAAATGAGGGAACCAGAGAAGATAACCTTTACATTTCCTTCCATCTTTAGGTCTATGATTTTATAATTACTCATGGTCACACAGTTAGTAAATGTCAGAGGCAGGATTTGAACTTGGCCCTTTACTAAGTCTAAGAACTTCCCATTACTCCACATCTTCCATTTTGCTCAGCATGAGCCAGTGGTGTGATGTGGTGGCCAAAAATGCTAATTCTATCTTAGTTACTATCAATAGAAAAGAAGTAACCAGAACTAAGCAGGTGATGGCACTACTTTAGTCTGCCCTGGTCAGACAATATCTGCAGCACTGTATTCAATTCTGGGTGCTATGCTTCAAGAGTGACAAACATCCAGAAAAGGATGACCAAGATGGTAAGAAGACTTGAAAATGTGTCATGAGGGAATTGGCTTTTCTTCACTATGCATATTTGTTACAAGAATTTTTTTTCCTTGAGAGGGAGAGAAAATAGATGTTTGTTAACTTTTCAAAATTGTGTACATGGATGCAGGGTGCTACAGAGTGGAACGTTGTATGTACTTTCAGATGAGGTCAGTGTTTTATTAGTTTTACTTAATTATTTTACTTTGTTACAAGAGAAATTTCAGGAAGTGGGAGAAATCTGTAAATATTAACAGAAAAACAAAACACATCAGTAAAACTTTTAAATGTTTTTGGGGGGTTTGTTTTTGTTTTTCGGGTTTTTTTTTAACAAAAGAATCTATTGAAGGGACTTGGAGAAAAGAAGACTTCAGGAAAGGCTTGGCTTCAAATGTCTGAAGCACCATTGGATGAAAAAGGAATAACCTTTTTTTTGTTGTTGTTGTTATTTTCAGCCTCAGAAAACAAAACTAATGACAATGGATGGGAGTTACAGGGAGCCACAATTTGCCTGAGTATGAGAGACAGAACTTTAATAATTTTAGTTATCTAATAGTAGAATAAATTGCCTTATTAGTCAGTGGTTTCCCTCCCAATGGTTGAGTATGAGTTTGAGGCTAGGAGAGCATTCATTACAACAATCCTGTTTTAGGTAATGGTTGGGCTACGTGACCTCAAAGATCTATTCTGTCAGTAAGATTTATGATCCTGTTGACATTTGTTAACTGAATCACTACTAGTCTTCCTACAGAAGCAACATAGGGTCTTCCACCAAGGAAATGGGAGTTAACCTAAGTTCTATTCTTGCCCGTCACAGACTATGTGAGTCTGCAATGTCAATTCTCCATCCGAAAATAAGGCGAAGACCTGCCATTTACAATCTTCAGAAGACTGGCTCTATGTTTGTAAAGTAAAAAAAAAAAAAAAAAAGCTGAATTCCTGTGAGGCAAGATTACTAAGCACGGCACAAAGTATTCCTACTGTTACATTTAAAAAAAAAAAAAGGTTATTTTAGCCTGAACTACATCTGCTTACATAGAGTCCAAGAGTACACAATGTACACTGGTACCACACTAGCTCTCTTTAAATTATGCCCTAGAGGTTTTAACTCTTTTGTCTCCGGAACTTATGCCTGGGAGCCCATGGTCCCACTGGTCACTTCCTCACTTGACCCACTGTTTCAGGCAAGCTCTAGTCATGCTTTATTTTAACCCCTGTTCCTCATGCCTCTTCTCCAAGATAATAGTCTTATAGCCTGGATTAGAAATCATGGTCTCGGGGCTTTAATTTTTTCATCTCTTTAACATTTGCCCTAGGGTCCCACTATCTGACCATTACTCAACTAGCCTCTCCAATCCATCCAGTTCAGGAATTGTGATGAAATCAACTCTGCCATTACTCCTGAACGGAGTATATCAATTTACTCCTCTCTGGTCCCATTCATCAGCTCTATGACATTCTAGATCAAAGTGCCTTCTTCCTGGCCACTACTCTCCTATGTATATTGTCTTCCTCTAAAACATAAGCTCTCTAAGGACAAGGGACTGTTTTTGCTTTTTCATGTTATCTCTAGTCCTTTGCACAGTATTGGGTACTTAATAAATTGTTTTTTTTTTCAAGTATTCATTGGTTGATTTAAATTATCCTAAAACAGAAGTGCTAAGCAGAGACCACCAATTGAGCCTCTATTGGGTTAGAACCTACCAATTGAGGGCAAGGGCACTTGAGGGATAATAGATGTCATTTTTAGACTCTACTTGGCCTTTCTTCCTGCTGGTCTGATCCTATTTCCCCACAATGCTGAGGTCTCAGACTGGAAGAATCTCTCATTTCAAGTCTTATAGTCCCAGATTTCTTTATGCCAGAAATTTGGGAAGGAATGTGAAGGAGATTATTTAAGAGCTCTCCGACATATCGGTCACCCTTTCCTGACCCTTATTTTTTATCCGTTTTGAGGAGTGGTCCTGTTTTCCTTATTCCACTGTTTTTTGCTTTATTTTTGTTTGTTTGCTTTAAAAGGCAGATGTAGTTTTAATGCAGAAGAAAGTATCCTGCTAGATTGAGATAACCTGGGTTTGAATCTCAGCTCGGTTACTTATTATACATTGTACAGCCTTAGACAAATCATTAAATTGCTCTGGGCCTCAATTTCTTCATTTGTAAAATGGAAGGGTTGTACTGAATGACCTCTAAAGTCTGTTCTTGATCTAAGCCCTATGGGTTCAACAGGGGGAAAAGTCTATGAAGGGTAAAGAGAGCTAGATTATTGATCAAGATTACCGTCATGGAAACCAAACAGAAGAGTTAAAACCTTTGTCTCTTTTAGTTTCCTAAGCAATCACAATTAGACCATAACTTGCTCAGTATTGAGAATGCTAACAAATAATATCAATAACTCCAAATAGTTCAAAAGAGTAAGAAAGCTCCAGTGTATGTGAAAATATTCATGCCAATACTTTATGTGATAATAAAAGCACCTAGAGACACACTAGGTCCTCAATGATTGAGCAACAACTAAATAAATTGTGGCATATGAATATAATGGAATATAATTGCACATAAGAAATGATGAATATGGATAATTTAAGAAACATGGGAAGACTTACATTAACCAATACCGAGCAAAGAAAGTAGACCTCAGAGAACAATATACTTAATGACCACAATAACATAAACAAAAACAACATCAAAAGGCAACCAAAATTGGATTAATTGCAATGACCTAATCTTGGTCCAAGAATACAACTTTCCTCCTTTCCAAACAGAGGGAAGGGGACAACAGATGTGAAATGTTGCATATACTGGGTTTTGCTTCTTTTGCTTAACTATTTTTCTTAGTACAAAGAAGGGTTCAATGTGGGAGTGGGGAAGAAGGCAGCGTATATCAGAAATAACTGTCAACTAAAAAAAATACATCAACAAAACATTTAAAAAGAAAAATAACAATAAGAGAAAAATTTACTTGTAAGCACTCCTCAACAAGTGCTTTTTAGGCTACTAAATGGAGTTCATCAGAACTGTTTCAGCTTGAGTTAGAATACAACTAGTTATGCAACTTGAACTTAATTGAAATATTTGGTGCCTGCTGATATGTTCAAACAAATTCACCAGATCTTGATTACGCGCTGGCAATTAAGGCCATTAAGTGAGTAGACAGACAGCAGGTTATGTCATTGCTAGTTGACAAAGCCAGCCTTCTTTCCCCCCCGCCCTTTTATGTGACAGCACTGTAATTAGTCGTAATCAAATACTATTTGTGCTAGGTGCTGTAAGTTTGATTCCTTAGCTAGGAAACTCTGGCTGCCAATTCAGAAGTAGAAAGAGGCAGATAGAGCTTGAGAGACACTGTGCAATAGGAGAATCCTGTTGTATAAGTTACTTGTTTTGTAAAGTCAGCTTCAAAAAAAGTCCGAATGTCTCCGGAACATGGGCTCCAAGAGCACCTGTACCAGTATTGCTTTGTCAAGAAAGTCACCTGTCAGTCAGTCAGTCACTGAATTTTTATTAAGTACCTACTCTGTGCCCGGCACTATTGCTAAGTGCTAGGGATGCAAAGAAAGGCAAAACACAGTCCCTGCTCTTGAACTCACAATTTAATAGGGTAAGACAGCATATAGAAAAAAGCTGAAAAGTAGATGAGGCATTTTTTCCCAGTGTTTCCATTTTCTTAAATACTGGACCATTTATATAGTATGATGTGGTGGATAGTGAGCCAGATTTAGAGTATGGAAGATGAGTTCAAATTCCCACCTCAGATACTCATTGGCTGTGTGACTCTGGACAAATCAATTAACCTCTCCAAGTTTCAGTTGCGTAGATGGTAAAATTGGAAATAATAACAGTACCTACTTCAAAGTAGGGTCAAATGAGATAAAGTACGTGAAGCATTTTTCAACTTCAAGGTATTATAAATAAATGTCTATTGTTATTACAGCCATTATAATTTTCTTTTCTTTTTTCTATATTCCTTTCCTCTCCTTTCCTTTCTTCTGTCTTCTTTCTTTCCATCCTACTTTCTTTCCTTCTTTCTTCCTTCCTCCCTCCTTTCCTCCTTAGCCTACCATTTAAGGTCTTTTATAATCTGGGCTCAAACTATCTTTTTAACTTTACAATTCCTTTGTATGAGTCCTATGCTACAGCCAAATTGTACAACTCACCATTCCCAAACCTCTGTGCCTTGGCTCATGTTGTTCCTTCTATCTTAAATGGTCACATCTTTTCCCACTAAAATAGGATATATTTTTCAAGGGCAAATTTATATGGCACCCTCTTTCATGCACCTTTCCCTTAGTACTCCAGTGGGACATGAGTTCTCATTCCTCAAAGAGTAATTTATATCATTCTGAATGTAGCCAGTCACCTACTTCTATGAATTGCTACTTTTGAACACATCTCCACTGTTAGACTGCAGGCCCCCTGAAGCTTGAGAATGAATTTTATCCCTCTTTACTTCCTTCTGCACATCTCTTAGCACAGAGGAAGCTCTCAATAAATATTTGTTGAAAAAATGAATTTCAGTGTGATTTGGAGGTATGAAGGGCAGCAAAGAGGAGATATTTAAAAATAAATAATCCATTTTCCTTATGCTTTCCTGGCTATGGTCATTGACACCTATTAGAGAGAAGAGTTGGACTAATAGTTTAGTTGAATTAACAGATTCAGAATGGGAAAAAATTGTTCAAAAATTAGTAAATGTCAAAAGGATTCAACTTTTTCCTTACCGCCTTAAGTTTAGGTGTTTAATATCCTTTAAACTAGTTATTAAAAAAAGAAAAAGAAGAAGCAGCAGCTCAGGCGGGGTACAGGAAAAATCCTTAATCATTCTGGCTGACACTGAAATCATGAATGTCCTTAGGAATATAATAAAATTCTCTAAGAAAACAGAGGAGAATATTAGTTTCCATATCAAAAGACAAGCAGTGCCTTAAATCACCTAAGACTTGATCAGAAAGAATATATTGTTGGTGGCTTCAGTTGTTCTGTGTATTGGTGTATATGTGTTAATTTTTTTTCCAAGTTAGTAGTTTATTGTATAAAGCCCATAAGGGACCTGCTTTGGGAAGCATGTCCTATTTTCAAAACTTACAGCTAGAACCTAAACTCCAATTAAGAATTGCTGGTTAATGTGAAATTCTGAAACAGAGAAGTTATGCTTAGAGAGATGTCACACATGAGATACTAAGAACTGATAAGTCTTTAATAGCACCACTTTGATAGGGGAAAATGTTGTAAACCTCTATGTTTTCCATAAGACTGAATACTATCTAAGCTCTGTGGTTAATGTAAAACTTGTTTTAAAAATATTTACTATTTATTTATTTTAAACATTCTTTTCAAATTTTGAGTTCCGGATTCTCTCCCTTCCTTGCACCCCTTCCCCACCAACCACAAAGGCAAACTATTTTATATCAACTATACATGTGTAAAATCATTTCCATATTGGTCATATTTTTTAAAAAGGAAAAAAAGCAAGAGAATTATATTTCAATTTGTACTCAGAGTTCATCAGTTCTCTCTCTCTAGAAGGGGTAACATTTTTCATTTGGAATTGTCTTGGATCACTATACTGACCCGAGTAGCCAAGTCTTTCATAATTGAACATCATCACAACATTGCTGTTACTGTATACAATGATCTCCTGGTTCTTTTCACTTCACTTTGCATCAGTTCATATAGGTCTCGCTGTGTTTTTTCTAAAATCACCACTCCTTCTGGTCATTTCTTATAGCACAATAGTACTCCATCACAATTACATGCCACAATGTGTTCAGTTATTCCCCAATTTATGGGTATCCCCTCAATTTCCAATTCTTTGCCACCACGAAAGGTGCTGCTATGAATATTTTTGTACATATAGGTCCTTTTCCTTTTTTTTTGATCTTTTTGGGGTAGCAGTATGGCTGGATCAAAGAGTATGTACGATTTTATAGTCTTTTGGCCATAGTTCCAATTATTCTCCAGAATGGTTGGACCAGTTCACTACTCCATCAACAATTCATTAATGTATCTATTTTCCTTGATCCCCTTCCAGCATCTGTTATTTCTGATAGGTGTGAGGGGTTACCTCAGAGTTGTTTTCATTTGTTTTTCTCTAATTGATAGTGATTGAGAATATTTTTTCACATGACTTTAGATAGCTTTGATTTCTTCTTCTGCAAACTACCTGTTCATATCCTTTGACCATTCATCAATTGGAGAATGGCTCTTATTTCTATAAATCTGACTCAGTTCCCTATACATTTGAGAAATGAGGCCTTCATCAGAGCAACTTGCTTGTAAAAAAAAAATTTGGTATTACTTCATTGTCTACAATACCTTTTAGTAAAACGTAGTTTCCCTGATTATCTCTTTCAATTAGGTCTAATTTTGCTTTTGCTTTGTCTGAGATCATGATTGCCACCTCTGCCCTCTTCACTTCAGCTGAAACATAATAGACTCTGCTCCAGCCTTTCATTTCAATTCTGTGTATGTCTTTCTGTCAACTTGTTACTTAAAAATTAAGGTGATTCTTTGAAAGATAGGCATGCTGAAAAGATGAACACATTTCCCAGAAGGCAGTGTGGCATACAGTAAAAAGAGCACTGTATCTGAAGTTAGAAGACCTGGGTTTATCTGGCTGCTCTGCCATTTACGAGGTGTCTAATTTGGGACAAGTCACTTTAATTTTCTGAGCCTTAGTTTCTCCATCTGTACTGCTATCTCACAAGGGTAGTATGAAGCTCCCTAGATACAAAAAGCACTTTGTAAACTTTAAAGCACTATTATTATCAGCTATTATTACTAAATTCTTCTTTCAATACCTTCATCATGGTGTAGAAATCCCACAGGTAGAGTAGAGGAACTCAGTAACTAGCAGATAATTCTATCTGGTAGGACTTGTAAGAAAGAGCTTGTCTTCTGCTGTCCTAGCCTATGAAACTTTTTACAGGCTAGGACAATGACTGTACAAGGAACAAAGGGAAATATTTAAGTACTGTATGAAAAATAAACAGGTACAGTGATGGACTGTCTTCTGTTGCCTAAGGACCACCTTAGTTAAATTTAGAGTGGGTCATCACCAGGTTGGCTGCAGGCTAATTTGGGTGGGGGCACATAGCAACTCTAAGAGTGTATAGAAAATTATAGAAGTCTCAGCCCACATTAATGGAATACTGATGCTGATAAAAGCAAAGAACCTTGAAGTACTGAAACAAAGAGGTATAATGATTATTCCCAAACATGACCCAGATTGAGCTAATGGTAAATCATTGTAACACTCTTAGAAATTCTGTAATTTCAATTCACCCAAGCTAGTTAGACAGAAAGTTGTCACTAGGTCTTTGGCCATCTAAAGCTTTGCAGGAAAAAAGGCAAGAAACACAGACTGACTACAACCATATTTAAAAAGGATATTCACAATAAATGTACTACCACAAAAGATATTCACTTATACTTAGATTAACAAAATTTGATAAGCATACACAGAGGAAGAGGCTAAAGGAGTCATCACCGAGAAAAGATCTTATCTGTTCAAGTGTATGTTATATACGTAAAATGTATATTTTTCATCTTAGTAAAATCTAAGTGGTTTTGAGATTATGGTTTGATTTTTGACTTTATTATTTATTTTGTTTTACTATTAAGTTAAGATATTAATTAGGAAATTATTTTTAAGGAGAAATAAGGAAAGAAAAGGCTGAATTTTTCCATCATCAAGGGCTCTGGCACTCCTATAAACAATAATCAACTCCATTGTATTTTGGCCTCACATATAAAGTCTTAGTGATTTTCCTAATGGGTATGATGCTGAAAAATTCATTCATTCAATAAATAGCCCTACAAGTTACCATGCAAAATGAGCGTGTGTGTAATACAGTATAAATATCTTTAAATTCTCTACCTTACTCCCTTAAAACCCCCATTTTATTGTATAAACAAGATGAATTTTTATGGGTTCTCCAAATCTCTTATCTGGTTGAACTGAACCCAAGAATTGAGCCTAAGGTGGTAACCAGGTTAATGGAAAGAACCTTGCAAGATTGGACCTCTGGCTAAAGCAGTTCTGACAGTGCTTAGCACACAGTAGGAACTTAAATGCTTACTGACTGACTGAGGACGTTATTGTTTGAACTACTTGGTCTCCCGTGTGTCAGATACTTTATCTACATTTATCAGCTACAATAACTATTTTACTCCACCTCTGTCACTGAGACTGTAGTAAAAAAATTAGTTTTCTTAGAAGGTAACACCATTTTAAGAAGTTAATTCAATCATTGATTCAGAACTGGAAAAGACTTTACAAATTGTCTAGTCCAACCTTTTCATTTTACAAATGAGAACATTTTCATAGAATCATAGGATCATATGTTTAAGCTGAAACTTGGAAGGCACTGAGTTCAATCCTTTCATTTTACAGATGCAGGAGAGGCCTAAAGAGGTTAAATCTCTTGCCCAGGTTCTCACAGCTAGTAAATATCTGCGCGCAATATTCTAAGTCAGATCTTCCTTATTTCAAGTACTACAATCTCTCCGCTATTACCAGGTAGCCTCATAAATGAAATAATAAGTAAAATAATTTGCTGAATTTCATAAATTGGAAATAATTTGTGAAGCAAGAATTTGAACTCAGGACCTCTGTCTCTAAAAAAAAAAAAATTACCGTAATTGTAATGGTTGACAAGAAAGAGGGTACTCCTGGCACCCATTTTATTTCACTTTGTTAACCAAGTAGGACAGGATTCATTTCGATCTATATCAAAAGTGAGACTGGATCACTAACTCTTTTGAATTTCCGGGAAATAGCACAGTAGTCTTTAAAGTTTTTTTTTTTTAACGTCTCACGGAAATTGTGGGGAAAATGCATATACAATTAATTCAACCCAATTATTACAGTTTCTCTAACATACCAAAAAAATCCACAGAAGTTTGTTCTGATGCCTGGCATGACCATATTTATACCATCTCAAACTGACAGAAGCTGAGAGTTTTTAATGCTTCAGCCCTTGTTTGGCCCCCCCACCCACGTCCTTCTCCCTCCACTAGAATTATCTGATTACCACAAAGGATATCCCCTTACATTTATCTTCGATTACTCCCCTCCCTCATTACTCAATGGTCCTCCACTCCGCCAACAGGACGAAGCCCAGGGAGATGCAGGCACTGTTATTCCTGGGTTTACTACAAGAGCCACCAAAAGAATTTCCAGTTCCAACATGCTTTTTCTTCTAAGGCTCCTCCATTTTGCAACAGAAGAACTGAAGTTCAGAATGCCTCCTATTTTTACAGACCAGAAAGAGCCTCCTGTTGGTTCTAAATGACAGCCCCGTGGCCTGTATGATTACAACGGAGTCCCATAAACTAAGCTGCTTGGATAGACTTTCAATGATACAAGTGTGTCAAAAGGTCAAAATTCCTCTGAAAAGAACATCGAAGTAGTTAAACACTGCTTGCTGTTCATTCTTTCCTCATTACAGCTCTCTCCCCCACCTAAGAGGCTAGCTCTTTCTTTTATGAATTAACATTCTCAGTGCCCTTATTCACACTGTCCAGTGAAAACAGGAACATGCCATGAAGAGGCCAAAACTTCCTCCAGCAACTTTTACGGCATCTAGACAGCATGGTAAAGTAGAAGGAACCTTGCACTGGGTATAGAATGGGAAGAACTGAGTTCAAATCCAGCCTCTGATATATAACCTTTGTTGGTTTTTTCTTTTGTTGTTTTTTGGTGCGGCAATTGGGGTTAAGTGACTTGCCCAGAGTCACACAGCTAGTAAGTGTTATATGACTAAAGCCGGATTTGAACTCAGGTCCTCCTAACTCCAGGGTCAGTGCTCTATCTACCGCACCACCTAGCGGCCCCCTGATATATAACCTTTGACAGATCACTTAATCCCTCTGGGCCTCAATTTCCTCACCAGCTAAAATGAAATAAAGGGCCTCTGAGGAGGTCTCTTCTTGTCTTTCTCACAATTGCATTTTACTATTCAAGTTTTTACATTTAACTTTGAAATAACTCATATAAAATTTTACTAAAATAAAGTTTTATAGGGAAAATAACATTTCTGGATGATTAAATTAAACTAAATTTTTTTTTTGCCTGGCCCACGCTGGAAGTCCAACAGCCATTCACAGCCCAATCCCACTACTGATCAATACTGGACCTTTGATCTGCTTCCATGTCTGACCTGTACCATTTCATTCCTCCTTAGACAGCCTGGTGGCCCCTTGGGAAGGTCCCCATGCTGGGCTAGATTTAGTGTGGATACACAATCTACTTACTCACTCATTCAATAAACATTTATTAAGCACCTACTACATGCCAGGCACTGCGCTAAGCTCTGCAGATATAAAAAGAGGCAAAAGACAGTCCCTGCCCTCAAGGAGTTTACAATCAAAGAGGAGTGACAATACACAAACAAATATCTACAAAGTAACGCTACATGCAGCATAAATAGGAAAAAAATAACAGGGGGAAGGCACTAGCTTTAAGACATTAAGACTCCATCCCCTCAGCAGCTCAGAACTCTTGAGCTCAAGCAACCTACCAGCCTGAGCTACTTCCAGTAGCAGGAATTACAAGTGGGCACCACCGTGCCCAAGCTAAAAACTATTATTTCAAAAAATAATTCCTTGCATATACTTCCTACTATCTCCTTAGTTCTGCTTTTTATCTATCTGTGAGCTTCACTGGCAGATTTCTACCTAAAAACCCATCTGCTTATGACTGTTTGGTTCCCAAGTTATTTGGCCTACCGCTTACTCTAAAAAAAAAAAAAAATTACTCAGTGCCCCCCTGGAAATCTTACCAACTGGAAAGAAGTCTCAAATTAAGTGTACAATGGCACCAGAGGCTACTACGGCCTCCCTACCCCACCCCCACTGTTCCAGCATCCCCCAGGGGGCGGTATCGCCCACTTTGGGAACCTCTTCATAGGATGGCAATAGCAAAGTAGACTAGCTCCTAAGACTGGAGATGAGAGGGAGATGTATGAAAAATGTCTGGCCAATTATGTGATTAACTTGAAGGATAACATTTGTATTACGCCTGCATTCATGCGCACTTTTTTTTTTCCATCAGCAGAAGCCAAAACCAAGCAAACAAAAAAATCACCATCACTCTCCCACCACCCCAGCACAAACATGATGGGAGAACAGTCGATATCACGAAAAATTCCTGTTGTAGACAACTTGAAAAAAAAAACTCTTCAAATCAAAAGTCTCCCTATGGTTAAACTTTTGTTATTCAGTTTGATCCGGCCATTTTGGTTGTAAAACATGCTGAACACCATGCAGTCTACCCCCCACTATCCTACAGATGTTAGGGACTGGGGACCTGCAAGGATTTTTCATGTTATAAAATGGGAGAAGTCAGCTTATCAAAGGTAAAACAGGAAGAATATGTCCCTGCTTCTGCTTTTCATGAGATGCATTTAAATTCACTAGGTTCATCTCTAGTTTGACAGGATTATTAATGAGATGAGCTCACCACTCACGTGAATGAATTTGTCAGCCACAGGAAAGCCTTTTCATGTGCTTGATGCTTCTTCCTAACTAAGTATTCTGGAGAGTCCAGGCATTAGAAAATTTCCCTTGTTTGTGTGTATGCACAATGGCTGAGTCCAAACTGTGACTAATGTTCACATTAGATGGCTAATCTTCTCATTAACCAGGGGAACCTGGCTGGAATCCAGTTTTGGGGGGAACCAAAATCTGCAATATTATTATCGTGTTAGAACTAACCTTCTATTCTTCCAGATTCCAAATTATCTGAGACTCATAGAGACAAAGACATCTCATAGAATCTTAAGTCTGGAAGTGACTTTAGAACACCTAGTCCATATTATTCTCTGACTTACAGTTAGATTTAAGCTACAAGATACAAACACTCATGGAAATAAAGACTTCACAGCACTGGGTCATAGTGAATAGCTAAAACAGAAGCCTCCTGACTTCTAACCAACCAAGCATGGCAAAAGCTGGCCCACTGGACCAGAAGCAGTTAGAACATGAGTCAGAATTCCTCAGTTTCAAGATAGAAAGAGGGGAAAGGTACTAACAAAAGAAAAATCCACCTTAGAGATCTACAGGCCCAAGTAACCTCACTTGAACTTTTGTTCGTTTTTTAGCATGAGAACACATTTAACTGAATTTAAATTATGAGGCAACAAAATACTGACCTTACCATTTATCTAGAAAAGATGGCATGTACAATTAGAGTCCATGGATGGGAACTGTCTGGGAATTCTCAGTTGGTAAGTAAGAGAAAGTAAGGAAGAGGAGAAGGAGGAGGAGGAGAATAAGAAGGGTGTAAATGGAGCTAGTCAACCTGACATCATCTCACAGTTCTTTGCTTGAACTTCACCCTTCTGTCTATTCATTTGGCCCCTTCTTTTTTGAAGTCTTTTGGGAAGGACATAAGGGAAAGGAAATTGAGGAGGGCCAAGCTGGCCTAAAACAAACAATCCCACATTTCCCTACTGCTTTTGTTAAAAATAACCACAAGAAAACACCAGGTTGACTTTCTTTTTAAGGAAATGAACGACAGCACCACAAGCCTCCCATTCCCCTTCTTAATGCAAGTTTCCCAAATGAGAAGCCACCATGACGTAGAAGACAGTACTTGTCTTTGCCAGGCCAGAAGAGATCTTGTGGGCATCCAAAACCCAGAGCTTTTAGCAAAATACAGATGCAAGCAAATTGTAGAAACACAATGTCTGCAGGACTGCGTCCTGATTAGTCATGCACGTTCCTTTAGGTTCTCCCTTTTAATGGCACCTGGGTCAAACAAAGGAGGGTCTCCACTGCCTCACGACATGAGTGCACTTGCCACCCTTGAACCACAACGTCAGGAATGACCACTTCCATTTAGAGCATGCTTTGTGTGTTACAAAGAACTCTGGGATACACTCTTAGATCCACTACTCAAATGGGAAAATTGAGGCTCAGGGAGCTTAAGTGACTTTGCCCAAGGTCACCAGTTAATAACTGGGAGAGTCAGGATTCCAAATCAAGTCTTCTAACTCCAAATCCACACTGTTCACCCACTGTACCAAACTACCTCTCACGGATCTTTTCATCTTCCCCATAATCTGCCTCCCACTTGCCACTTGTCTTCTTTCTCTTTTCCATATGTCACCTCCTCGACACACACAAACATACAAGCACAACTGTTTTTGCACATTGGAGACAAGTACTCTATAAGCTTAAGAATCTTTTAGGGAAAAATATTAAGAGCATATCCTGGCAGAGAATCCATCCACTGTACAGGGAGTCTGCATTCTATTTCAGGAAACATTGCTGATTCACTCAGTGACCTTCATTTACCCAGTTGTTTTATCTCAGTGAACCTCAGTTTCCCCATGGGCAAAAATGGCTCATAATACTCTCTGGGAGGTATTTAGAGGAAAACAGATATTTTTGTGCACTGTTTTCACTCCTTTAGGTGTGAACCAATAGACACTGGTTCTTTAGGTAGCAGGTAAAGCCTCCTTCCCCTCTAAGAATTTCTACAGAGAAGCCACTCTATTCAAATGTCTTTGTTTTCTAATGTCTCGCTGGGTTGTGGGGCATAAGGAAGTAAGTGGGCTGACATCTATTTATTTCTCTCCTCTCTGGGTGACATCTGCCAGAGAATGGAGAGGGGGTGCACATCCGACTCCTCCATCTCCCTGTATATCCCCTTGTTGTAGTCAAGGACCCCAAAGCGTGCCTAGAGTACTTTCACAACAATGACTTTAACAGACTAATAAACAAGAAAGGGAGAGGTGGAGAAGGGTGAAGGCAGGAGCAAGGCAGAGGGGTGACTAAAGGGAGGAGAGCTGAGTCAGCCCCCCTCCCACCTAAGCAGCCACTCCAAGCCCCCTGAGCTGAGTAAATGAGAGCCTATGGCCCGGCAGGCCCAGCGAGTTTTCCCTCCCTAGGCCCAGCAGTGATTGATTCCACTAATGACAGGGCTTTGTGACTTTTCACTAGCCAGTAATAGCCGGCTGAATGGGCAGAGGAAGGAGGTGGCTGCGTGAATAAATGACTAATGATTTGCCAAGCCTGGCTCCCTCCCTTTCTCCCTCCCGGCCCCTCCCCCACCCAAGGCCTGCATGCACGCAGCACCAGCAGGCAGGACAATGCTTACTCTGGCCAGACAGGGCTCCCCTCCCAGAGACTTGTACACATCCCTGCCTGCCCACGGGGTGCTGAAGGAGGAGCTTAAGGCTCAGTGTGTAGAAGAAAGATTTTTCTCCCTTCCCCTCTCTCTCTCTCCCTCCTTTCAGTTAGCACACACCCTCCCCCATTCCCTTCTTTCTCTTCTCCCCTTGATTCAGAGCCCAGGGGTAGGGGTGGGAGGAAGGAAAGAAAGAAGGAAGGAAGCAAGGAAGGAAGGAAGAGAAAGAGAGACAGTGACAGAGAGAAAGACAGAGAGAGAGAGAGAGAGAGAGAGAGAGGGAGGGAGGGAGAAAAGGAAGGAAGGATATTTGGTTAACTATTCCTCCTCTAATATCCATCCTGTAAGGAAAAAGAGGCAAAAAAATTAAAGGCTGGTTGAAAAAAACCAAAAGGCCCCTCCTCACTGCCCCTCTTTTTAGCTATCTCATCTTTTTACCTTGGAGAATGAAGCTTGGAAGAACTCAAGAACATATCATGGCTTCTTTAGTGCCTTCTTTTGTCCAGGGTCTTTAGATGGAAGAGGGATCCCACTTCCCTCTATGTGCCGCACCCCCTCCCCCAGTCATCTTCCCATCACCCTGCATCCAAATTCTTTATGTGGTTTCAAAATGGAAACATTTTGAAAAGCTCCCTGATCAGGGCACCCTCTTACAATGGCGTCCTGTTCATATGAAAGAATTCACAATACCAAGTTTATTTTAATATTCCTTTATCTTTATTTCTTATACTTAGGGCATAACCTCCTGTGAAACAGCTTCCAGATTCCTCTTCAAACATTAATAAGGGAGATTTCTATCTGAGAAGAGAAAAGAGGCAGAGGAAGTAATACGTCCAAGAGCCCTCGGATCGAGAGTCAGAAGATCTGGGTTTGAATCCAGGCTCTCTTACTCTAGGTGACCTCAGGAGAGTCACTGTCTCTTCTCCGCCTCAGTTTCCTCATTCATAAAATAAAGAAGTCAACCTAGATGAGGTTCCTTTGTGGCCTATATCTGATAATCATCCAATAAGCAAAACAAATCTCTTGTAGTTCTCTAGTTTCTATATAGAAATTGAGGCACAAAAGAATGGGTAGACTAGGGAGTGGAGTTAGGGCAGTCTGGAATAACTTCCTGGCAGGTCTTTATCATTGATTCACAAACAGATGCTTCCATGGCTGGGTTATTGGTGATATCTGTCAATGGATTCAATTCAATTTAATCCAACAAGCATTCATTAAATGCCTAAAATGTGAGGCAGTATGGCATAGCAGATAGAGAATCAGCCCCAGGACAAGAAAACCAGAATCCTGACTTTGACCCCATATTGGTTGGCTGCATGACCCTGGGTAAGTCATTTAACCTCTTCTATGAAGGAGTTAACCAACAGTCCCTATCCATATGTACAACATACTACTAAGTTCTTAAAGCTCTAAAGACAGCAGAAAAGGAGTCATTCTCTTCAAAGAGCTGCTATTCTAAGGGTAGGTGAAAGGTAGAGAGATTTATAGCATGCATACACATAATTTAATATTAGGCATATACGAAGTATTTTTGTGAGGCACTAACAACTGGAGGAATCAGGATCACAGATCTTGGGATTTCTGAAATCTTTAGAAATATCTGAGGCTGAAGGAGGTGATGAAAAGAATACAAAATTCAGTTGTAATCTTAGTTTTACCACTAACTCTGCCACCTTAGGCAAGTTCCTTGACTTCTCTGCGAATCAATTTCTTCATCTTTAAAATGAGGAAATCACATTAGATGGTCTCTAAGGTCTCCCCCAACTCTCTAAATTTGCATATTCTACTCTATATTCTATTTATCTCCCAGAAATATTACAAGGAAAATTGCTTCACAAACCTTAAAGTGAGATAGATAGATAGAGATATATAGTTACAGATCAATACACACACATGCATAAATGTTATCATCATATTCATGGTAGCCTGGCACAGACTTCTGGACTTGGAGGCAGGAAGACCTGAGTTCAAATCCAGTCTCTGATACTTACTATATGAGGAAATCATTTAATCTCTCCATGCTGCAGGCAACTCCCTAGGATTTATCTACTAAGTTATAAAGGGATCTACATTGACAGAGAATTTGGAACTCCCTGTGCTCACTCAGTCAATAAACATTTATTAAGCACCTACTACATGCCAGACTTCATGTTTAAGTGCTAGAAGAAAACCACAGATCTCTCACAAATTGTTGTAGTTATAATCGTTGTTAGTCCTGTTAGTGGGAGGCAGCATGTCATAGTGAGTGGTTTTCAAGTTTTTTGGTCTCAGGACTCCTTTATACTCTGAAATATTATTAAGGAAACAGAGAGCTTTTGTTTATGTGGGTTATATCAATTGATATTTACTATATTACAAAATTTTAAAATAATTCATTTTAAAACAATAAACCTAATGTATGTTAAAATAAATAACAATGTTATGAAAAATAACTATATTTTCCAAAATTAAAAAAAAACAGTAAAGAATGGCATTATTTTACATATTTTTACAAACCTCTTCATGTCTGGCTTGATAAAAGACAAATGAGTTATTGTTTGTTTCTTCATTCAGTCTATTGTGATTTGTTATTTTGGTTAAAGTACATGAAGAAATATGGTATTACAGATGCATAGCTGGAAAAGGGAAGGAAATAACCTCTTAGAATTATTATAGAAATAGTTTTGACTTCATGGTACCCCTGACAGGATCTTGGGGACTCTCCAGGGATATTCACATTATACTTCGAGAACCTCTGATATAGTAGATAATCTTACCTCTGACACAAACCAGGAATGTGACCCTGAACAAGTCCCTTAACCTCTCAGTAAACAGGGTTATCTCTTTAAAATTGAGGTCGTTAGCAAAAAAAGAAAAAAAAATTGAAGTATTTGAGAAAGTGCTGACCTGCATTGGCAAAGGAGTTTTTTCATCTTGGTGTTTCCAGTGTTAATGAAATCACAGATTCTGTTTGTATTACAAATTACTCTATACTTTTCTATGGCTCTTTCTTTAGATATGAAGAAGTTGAGACCAGATTATGATGTTTTCCAAAGACATAAAGGAGAAACCAGAATTTTAGTTTTTGGTCTTATTCTATTAGCTGTTAGATCCTCCATTAAGGATCTCTTGTAACGGTGCTGGTGGTGACAGGTGATAGTGATGGTGGTGATGATGGTAGCAATAGGTGGTGGTGGTGATGGTAATGATAATGGTGGTGATAGGTGCTGGTAGTGGTGATGGTAATGGGTGGTTGTGGTGATGGTAATGGGTGGTGGTGATGATGGTGGTGGTGATGGTAGGTGCTGGTGGTAGTTCACATCTGTATAGACCTTCATATATATATATAAAATATATATTATATATATATATTATATATATATAGAGGCTCTTTGTCTAAAATCAACCCTGTGAAGTAGAAGGTATCTCATATTGTGTCTCAGTTTCATTTTTTCATTTTTCCTTCTAACATTTTTTGAGTTTATTTCTGCAATATTTTCATGCCCCACATTTTTTTAAACTTTCAGATTACCAAAAGAAACTGCTACTTCCCCCCTTTGAATCATTCCCTCCAGTTGCTATCACTTTCTGCTGCAATCTCTGGGGTCCGTAAACAACACTTCCCTAGTGTATGACTCCATATCCCAGTTTTGCTGTAATATAAAAGAGAATTATCCAAATTGATCTTTTGTTCACCTATAGGTCAAAAGATTCCATTCTAAATATTAACTTCCTCAGTAATCTCAGAAAACACGTGTGTATTGTGTGTAACATAGCAACAGCATCAGGATAAGAAAGACAACTCACAGCTCAGGCACATACTGATGTTGTGACCCTCTGATGCTCACTGTCCCTACTTTGAAGGGGACAATATTCTATTTTAATGTAAGTTCTAGTATTTTAACTTTTTTTAATGCATCATACCGCGTTAAAGTCCAACCAGTCAGTTACATTTACACACACACACACACACACACACACAATACAAAAGGACAACAGAACAACAGAAAGTGCTCTGAGATATCACACACACACAAATTTAATAGCTATTTCATACTACCTGTAATTTATATAAAGGACTATCTCAAATGCCTACCAAGAAGACAAGTTTTTTCTTTCTTGGAGACTGGTTTACACTGAGCCATTTACATAGCCTCAGATTTAAATTCAACTATATACATCTCTAAGACAACTGCTTTGATTTAGATTTGCAAGCTCTGTCCAAAGCACGTCAACCTGGTTCCTATGGACCTATTCTGCCACTTTGACTTTACTAGTTCCACACTTTGGATCCATGGGCTAACTGACCCAGATATTGCACCAAAATCACCCACCATGACAACCAACCACAACCCCTCCTTAATAATAAACCAGTAAAGCTGCTTTCTCACACCAGGCTTTCTCTGTCTGGAGGTTTCGGAACACACTAAGCTAGTAGTAGATGCTTCTGGGACTGCTGTCTAGGAAAGACAATGGTGAACTTAATTTATTCTTTATGTAGTCAGTGGTCTTGGTACCATATGCATTTATGGGGTTAAATGAATTCAATATCAATTGTGGGGAGGGAATACAGGAAAACAACTACAACAGTCTTAGGCTTTGGATCTTTATAGTACTGTTCTCACCAGTGTTATTCTTCTTTCTCTCCCCAAAACCTAACATAATGGATAGAGGGCTCTACTTGGAGTCAGGAAAATTTAGTTCAAATCCTACCTCAGCCTTTGGCTGCATGCTATTTAATTTCTTGAGGCCTGAGTTTATTTATCTATAAAATGAGGGGGGTTTGTACTTGAACGCCTATGAGGTCCATTCTAGCCTTAAATCTATAATCCTATGGAGCCTCTAACAAGATGCTATCACCTTTGTCTAAGGGTCTAGATACTAGCATTTCAAGGGTTAAGGGCAACATAATTTTTTGTTCTGTCCCACAGAGTTTTGAAAACCACTATGTTTACTCTGTACTCACCACTGAAAGAGGAACCTTATCATCACTTCCATATTGAGCTCTGTTCCCTGCTATTATTTTTGAGTCAAGTACTATGCACCATGGGGGCATCTCTGTGGCAAAGGATGAAATAGGTTTCTGAAATATGTCTGATAGGCTTAGAACATCTATGGAACTCCATGACTGGGATCAAAAAAAACCACTAACCCTCTCAAGAAGCAGGTTGGAGGAAGAGGATCTGCCATGATTGTGTGCCCACTGTGACCATCTCTAAAACAAAGCCATCCAGATCCAAGAACAAACTGTCAATGAGGGTTTCGCCCATGCTTTTGACTTCAACTCCAGTTGAGACTGTTAAAATTTCATTTTAAAAACTCCAGTATGGGGGATTTTATTGAGTTTGTTTGTCCTTTCAAAATTTATTTTCATTCCACAACTATTTACTGAGCAACTACGATGCACTTAACTGAACTAGGTGCACGGGGGAGATAAAGGAAGATTGAGACATAGAGCCTGCCTTCAAGAAGGGTAGAATCTCATTGCAGGGGGCCAAAACATGAATAGTAATGGTGATGGCGATGGCGGTAGCAGATGGTAGTTCACATTTATATAGCACTTCACAAAGTTCCTTGTCTCACACCAACCATGAGGTAGAGCGTTATCTCACACTGTCTCAGTTTCATGACCTTTTAAATTCTCTTCTCCTAACATCTTACAGCAAGCCTTTTTGTACAATGTTACAAAAACACAACCTCCTTGGGCCCCAGTTTCTCATGAAAGAACAAGTAGGTTCATTCATGATCTCCAAGATACCTTCCAGCTCAAAAACTCTACAATTCCTTTGTTATGGTACCAAACTAGAAAATAGAGTGAGATGGTGTATGAATCAATGCCAAAATGTATAGTATGGGCAAAAAATAGAGTGGAAGGTGAGAATAGGAAATGATCAATTATAAGGTAAGGAAAGTTTCATGGAGGAGCTAGGTGAGATTTGAAGGATGGATATAGAATTTAGACAGGTAAAAAAGAACGAGAGGGCGTGCTAGACTAGAAAAGCAATGTAAACAAATAGGTGAATGCTAGGATAGGCATGGCTTGTGAAGAGATTACTCTGACTGAAGCAGGAGGTTACATAGGGAAGTACTGGACAGTAAGTTTAAATAAAAGTTTAAGTGGGGCTAGGTTATGAGAGATACAGAATGCCAAGATGAAGAAACAGGATTTGATCTTACTGGTTCTGGAAGACCATTGTAGGCTTTTGAGTGAGTTTTATAGGGTAAGAGTGGGGCTTCAGGGAAATGAATCTGGCATCCTGGTGAAAAATGGATGGGAGAAAAATCATTATGTCATATATCAGGTAATTAGTTGATACAAAAGTACCATCTCAGGGAAGGGAGAGGGAAGGAACAGAATTTGAAACTCAAAACATTTTTTTAAAAATGTCAAAAATTGTTTTCATATGTAATTGGGAAAAAATAAAATATTATTTTTAAAAGTATACGTGTTATATGTGTGAATGAAGACACATAGAGACAACTCATATACTAAGGTGGACAGAGATAGGACTAGGGGGCAAGGGGTATAAGTGGACTAGTTGCAAAGTCTTACCTCATTCCTGGGATAACGGCCCCTGAAGCCATTTTTTAACGAGGAAAAACTAGGAATGAACCATGGAAGTGTTGATCTAACATAAGCAGAAGAACCATGTAAATAAGCCATGCTCAACTCACTTTGTAAGACTTCGAGGTTTAACTTAGTTGCTTCTAGAGAGACCAATTGCAATTTTCTCACTGATTCCAGTTCTGAGAACATCTGAAAGGAAACTAGAAGAGGAGGAAGCAGAGAAAGTACACCCTACACGGCGTGTTTGCCTTTGGAAGCAACCTTAGCCAGACTGAATGATGAAGCAAAGTGACGTATATATCTTGACTGGTTCTGCACCACCAACAAGGTGCACAGCATCAAATATGGGAGATGCAGATCCTGTGTTTCTGGCTTTTTTTTTAAACCTCTTCATCATGCTTTCCTTCCCACCCCTGCCACCTCGAAAAGTAATCAATGGCAGACAACAATAAATCTTTCTAACAGCAGCCTCTGTGTAATTAAATGTATTGAAAATGGAAAAAGAAAAAGACTTGGTGATGCCGTTATTACCAATCTACGCAGATGTAAAGATTTGGCTGGAGCTATAGGAGGAAAAATACTAATTTAATATGCAAGTTAGAGGTTAATCTCTTATTCATGAATTTCTTAACAAATTATTAATATGTGGCATATTAATATGCAGTATTTTAACATTATTTGCTACCAGATATTATGTCTTTCATTAAAAAAAAGCAATGCTTTCCTTGCCAAAGAAATGTTAGAGAGAGAATAAACTATGCGTGTGGTAGGTAAGTGAAAGAGTATTGAATCTGGAGGTAGGAGACCTCAGATCAAGTCTCAGCTGTGCTACTTACTACCTGTGTGACCCTGAGCAAGTCACTTTACTGGGCCTCTGTTTCCTCATTTGCAAAACGTAGGAATTAGACTAGAAGCTGCTTCTGGCTCTAAATCTTCTATATGAGGCTGTGGAACGATTTTTGGCTTTGGTGTAAGAGGACGTGATTTTAACCCTGACTTTGTCACCCTCAAACTGTGCAAACCTAGATGATTAATAAAGGCACCTAGGTGGTGATGTGGATAGAACATTGAACTTGGAATTGGGAAGAATTGAGTTCAAATCCGGCTTCATCTACTTCCTACCTATCTAATCCTGGGCAAATTGCTTATATTCTGCCTTAGTTTCTTCATCTGTAAAATGGGAATATCACTATTTCCCCAAGGTTGTTGTGAGGATAAAACGATGTAATATCTATAAAGTGCTTGGCAAACCTTAAAGTGCTACAGAAATGCTAGCTATTATTATTATTATGATTAATCTTATCTCTCTGGGCTTCAGTTTCCTCTAAAATGAAGAAGTTAGACTAGATAGGTTCTTTCCATTTCTAAATCAATAATCCTATGATCACAGCTTACAATTAGTAACAAAATCAAGAGTTCTACATCTCTTGATAGACTGATCAAATTCTGCCTATCGCCACTCTAATTCCATTTGTTCAACGTACTATGCTACATTTATTTTGCCTGGACAAATATTTTTCTAACTTTTTGGTAGGCACTGCTCTCAAAGCAACTTTGGTGTCTGTGTGTGTGTGTGTGTGTGTGTGTGTGTGTGTGTGTACACAATACACACATTAATCAAGATACACACACACACACACACACACACACACACACACCCCCCAAAGAACTAAGATAAAATTGGCTAAGAAGCCAACCAAACCCCCTTTAGCCATACAACCTCTTTGCAATAAGCCTGAGGAAGGGAAAAACTGAACTCCCATATTCCATCTCTGATGAATGGAAAGGACTCTAGGTTCTGACTTAGCAACACCCCATACTTATCGATTTGCAAAAGTAAAGGGCTCTGCCTTGGAAAAATATTCAACTGCTTTGTCAAATTCACAGACCAACCAAAAAAGATATTGCACATTCCCAAGTGTTCCTGTGAAAAGTACAAGAAGGCTGAATGTCTCAGTCACAGAATTTTAGAACTAGGGAGAGCTCTAGAGACCACTCAGTCCAATCCTTTATAGATAAGAAAACAGAGGCCCACAGCTATCGGGACTTGTTCAAGGTTGCACAGCTGGTTGATGGGGGTGCAAGCATTGTAGAAGTCTCCTGACTCCCAAGAACTCTCCACTAGTAGAAGCAGTGGGAAACTGGAGCCCAAGTGAAGAAATGAAATTTAGGCAGAAGCCCAATTCTTGAGCTAAAATGAAAACTAAAGCAATCGTCGGGCTGGCTGACAGTCATTCTCTCTGTGGGATGAGCCAAAACCAAGTAAGAGGGAAGAGATTCAACACCAATTGCAGCTTCTGATGGATCCCCGGCAGAGAGAGCAGAGGACATAACTTCTACAGGTGGGTAAGTATGTTTCAAGCACCATCTGTGCCTGAAAGGAAAGCCCTATAGTAAATGGAAATTCAGAAGTGGACTAAAGCCTGAGTGGCAAAGAATGGGCCACAGGGACTTTCTTCTAGATAACAAGTGATAAACACCCTCACCACATCCTCCAGATGCTTCCCCTGACTTCCCAGAAGCAGCCACATCAGAAGGGAAGGTGGCATTTGGCCACCGTGTGGGGCAAAGGGTCCAAAATGGCTCCATATTGTTATCTCCTCCATTAATCTATGGCCCTAGTCTAGCCCTTGATGAAAAGATACCCATTTAACCCAGATGCCCTAAATTAAGAAAACAAGCCATCCCAGGCCTAACTTTGAAATGAGAGACAAGGAAATTAACTCCAATCCATTTTTTAAAAACTCAGTTCAATTCACTTTTTTTTCCCATCAAATAGGTCCCTTGGATTAGATGAGATAAGCCATATATGGAGTAAAAGATAAACTGATTGGTAATTTTGCATCTCAAAACCTATTCCAATCTCACTTGAATTTTGATCAGTTTAGTAAATAAAAGCCAGTCACTATTAAGTGAGGACACCAATGGATTGGATCATAGGATCAAGGACTTAGTGCTGGATGCAACCATAGAAGCTATCTAGTCCAACGCTTTTCTTTTTATATATAAATAAGATGAGACCCAAATTAGGTAAGTGACTTATTCAACGTCTCACTTGTAGTAAGTGGCAGAGATAAAATTTGAACCCAGGTCCTCTGATTTGAAATCTAGTCTTCTTAAAAAGCAGTTACTCTTTATTATCATGAGATAATAATAATTATTATTGTCAACAATATTTCTTAAGCTAATACACACCGTAAATTCTTTTTTAAAAAATTCTCTAGCAGAAAACAGGCGGCATGTATAAACACAGGTACCTTTTCTCTCGTATGGAGTACAGGTTCTAGTCATACATTTCTAGGAATAGAATTAGACACACTTGTCTTTTGGTTACTATTTTTTCTCTCAACTTCAGGATTGCTGGAATAAACAGGTAGAAACATCAGATAGTGGAAGAGTACTAGATCTGGAGTCAGAAAGATATGAGTTCCAATCTGACCTCTGACAGAGACCATGGGGATATCATTTAACCTTTATGAACCTCAGTCTCCCCATCTATGAAATGAGGGGTTTGGATTAGATGATTTGCAGGGTCCCTTCCAGCTCTAAATCCAAATCCAGTATTCTTTCTCCTAAATCACACGATGCTGAGCTAAATTAGGCATTGCTTGTACCAGTTGTCCTGGCGAGAAAGGCGAAGAGGCCTTAAACTACAATTTCAAATATTCTCTCCCAAGAAATAATTATGTCGAGGCTCCAGAGGAAGCCCCAAATCAAAGGTAAGTCCTACACAGACATTATTTGTACTGCTCTGAAGAGAGATGAGTTAGGAAGTGGAGGTCCCTGTCACCAAAATCCAAAACACATTTTAAAAAAAACCCATTTAGAGTCAGAGCTCCCTGCATTGGCAGGATACCAATACTGTAAACAGAGACCTTGGCTCCACAGCAGCTAGTGCCTATAAATACGGGACCAGAACTTCTTCACTGAGGACAAACATAAATTTCAGGAAAAGAGGGAAAAATCTTTAGAAGGAACAACCCTTCGATTCAACAAGTATTTATTAAGCATCTACTAGGTGACAGGAAATATGTTAGCTACTAAGGATAGAAAGACAAGAATGAAATAGTCCTTATCCTTAAGGAATTAATTCTACTGGGGGAGAAACCACATGTGCATAGAGAAGGAAACACAACATGCGGACAAAGTAATTAAAAAGTCATTTCGGGGAAGGGGAATGGAGAACACCAACTAGATACTAGAGCTATTTCCACTACTCTGTTTGCGCTGGACATGTAATTTTTTTAATCTTATTCCTGTCATTTTAATCGTATTATTTTAACCTTATTCTTGTTCCCTAGGTTCCACTGTTGTGCCCACTAGCACCTTCTTCCTCACTCATGCTTGGCGACCATTTTGTATTGTCTTTCCCGGCCTTGAGTCAACTTCTGGATGAGGGGAGAGTCAGCTGTTTCTTCCCTCTCTGGTTCCTTGTCCTTTTTAGGGTGGTTGCAGTTGGAATAAAGACTAGACTTGGCGTCCCAGGACCTAGATTCCCATTCTAGCTCTGTCATTTGCTGCATGGACATATCTCTTTGGGTCATTGCCTTGACTTCCTTGTGATTCAGTTTTCTCATCTAGAAAATGAGATTGGGGTAGATCAAAAACGTCAAGTCTCATGTTGACTTAGAAAACCACAAATTGACATTATCTATGCTGCAGTGTATTTTTATTTATTTTGTGACCCATTTCCTAATTACGTTTTAATTTGGTTGGACCTCACTCAGGAGTTTTACAGGCCGAAAGTTGGGGATACCTCTGGATTAAATGCAGTCTTAGGGTCCCGCCAATTCTAAATCCATGATCCTAAGAGATACACACATCTATATTCTTTATTTGATTCTAGTGATTATAGAGCTTTTTTTGTCAGAGAGAGCAATAGTTACTCTGTCCTCATCTGTCCCCCCTCAGTGGCAAAAGTTCTTTTCCTTTGGAAAATGGGGGTTGGCACTAGATCAGGGATTTTTAACCTTTTTTTTGTACGTGTCACAGACCCTTCTGGGAGTTTTGTGAAATTTGTGGATTCCTTTCAAGAAGAATGTTTTTAAATTCATAAAAGACATAGGATGACAAAAGAAACCAATTACTTTGAAAAAAAATTTTTTAAATTAAAAAAAAATTTCATGGATTCTAGGTAAAGAACTTCTGAACTAAATGATCTATTCTATCCCAAGTTTTCTTCCAGCTTGTAGACATGTTGTTTTAAAATCTAGTGGAGTTCCTATTACTCCCTCTGCTCCCTCCTACCATTACCTGGTGGTGTTGTTTGTTTATTTAATCGTTTCAGCCATGTTCAGCTCTTCATGGCCTCATTTAGTTTTTGGTTTTTTGGCAAAAACGTTGGAATGGTTTGCCATTTTCTTATCCATCTCATTTGACAGATGAGGAAACTGGAACAACCCTTTAGGTTGTTAAGTGACTTACCCAGGGTCACAAAGCTAGGAAGCACCTGAGACCAAATCTGAACTCCAGGAAGATGAGTCTTCCTGACTCCAGCCCCAGCTCTATCCACTGTACTATCTAGCTGCCAATTACCTGGTGCTTAAAACTATTACCAGGATTCTGAAGTTTATATCAAGGTCCTATGGTTTGGTAGAACTAAGACCCGCTGAGAGCCACGTGGGATGAAGCAAGTTCAGAGTCAGAGGATGGTTTTCTGCTACTTTAGTGTCTGCATGATCTCTCGTCTCCTCAGGCTTTAGTTTCCTTCTCTATACCATAGAAGATTAGAATTAGAAAATTTTAAAGGGCCCTTCCACCTCTAGAGGTGGTACCTAAAGGACACACCCCTAGAGGTAGAAGGGGTCTCAAAGGCCATCTACTCCTTCACTTCACAGATGAGGAAATGGAGGTACACAAAGGATAGATGGATGCCCAAGGTCATCCAAGAACAAAATGCTGGACCAGAGCTTCTGAATTCTAGAGCCCACGTATATTTCAATGTTTTTTCTAGTTTGTAGGGAAGCTGAGAAAACAGTGTAAATGCTGGAGTCTTACTTTATTTTTTTAAAGAGTTTCTTTTGTCATTATCACTGGATTTAGTGGGTAACAACAACAACAACAAAAAAAACCCAACTCTGATTAGTTCTGGTTGCTATTCATTATTCTCTCTCTTCGTGTTTCTAAAAAAAAAAATCTGCATTACAAACAGCTCTCCAGGACTTTATCCCAATCAACCCATCTCAAATCTTGCAATTAATATTCCTAATACAACTGCTATGCTATAGTGGCTCTATTAGGCCTTGTAAAAATACACGCATACTCACCAAAAAAAAAAAGGGGGGGGGGCAATGGAATCCAATAACAAGAAAGCAAGCCTAAATCTATATGGAAAAGAGATAGAACTGGTTAGTAGCAGTGGATTTGACCTAACAAAGCTGGTGGCTCGAGTTAACACAGGAAATACACTGAGTATCCTTTAATTGTACACATGGAGAAGCCATCGGCAATTTGCCTAGTGGGGTTGGATACCATGTGGCTGATAGGTCTCAGGAGAACAGGAACATACAGGCATGATGGATTAAGTGATTGCTATTGGCTGTGCACTTGCCCTGGATACTTCACCGTGGACAGTAATCAATTACCAGAGACCAGTAATGATACCAATCAAATGTACTTAGCACTTGTGCACTGCCAAGCTAGGGGCCGAAAAGGCCTGACAGTTTGAAAAGGCAGCAGTAGCAAAGAGGGTCTGTGTGTGGGGTGATGTGTGAGGAAGCCACCATGGAGCTTCCAACTAGGAACAGTTTCTCTTTTCCTCTTCTTCTTATTAAAAGATAAATGGATGAATTAGCCACCCACCTGCCCCACATTAAGGTGTGTTTTAAAACAAGCAATTTCCTCCCCTCCCCTCACCCCAGAGGGATGTCAGCTCATAAACAGTCTGACATAATACAAAGCCTCCCGGTCAGCAGTTTTGTGTGAGCCAAGAATGTCAAAGAAAATCACTGAGTGGAGGCTGGGATAAAGGGAGAGACCAGCTGCCTATCTCTTCCACAAATCTGCAACTACAGAGTTCAGGTACTCTGGATGTCACCTCCTATTTTTGTGTTCAGTGATGGGAAACACCGCCTCAACATAACCTCAAAATGACTCAACCTACAACACTATTTCCTGGATGGTTTTCATTGAAAAGAGTAAGAAAACTTTCAAATTTCAACCTCCTGATATTCTTGCCAATTGTAAGATACAAGTCAATTCCACCTCCTTTCCTGTCTGGCAGCCTTCCCCTTCCTTTGTTGGTACTTAGAATTTTATGCTGACTGGTACTTCTCAAGATGAAGTATTGAATTCTCATTTTATGGGGTCTTCTTTCCTCATCTAACCTCCTCCATCTGAGCCTGTTTTCACTTGCTTAATATTTATTCCCCTGCTAGTTAGCTGGAAGGCTCATGACTAGCACTCTGACTGATCTCTTGCCACTGCCAAGCAGAGAACCTGAGCAAAATGGGAAAGCAAAATTCGGAGTAATCATTTCATACTTAAACTTAAGTTAAAATGAATGTGAAGAAACTTAAGGTATTGTGGGGGGGGGAGTGAAGTGAGGACGGGACTTCGGACCTGTGATTTCATTGGTGTGGGAATCACTAATTGTGAAAGGTTTGAGGAGAGAAGGTTTGGAATAGATACTGTGGAAAGTGAAATGGTTCTTACTTTATTGAGAAAATTGAGGTCATTTAATATAAGGTCCTTCTCCCATTCTCTTCATCTCAAAACACCTTGACAACATTTCTCACTCTCTCCTCCTTTTCCCCAGATCCCTAATTTCTAGCAAAGGATTGGTCCTTCACCTTGCCAAGGCCAACACTTCTACATAATTTTTGATCCCATTCTCTCCAAGCTTCTCCAACCAGCAGATTACATCTTCAATTCTCTTCAACTGAATTGAAACCAATTGCATATTCTCTCTCTCTCTCTCTTCTCTTTCTCTGCCCCCCCCATCAATTCCCATGGGTTTAACTGACATCTTCATGCAGATGGCAAATGACTCAGAGATATAAATATACACATATCCCCACGTCCAAAATTGAACTAATTGCCTCCCCACACCCTCCCTTTCCCCATTTTTCCCTATTTTTTTTTTGAAAAGTACCACTATCCTTCAAGTCTCCCAGGTTTGTAACCTTGGCCTTATCCTGGACTCCTCACTCTCTTTCACCCCACATATACAATTGGTTGCCAAATCTTTCAGTTCTTACATTTCTTTCACATTTCCTTCACCTAACTCCTCTCTACTCACCTGTCTAGCACCTTCATCACCTCTTGCCTACATTATTGCAAAAGCTCCCAATTGATCTCCATCTCGAGTTTCTCACTATTCCACTCCATCCACTGCTGCCAAAGTATTTTTCCTTAAATTCAGATCTGACCATGTGACTCCCCTACCCAATCAACTCCAAATTCCAATTTGCCTGTAGGATAAAATATGAACTATTCTATTTCGCTTTGAAAGCCCTTCACAACATGGCCCCAGCCTATCTTTCCAGATTCTTTAGACATGATTCCTCCTCTCACAAGGTGCAATCCAGCCAAACCAGTCTTATCTCTGTTCCTCAGATAGAACTTGACATTCCACCTGGGATCTCTGCAACTCTGCCCTGGTCATCCAGTATGCCTGGAATGTATTCTCGCCTTACCTACACTGCATAGAGTTCCTTTCAGATACAGCTCAAGCAGCGTCTTCTGAATGAAGCTTTTCCTGATTCTCCCAACTTCTAGAGCCCTCCCTCCCAAACTACCTTGTAGGTATCTAATTATCTCAAGGGAATTCACAAAATATTTCTGATAAATATGTCTTTTTCCACGTCTGTGGCACAGAAGGAGCTCTGAAATCAGAAGTTAAAACTATAGCAAAAATAAAATAAAATAAAAATTTAACTAAACCATGTTGTTAAACTTTCATTTGAAAGTTACTTGACCACTTCTGAAGTCATATTTTGGCAGATTAAAATGTGGGTAACCATACTTGATAATAACCTCCTGACCCCACTAAAACATAATATGGAGGATTGGTGTGATTACAGATATAAAGACCTTCCATTTTCTTATATGGGAGTGAAATAAAGATAAAATTGATCCTCACTTCCATTTAATGATAATTTCAATTCAAAGTAAAGGCAGCCAGGGTTTGGAGCCTAGTAGTGGCGTGAGTGCTGGGGAGACACAGCTAGTAAGTGTCTGAGGCAGGATGACAAATCTAATGCTCTATCCATTATGCCATCTAGCTGCCTCTAAGAACTTACTCTCTGAGGGACACCGTGCTAAACTCTAAACATGCAAAGAAATACAAAAACATAGTTGTTGCTCATCAGGAGCTCATGTTCTGATGGCTCAAGAGGCACTGTATAAATGATCACTGGATTGCTTCGGACTCCAACTTATCCAAGGTCACGCAAGCAGCGTGTGAGAGGCAGACCTAGAAATCAAACCCAGCTTCTGACTCAAGATCAAATGCTCATTCCATGACATCCACACTGGATTCCTCATCAGAAATATTTCTCCCTTATCTTGCTATCCCCAATAACTTAGAAAGTCCATTCAGAAGCATTCTACAGCAGCAGGGCTGCTCTGGATTTTCTCTGCATACTCAGAAGAAAAGCAGGATCCCTGACCCAGGACTGGAAAGGCAACTAAGCGTAAAAGGTACTGCCCTCCAATAAGTGAGTGTTCTGAACAGACTCACTCATTTCACATTACCAAGTGTGACTAATAATATGTACCACCTTACCTATGCCACAAGGGCATTGGGAGAATTAATGAAATAATTATGTCCCTGAAGCTCTTTGATGGAGGGCCCATTAAGACAAAATTAGCATCATCTTCTCCTATATCAGCTTTTAAGAACAAAGCATCTTCCTACTGGCCTCCACTGTCTTCTTCCTTTTCCTTTTTTCTATCAACAACTTCCTCTAATATTTGCCTTTAAAAAAAACAAAAAGAATCACCGCTGGAAGAACATGATTTTTTTTTGTCTCAACCCTGTTCAGTCTGGACCATTCCTACTGGGACCCATTGAAGTTGTTGACTTAGCAATCTTACCAGCCTGGCATCTTTACCTGTTATTCATTTACAGAACAGAGGCATCACCAGGAAACAATGGAGAGCCTCAGCATGCTGTTGAGGACAAATGTCCTAGCTAGCCACCACAAGTGCAGTTGCCAAGATGCTCTTATTCTGTGGACCAGTTTTCATGGTCTGCAGGCTCTGGCAACCTATAATCCACCTGGTTTAAAGAGAATCTTAAAATTATAATTTCTATGGGATAACTTCTGTTTTGTGCCAATCACTAAAAACCAAATATCCTAGCCCCTTCTCATGTATCCTAATCATGCGATGGACCCATGGACCTCAAAGGTAAATTAAAAGAGTAAGCAAAGGTGAGCTAGAATGTTTTCTTCCCCCAGTCTCAACCTTATGGGGGTGGGAATGTAACAGATAGATAAAGGAAGGAGAGGGGAAAAAAGTGAAAGAGGTGTAGAGAAGGAGCCAGGAAAGAATAAGAAGTTGTTAATTTTGTCCCTTTGTGACCTTAATTTCTCTAGAATTAAATGAATCACTTTCATCCAACCACCCAAAGACTTCTGATAGTTGATGTCTGGGAGAACAAAAAAAAAAAATCAGATGGAAAAGGAAAGAACACGAAATCAAAAAAAGAGTTCTATGATATAACTAGGAATGAAACATGAAAAAAGATGAAAGAGAAGAAGAATCAAAAGAATGCAGTGAGTCTACACTTAGCTACAATCCTAGAAGAAAAACTGGATGAGAATGAATGGTCAAATAAACATGGTGAGGCCTTAGAGAGAAGGGCTATCTTCCATGATCCTTTATGCCTTGGAATGAATTATTTTAAATATAGCTACTAAGTCAGTTTTGTTTTTCATAGAGATGTTTAATTATAAATTTTCTAATAAAACAAAAGACAGTCCCTTGCCATTAGGAGCTTACATTTACTTGAGGAATGGTACTGAGGGCCAAGACTTGAATCTGGACTCACATTAACTTACCTACATGAGCTTAGGTCACCTCATCTCTCTGTTTACTTCTCTGTAAAATGAAGGGGACAGAGCTAGATCACCTCTAAGGGACCTCAAAATTTATGATCATCATGTAGTGCAAAGAACACTAACATTTAGAGGATTTGAGTTCAAATTTCAGCTCTGCCACCTATGACACTGGGCCAATCACTTGACCTCTCTTGGCCTCAGTTTCCTCATAATAGTCCATTCCAGCTCTGAATGCATGATCCTATGAAGACACACATACAACATTTCTGTTTTGCTCTTGGAACCTCAAAGTCCTAATATTATGTCTGTATCAGCTCATCTTAACTGAAGATGATGACCCTACGGGGCAAGCCTTTATTATATTTTGGGACGCACTGGGAGTCAGGCCCGGGATTTCAAACCAAATGAAACATCAAGAACATTTTTAAAAATATAAATATTTAAGTCAGGAAATATTTAGATGTTCACATATTTTTTTGAAAATAAGGGATTGGGTTCCAATTGGAATTTTATTGTGGAGTAATTTAGGGCTTCACCTCCAGTGAAAAATGAAAGAAATCAGCTCAAATGCCAGTTCAGTTTTTTTTAACAGTTTATATTGGAATTTGTTTTGGGGCTCAGCAAATCAGCACAGTTTATTCAGAGCTTTATAACAGTTAATGGTTAAGTGCGGTTCATATACACATAGTGTGTATGCAACTACATGCATGTATGTATGTGCGTGTATAAGTGTGTGTGTGTATGTGTGCACGTGCATAAGTGTGCTTGTGCATGTGCAAGTGCATTCAGGAATGATTTCTGCTTGGGGAACAAATGGTTTTGGAATTCACTGAACCAACAGGAGATCATAAAGCTTAATGATTTAACAGGTAAGCCTTAGAGAGCTGCCTTAGGGACAAAGAGGTTAAGTGGGAGCCAGGTTTGAACAACTAATAATGGTCAAAAGCTAGATTTGAATGTAGGTCTTCCCGACTCCAGGTCAAGCATTCTGTCCACCACACCACCCTGTATCTCACGTGGGTATATGGCAGACAGACAGAGAGATAAACATTCATTTATGGTCTCTAAACCTTTGATTTCATGTGTATAGTCAACCCATGCACAGAAAACCTATTCCTTGATCAAAATCTGTAACTCCTTTTCAACTTATAGATTAAAGAGTTTTCTAGAGCTTTGAGAGGTTGAGTAACTTGTCTGTGGCTATACAACTAATATGTTCCAGAGGCAGGCTTGGAAGCAGGTTTTCTTGACTTCAAACTCATCTGTCTATCCATACTGTACCAATGATCACATTTATATCCTATTTATAGATTTAGGGGGAGGGGACGGCAGACCTGTATAGTGAGCTCCTAGTGAAGACCTTCCTCTGCCTCCACACACCAGAACCTTTTCTGCCATTTATACTCTCAGAGACTTGTTTGGGACAGTGAGAGGTTGAAAGATTTGCCTGGGGTCACACAGTGAGTTTGGGCCCCAGGTGGGTCTTGAATCAGAATCTTCCTGGCTCCAAGGTCAGCTAGCTCTCGTCTATCAAATTTCATCTTTATATACTACTCATATTCATATACATATATACACATACATACCAGTGTAGATATGTAGTAATATGTATATGTATGTATGAATGTATATATAAAAACATATATTTATGTATATGTATGAAGATATATAAATACATAGATATGTATGTATATAGAGATATATGAAGATATGTATATATAAATATATAGAGATATGTATGTGTATAGAGATGTATGAAGATATGTATACATAAATATATACAGACTAAATATATATATATGTACACTATATACACCTACAACCACTATACATATATAGATTATATCTATGTATATGTACACTATACATATACATATGTACATATACTATATAGCATATATATGCATATAATCTTGAGTTATACATAACATGTGCATATATACATATATATGCATATACACGCATTTCACATGTATGTGTGTGTCTATCTATCTACCAGTTCAAGTCTTACCTTGACAAATACTAGCTATGTGACTGTGGGCAAATTGTTTAACCTTTCAAAGACCCACACACACACACACACACACACGCAATTTATCATCCCAACACCTGTGTGTGTGTGTATGTATACAGAAATATACAGATACAGATATGAGGCAGCTAGTGGCTCAATGGATAGAGCACTGGGCCTGGAGTCAAAAAGACTGGAGTTCAAATCCAGCCTCAGACACTCACTAGCTGTGTGACCCTGGGCAAGTCACTTAACTCAACTGCCTGACAAAATAGGTCCATTGGAGAAGGAAATGGGGTCATGAAGGGCCAGACATAACAGAAATGACTAAATAACAAAAAGACGCAGATATTCAATACATGTGTATATATACATATACATGAAAATGATACTGACCATGTCCTCACCACATACACATGCCTAGAGGGTTGCAATAAGGAGATTTTTGAGGTGCAGCAGACTTACTGAATTCTAACAAACGGGAAGCCTTCACCGCTGCATTGAGGCAGTGACAGAACCGATCCCAAGGTGCAAATGAGTTGTTTAGCATCAGTGCATCAAACTATGTTAACAGCTTCCCCAGTGGAAAAACTGTAACTGACTATGAAAACTTTTTGCACTTTGTCAATCAAATGAGATGTGACTATTATCGCCCCAACAAAACCCTAAATAAACTAACACAACCTGGAGCAATCCCACGGTTACCTGGCAGAAGATGAAAGTGGTCTAAATTTCTAGTGTGGAGCTCTCACTTCTTCTATGAGCAGTTGCAGCCTCCACCACCATCCCAGAATCTCAGGATCAAACATCTCTAAGCAGGTGCCTCCCTCACTAAGGTACATTTTTCAGAATCTTTCTATGGGGAAAGTCCTCTGGTGGGTCCAAAGTGCTTTCAGGCAGTGTCATGTTAAGCACTGCCTTCTGATAGTTCTGACAAGGTGCATGTGGAATCACAAGCTCTGGGATCAGGTCTTGGCTCAGCTGTTTCTTACCTGGGGGCCCCTTGGGCAATTCTCTTCTCTGTCTGGGCTTCAGTTTTTTCCTCTGTAAAATGAGAGGGTTGGAAGGCAATGGAAAATACAAGGCAAAGAGACAGGGATTTTCGCTTGGAGAAGATCCTGCCCTGCCATTTAGAACTGTAGTCTAAAAACCATGATCAAATCCAATAGTTCTCAAACTTTTTGGATTTAGGACCCCTTTATTACTCTTATTAGAATGACTGAGCACCCCTCAAAAAGCTTTTGTGTATGTGGGTTATGTCTATCAATACCTACTATAATCAAAATGAAAATGGTTATTATCAAAACAGTTTTGACCTTCAAGATCCCCTGAAAGGATCTCAAGATACCTGAGGACTCCCGATCACACTTTGAGAACTGATCCAGAACAGCTCCCTTATTCTAGAGATCAAGAAACTGAAGAAAGTGAAGAGATTTCTCCAAGATCATATATAGGAAGTAAATGGCAGGTTATAATTGAAACCCAGGTCTGACCTCAAATCCAGCCCTTTGTCCACCTCACCAAGCTCCCTTTACCTGTGTGATGCTCAGAAAGTCACTAGTGGATGTTGGAGGGGAGATGTGAACTCAGGACTTTCTGACTCTAGGACCAGAATTAAATCCATTCTACCACACTGCCTCTTCAACAAATGTCAAAGTGTTGAAAACCCAAGATCACCTCACCATACCCAGGGTACTGGGGCCCATTAAGTGAACACTCTGAAATGCAGAAATGCTGCCTTTTTTTTCTTGACTTTCAACTGCTGCTATAGGAAGGTTCCCAAACTAAGATAATTCTGTGAAAATCATAATGGCCCATTTACCATCTACTACAAATATGGTAGCTAATGAAACTGATTTGTGTCTCATGGTATAGTTTAATCATAGTCTTGTCTTAACAGAAACTGTCATTCTACACTAAGCAGTGCATATGCACACACATATACGTTATTTTTTCATTTTTCAAAGTATAAAAAAACCAAAAACACACAAAGAAAGCCTATGTGTTTCACAGAAAGACTGGAAGAAGTAACACATTGTTCCTTCGAAGAAGGTTAAAGCTATTGAATAAGTTCCATTTAAAGCGACAATTATATTTTGGCTATTGGTGAAAACCTGAGAAATCATTCCTATTGAGATCTAAAGAGGCAAAATGTCTAGGAATTCTACAATATGGTACCCAGAAGTTGAACTGGGTTTGGAGTTGACCTTTCCTGGCCTCAGTTTCCTTATTAGTAAAATGATGGAGTTGTGCTAACTAATCTCTGAGGTACCTTTGAGCTCTAAATCTATGATCCTACGAACTTCAGAAATCCCTCCCTCTTTCCCTGGGGTACTGGGCCCCTTCCACAAAAGTCCAGCATATGGTAGAAGGTGGCGCTAAATGAAGAACAGAACAAACCTCAGAAATGAAAAAAAAAGTCAGGAATAAAGAGGCAGAACTGGGGAAGCTTTAATCTTTAAGCATAAAGTACGTGAAGGTTGTGTTCAAAGCACAAGACCTCAAATTCAAACCTCTCTTAATTGACTTTATGTAATATAGTTGGAAATGGAGGGAGGCTGGGTCCGTTGGAAAGATGGGGGCACTGGGTAGCTCTGAGTTTTACTTAGGGCAGGAGAGCTATCTTTGAGTGTTTGAGAAGTTGCCATTTATTCTGCTTGTCCCTAGAACTAAGAAGAATGGGTATAAACTGTAGACATACAGATTTTCAGTTTCTTTTAAGGAAAACCTCCTAACCATTGAAGAAGTCTAGGAAGAGAACAGGTTGTTTTAAAAGGCAATGAGTTCCCCATCCCTGGAAGTCTCCAAGCAGAGGATGGATGACTGTGGATATCATATTAGAGATTTCTACTAAGGTACTAAGGACTGACTTTGGGTCTCTTCCAATTCTGAGGTTCTATGGTTCTATACTTAGAAAGAACAAGTCCACTTAACCCCTATTGCCTCACCAAAATAAAAAAAGGCATAAAAAAAGAAAGAACAATTGACAACGTATTGTAGGGCAAGGGAGACATAGTCAAAGACTTGAGATCGCTTGAGGCCTGTAAAGCTCCTTAAAGATGACACAGGGAGGGGCAACTAGGTGGCACAGTGGATAGAGTACCAGCCCTGGAGTCAGGAGGACCTGAGTTCAAATTCGGCCTCAGACACTTAACACTTTGTGGCCCTCCAGGGTCACTAAGCTACTAGCTACTAGCTGTGTGACCTTGGGCAAGTCTTATTAACCCCATTGCCTAGGAAAAAACAAATCAAAAAAAAAATAAGCTCAAGGATGACAGAGGCATGCTTTACCTGGTCTCCTCATTAACTGTTTAATTTAGAATAAACTCATCATTCTGTAAAATGGAAATAATAATACATTAAAATAATGGAATAATAAATAATTTTAAATTTTTTTAATTTTTTAAACTGTTTTAAAATTGTAATTTAAAATTGTAAAAATAATAATTTCAACTGATCATTACTACCATGGTGGGTAAAAAAAATGAGAAAATAGAGGCTTCTTGGTCTTAGGAAAAGAGCAATAGGAAAGGGGATGGTCATAAGTATTTATATTGTGCCTACTAAATGCCAGGCACTGTGCTAAGTGCTTTACAACTATCTCATTTCATCCTCACAACAACCCTGCAAGATAGGTGCTGTAATTATTGCCATTTTACAGTTGAGGCAACTAAGACAATGAGAACCTGTGAATCACAAGACATGAGTTCTAGTCCCAACTCTGTCATTAATTAGCTATCCAATCTTGGGCACATCTGGGCTGAAGTTTCCTTATCTGAAAAATTAAGAGGTTGAGAGGTCAAAAATAGGAGGAAAGACCCTGTATGCACCAAAATATTAATAGCAGTACTTTTATGGTAATGAAGAACTGGAAACATGGTGAGTATCAAATGGGAAATGGCTAAACCAATGCTGGAATGTGAATGCAATGGAATATTGTGATGCAGTAAGAAATAATGACTATGAGCAATTCAGAGAGAACTATCAGAAGACTTGCATACACTGATGCAGAATGAAGTAAGCAGAACTAGCAGAACACCACACAATAACTACAATAATATAAATAAAAAGACCACTAAAAAGAAGTCAAAGGATAAGTAATTATAATGATTGATCCTGCTTCTATAGAACAGATAAAGAACTTGGAGACTGAGAGTATAAAATGTCATTTATACTATCTACTCATGGTGACTGAAACCTTTGTTTAATGGCCAGGGGTGAAGAACCTGTGGCCTTGAGGCCATATGTGGCCCTTTAGGTCCTCAAGTGACAGAAGCCATCAAAGGGCTGCACTTGAGGACCTGGAGGGCCACATATGGCCTCAAAGCCGCAGGTTCTCCACCCCTGCTGTCTTTGTTTCAGGGAAGAGTTCAGTGGATATTGGGAGCTGAGGGGTATCCCGTTTAAAAATGACTCTGATGTAAAAACAAATGGTTATCAATAAAATCTTTTTTTCCCAATAAGGGGATTATTTCAGATGATTTCTAAGACCTCTTCCAGTTTATAAAATGCAAGTTATTTTAATGGAAAGTGCTATGCAAACTGCAAATGACTTTTCAGTGACCTGACTTGGCCTTGGCCCCTTCTCTCCTCCTCCCACCCTCTTCCAGGCCAGGAATCATTTTAAAAGCTTAGTGTAGTACAGGGAGTAAGGAGAAAGGAAAGAAAAAAAGGAAAGGCCTTAACTGGGTTGTTAAAAGTAAAGCCACACTAAGCCATTAATGCTTTATTTTGCACTAGGATGACTAGGGATCTGGGTGTTTATTTCAATAGCTTTTCTGAGCACTGTGCTATTTAAATTCACAAGGATTTTATTGTCACATTTCATCCCCTATTAACAATGGCATGTAAGGCTACAGTGCACTGTCAATTCTCTCAATAACCCAGAATGGGGGGGGGGAGTGGAATATGAAAGTCTCAACTGCATCATTCCTTTACTTATAGATGTTACAAGGAACACCATCACTACCCACCCCAAGTATCATATAAATTAGAAATCTCTATGAAAAATTCATAGTCAAATTCCACTTAAATACCCTTTGTTTTAAAGGTGTTATATCTCCTTTCTTCCTGTATTTGAAGCTCATTAGAAAACTTTTCCTTTGGAGCCTTCATTTTATCAGAACACTCTCAAAGAAATGAGAGGGAGGAAGGGGAAAAGAAAGAGAGAGAAGAAAGAAAGGAGAGAAAGAGGAGAGAGAAAAGAGAGAGACAGAAAGAAAAGAGAGAGGGGAAAGAAAAAAGAAGAGAGGGAGAAAAGAGGAGAAAGAGCAAGAGAAGGAAAAGAAGACAGAAAGATAGAAAGAGAAAGTGAGCAAGGAGAAAGAGCAAGAGAAGAGAGAGAAAAGAGAAAAGAAAAATGAAGGAGAAAGTGAGAGAAGAAAGAGAAGAGAGAGAAAAAGAAAAGAGGAAAAAGAGGAGAGAAGAGAAGAGAATAAAGATAAGAAAGCAAGGAAAAGTACAAGAAGAGAAGAGTGACAGAAAGACAGAAAGAAAAGTGAGAAGAGGGGAAAAAGAGAAGATAAAAGAGCAAGAAGAAAGAGTAAAAGGAGAAAGAGAAGGGAGAGAAAAGAGAAAAAGAGAAAAGAGAGGAGTGAGAAGAGAAAGCAAGAGAAAAAAAGAAAAAAGAAAGATGAGGGAGGGAGGGAGAGAGAAAGAGAGAGAGAGAGATGAAAATGTGATGAAAGAGGCTGAGCGACTACTGGGCGGGTGACACGAGCTAAGCAGAGCAGACAAAGAATGCTCTGAGATTCACAAGGAGACAATGAAGGCTCAGAGGGAAACGCAGGAGAGACATGGGCCTGACAGCTCAATCCCACACCAGAATTATGCTTGTTCCTTGCAAAAAGAAGGTGCTGGAAGCAACTCCCTCCAACTAGAGGGATTCATGGTGTCATTTCCGGGCTAAAACTAACATTACCATGTTAATTACCTGGCTTCTCATCTGAAGGGTCATTTTTGCACACTGGACAGCTTGCCTTCTCACCCCATGGGGCCACATTTAAAAAAATCCTTTCTTTCCAGGTGCTGAAGTCAACAGGCCAGGAGATTTTTTTCCCTTTAGCAGCTTAGCCCAGTGATTCAGGCAGGCATCCTCTTGCCTTGATACTGCTCTGGACTATGGGAGAAGCAGAGCACGCCAGGCAGGTGGGGATGATGGAGTTATGGCAGTGATAAGCTTTACAACAGTGAGTGAGTTAACTTTGTGGGTGATTCTACTCTGTGTTCCACATGACCTTCATGCTCAATGGGGTTCTTAATATTTTTAATATTTTGATAACTGTATTTCAATATTATTGATTTATTTCACAATCTTATATATTTTGTTTTATGCTTTTAAAAACATTACTCTGAATAGGGGTCCATGACAGAAAATAGGCTAAGAACCTCTATTAAGAGAATGTAAAGGAAATCCATTTTAACATCTAATCTTTTTATCTTTTGAACAGAGTTGTAATGTGAGTGAAGGACCACCAGAACTTTCCCCCAAGGTGAGGAAATCAGAAGAGACTGATATCCCTTCTCAGCTAGAAACAAAAGGACCCAGCAGCATAGGCAAGAATAATAGTTTGTTAAAATAGGAAGCTACCAGGTGGTCCAACATGAGCTCCACATACCCCCAAACCCCCCAACAAGGGGTGCTTTTCCTGCTACTAGCCTCGGGTGCTATTTGGTGTGTTTTGTCCAGGTGCAAAAACTCCCTCTGCTTTTGGATCAGAGACCTAGAACAGGTTAGTTCACTGGTGACCTGTATTCTCCTAGATGGGAAGGGGGCTGAAGAACTGGAACAAAGAAGACATCCGGAATCTTCCTCAACACAGGAAGCCTTGTTGGGGGGAGGGGGGAAGCATTTAAGAAAACTGGAAACATGGACTTAACCCTACAGAAAAAGAAAGCCACGGGGCTGCTGTTGAACATTCATGCTTGGATGATAAAAAACACAATTACTATAGTTATGCCTTTTTCAACTGACTACCTGTTTTAAAACCAATAACAAAACACTGACCAAATAGCCTATAACAGATAATAGACAATGGAAGTCATTATATGACTTGATCTTGTAAATGAGAAATAAAAGATTACACTGATACCAACATCACACATCAAATTAAAATGATTTCCCCTCCAATAAGGACAAATAGAGATCTAGCTAAGAAAATTGATTTTTTTTTTGCCCTTAAAATATAAAACACAAAATGGAAATATACATGTAAGAGATGTGTTTTGATAATGCATACTATAAAAATTTCCAGGTGGGAGTGTACCTACCTAGGACTTAAGTTTATGAAACATTTTTCAGTATGCACATACAAGTTAAAACAAATGCTAGGGCCTGAAAATATGCTTCTACATCTGATTGTTTTCCTACACTGAGAAAGAGAGTGAAGCCTTCCAACTTTCACTGTCAGAATTTGATGGCTCTGAAATCACCATTCCATTCTGATACAAACATCTTTCATCTAAAACTGGTAAAGCGATTTGCTAATATGACTTAATTAAACCTGAAGACTGCTGAGAAAACAGGCAAGGCAGCTTTATCACCTGGTGGGGGGAAAGCACTATCCCTTAGTCCCCTAACCTTGACTCTCTAGCTTCTGTTTTCATCTTTTCCAGATCTCCAAAATGACTTTCATGCTTAAGATTTAAGACAACTTTCAATCAAAGTTCAAAAGGTCTTCCCAGTTTCTATATAGTTGAGAGACTCACCTCACCTTTAGCCCAGAGACAGGTAGTGCCTCAGAACACACTCTTCCATCCTGTTCCAAGCTTTAAGGCTGCCAGGATGAAGAGTGGGCTCGGCATGCAGGGACCTACAGGTCCCGCAGACCACTTGCTGGTGTTAAAGATGGGGCAACTACAATCTACAGGCCTAAGCAAATTAGGTGCAGCCCTCAGGCACCTGTCAAGTTGTCAGCGAGACCCTTATCTGGGCAAAATTTCAAGGCCCCTTAGACTGAGCAGTGGAAAGAGCTGACTACAAAGGAGAATCAAGGCTTTGCAGTCAATTTGGAAGGGCTTTGTTAGGCTCTTAGGAGTAATTAATAGCAACATGACCTAAGAATGATTCCAACCCTGATTTGGGATGAATTGGAGATCATGTCCCATATTCACTTGAAACTAAGTCTGTTTGAAAAGAAAAACCACACACACACACACACACACACACACACACACACACACACACACACACACGTACTATCAGTAGCTTGGAAGGGAACTCTTCAAAAATGCAAAAATAGACTGGGTAACATTTGTGAAATTAAAAAAAAGATCATTTATAAATGCCGTGTAGTAAAATGTATATGGCAGGGGGGAGAGGAAAGAAAAATATATCTCAAAGTGTACACATCTCAGAGTCTGTGAAGTTGTACCCAAAGGTTGTGAGAAATCTCTGGCTCCAGGAGGACATGGAAAAATCTTAGATTTAGACAGAGCTCTAGAGAAATCTAGTACAATCCCCTCAAATCATACATGAGGAAAGTGAGGCTCAGAGAAGTGAGAGACCTGCCCAAGGTCACATGGCTTGTAAGTGGCAGGGCTAGGGTTTGAGCCTGGGAACCCTGTCATCCTAAAAAAAAGAATTTAAAAAAGGGAGGAGAAAATGGAAAAAACAACAACAAACTTTTAGCTGCTACTGGACAGCTAGGGGTTACATTACAGTACAGAGAATGATGGCCCTGGAGTCAGGAAGACCTGAGTTGAAATCCGACCTCAGATACTTCCTAGCTGTGTGACCTTGGGTGAGTCATTTAACCCTCTCTGCCTCAGTTCCTCATCTGTCAAATGAGCTGGAGAAGGAAATGGCAAACACCTTCGATATCTTTGTCAAGAAAATCCTAAATGGGGTCACAAAGAGTCAGACATGGCTGAAAAACGACTAAACAACAACAACAAAAATCTTACACTAATCTGAAGAGCTTCAACCTGAGGACGTATCATGGTAGAGTGGAAAGAAGGTTGGCCTATGCTATGACTCTAGGGTCAGGGTTCAAATCCCTTCTCCGTTTCTTATAAATTCAATTAACTTCTCTCTGTCTCAGTTTCTTCATCTGTAAAGTAGGAATAATAACAGTTTACCTCACAAATTTATTTTGAGGATCAAATGAGATAATATATGTAAAGTGTTTTGCAAACCTTAGAAGCACTAGCTTGACACACATTAGCCATTGGGAGAAGGTTGCACTGGATGACTTCTAAGACCCTTCCAACTCTAGGGTTTAATGACCAAAAAAAGAATCTAATAAAAATTAGTCAGACTTTCTTCAGAACTAACATACAGATTAAAACTTTGACATTCTACTTTGGCAGGGGTTCCTTTTTAGAGCAATTTTTCCAGAATATTTAAATACTGATGAATTGCTTTTCTTTAAAGGAAAGTCAAAGTAGGTAAAGTAGGTAAGTCAGAGAAAGGGAAAGGTCAAATCAGGGTTATTTCAATATTGCATTACAAGTGGTATGGAATTGGATCTCTGGCAGGAGGAGTTTTTAAAATAATCACACCTGGAAACATACTATTCCTCCACCTGCTGAATTCTTCTCATGAGTTTTAAGTTTCTGATTGTGGAGTTAAGTGCACTGCAGGGGCAGCCAGTTTACATTCAGAAGCACTGCAGGAGAGCTGGTTTCGAAGGCCATGTTGGTTCTGAACTCTCACTAAGAGCTAATGGAGATCAATGTTCTAGCCCCCACATGCCTTCAAGCTCCCCGTCTTGCTGCTTCTGTCTTCTGCATCCAGTCTTAATCACAGAATGTCTTAGATGAAAGGGACCTTGGAGATCTTCTAGGCCAGGGATTCTTAACCTGGGGTCCACGGATCATCACGGATAGGTTTCCAGGAACTCCACAAACTTGGGTGGGGGGGGAAGTACATATTTGTTTTCATTAACCTTTGAAATTTAGCATTTCCTCTAATTATGAATTTATCTAAAAACGAAAGATATTATTCTGAGAGGCATCTATAGCTTCACCAGACTGCCAAAAGAGTCTATCACACACACACACACAGAGGTTAAAACCCCCTACTCTAGTTCAGCCCTTTCATTTTGCAGACTCCTAAATCGGATCCTATTTTCATGCCATCTCTAGGTCTTAAAGAACCTCCAGCTATCAACCAACCTTCCATGTCCTCTATTAAATACCCTTCTCTATACCAGCCTCCTTAAGGAAGGCATACCTGGCTCAGAACCCTTCCCCACCAAACAGCACATCATCTCTCCCCGAGATCAGATTGAATTAAACTAAGGACCATATCCAACTCTCAGATTTTTTTCTTTGGCACTAATGTCTATGTGAATTTTCTGTCAAAAAGAAATGGTATCAGTAGATGTAATTGGGCTAATGTGAATTAATGTGAAAGGGTAGGCTTTGCATTGTGTAGTCAAAAAGCATTTATTAAGTCCCTACTATGTGTATTGTACTGTACTAAGCACTAAAAATACATAGAAAGGTAAAAATGGTCTCTGCCCTCTAGGAACATCGAATCTAATGGGGGAAACAACATGAAACAACTATGTACAAGCAAGATATACACAGGAAAAACTGTAGGTAAGCTCAAAGGAGAATTGGAAAATACTAGCATTAAGGGGAATCGGGAAAGACTTTTTACAGAAGATGGGACTTTTGGTGAGACCTAAAGAGAGCCAGGGAAATCAGGAGGTAAAGCCAAGGATGAAAAGCATTGTATATGGGACAGCAAGTTGAAAGACGGAGTGTCTTCAGCAGTGATATTTACTCTAGTACATTATCAGAGTTAGGCTCTCAGTTAAAATTTTTTTTTCATGTAGCTCACATGTCATTGACCTTTTAAAATCATATCACCAGATCCAGATATTTACCCAATTCTTACAAGAGGGGTGTGTTTAGAACTCAATTGGTTTACCTACAAAAAATGCCCTTCCCCTTTGGCCACTGATTCCTAAAGGAAGTTTAAAGGGAACCATGAAAAAAGAAGCGATAAAAATGTGAATAAATGAATATTATTTGCTCAAGTTTAAAGGATGCTTTTCAAGTTAATTTCAGAGCCAGAATACACACAGTCCATCTTCCAGATAATCTCAATATGTCTTTTTTTTTTAATAAGCAGATAAAATTGATGGGACTAGAATGAAGAAATAAATCCATATCTCTAGACAACATACACATAGAGACACACACCAAGCTGGTACTCAATTGAGTATGTGGGAGGGGAACACAGTAGGCAGATGTTCATAAATTATACTTGGCCTATTGCAAAACTTAAACTTTTGATAATCTTAAAGAACATCCCAAACCCTCACCCCTACTCCCGGTCCTGCCATTTTGTAGAATGACACTAGATATTCCAGAGGTCGTTATGGATCTAGAAAAAAGACCCTTTTCGGTGTTTTCACCCTTACTAATATATACCACAAGTCTCATGAGCAGAACATCCATCTATCTATCTATCTATCTAAGAATCAGTCAATTGAGCTATTCTTACTGAGCCGAATCGTGGCTAATGTTGAAATTAGCTATTGTCTAAGATGTGAGGTGCATTCAGGTTTTCCATGAGACACGAAGGTATAAGAAGACAGAGGAAAGGGAAGGGAATAAACATTTATTAAGTTAACACTACACTCTAAGCACTGTGCTAAGGACTTTTATAGAGGATTACCTCATTTGGTTCTCCTAATAACCCTGGGAAGTAGGTGCTATTATGATCCTCATTTTCAACTGAGGAAACTGAGCCAGAGAGAAGTCTAGTGATTTGCCCACGGTCACAGTAATAATTATCTAAGATCAAATTTGAACTCAATTCTTCCTGGTTGCTGGCTCAGCACTCCAGTCACTGCACTACCTAGCTGCCCTGAGTACAAGTGGACTTCTCATCAATAAGAAATGTCCCTGGTTAGATTTAAGAAACAATTTTTACTGTATTATCTTATCCTTCCTCTCCCCATTCTTTATTCCCATACCTAATTCTCCCATACTATAGACAAAACTATTTCCTGTCCTTCAAGCTATATCTTACCATTCCTGACCCAATTTCCCTGTTCTATATTAAAGAGAGGCCTAAATTATTTTCCCTTAATGTTCAGCTTTCTAGTCCTAGTGAGCAGATCTTTTCCACATCAAATTTTGGTCCTTAGACATTTGTGCTGATTAATTTCAAGGATTAACAGGCTAATCCTGACATTAGTCAGTTCCAATTTTTGTCTGTAACATAGATTGTATGTACAGAATCATTCCACTTTTAGGAATGTTCTTTTCTCTCAGTCAAAGAAGTGCTTCTGAATAATCTAGTCACGAGACTTCATAAATTTAAGATTAAAGTCATTTCCGTTATATCTCTATATGTACACCCTAATGATAGGAATGATACCTATGCAGAAGTTCCATGTAGAGTCAGAAACCTGAGCACTGTGTAGTTGCCTTTATATGTCTTCTTGACACATAAAAATGAGGCAACAGTCATGGTTCTCACTGTGGCTTTCCACTTCCAATATTTTCTCACATGGGTAATTCTACACCAAATTTACAGTTCCATCTAAACTTGGCCCTGGTGCTCAGGCAGTGGCATAAAAATACATTTAAGAGAGGGAAAGAGCTGGCAAGAAATAAACCTCTTCCTATCTATCCACACACTTGGAAGTTCCACTCTTGCATTCCTAACAATAGCAACCCTAAAGTAGGATGGTCCTATTTAATAGCGAGCCTTTTCCAGAAAGAGTCAGCTTCATCCCCTTAGATCCCAGGCATCTGCCATTTATCTACAAGTGAAACTTTGGAGGAGTTCTGGTATATAATTAGAAATCCAAACCACTGCATTGATCAATATAATTTTACCTATCTATCTACCTATCTAGATATAGATATATACATATATCAATGAATGCATATATACACGTATATGCACATACATATGTGTACTATGTACATATATGCACACATATACATGTATGTACTACATGTGCATATATGCACATATATATACAGATGTATACTACCTATAGTGCATTATGGAGAAATAGAGAGATTTAGATAGATAGTAGGGTGGGGTTTTTTTAATGTTAGGCTTTACCCAAAGTGAATATGTAAGCTTAAACATATTTGCTGGTACAGACATAGTTTAGTCATTCAAACCACATATGGCCAAGAGGAAGTCTAAATCAGTGAAGTCTAAATGTATTTAAGGAAATGAGATAAAGTACGGCAGACTGATGATGATGATGATGATGATGATGACGACGACAACAACGACTAGAATGTACCAGAGGCAAGATCTGAACTCAAGAATTCCTGGTTCCACGTCCAGTGCTCTATCTACTATACCACTAAAGTCTTTTCTGGTTCCAAATCCAGCTATCTTGTACCATATTGTTCTTACAGCTTTTAATCACAGCTTTGCCCTCTTTTCTGGATGACTCCCTACAATATTTCACATTCTTCTGAAGAACTCAGTCTCTTCTATCATTGCCGTCCCTACTTCCCACCCCTGTACTGCCAACAGCAAAGCAATACCATATGCCCATTTGTCTAGCAGCTTGACATTACCATCCAACTACCAACCCAACAGTAGTACGCTCCTAACTCTGGATCTAGGAATGTCTTTAAAACAAATTAAATAGACCCAGAAGACCATCTTTGACATATTTTAACTTACAGTATAATTTGCCATAAAACTTGAGGAGCTGACATTTCCTCTATTTGTGCAATTGGCCTTAAGAAAAGAGTATCAGATCCTTTTATCTTCTCAAAGTCAAAAGAACATTAGATTTGGAATGCAAAGAAGTTTTTGAATCCTAGCTCTGCTATTAACTACCTGTGTAACTTTGGGTAAGTTAAACTCCCTGGGCCTCAGTTTCCTCCTTGGTAAAATAAAGGGGTTGAACTATATCACCTATAAGGTCCCTTACATTTCTAAATTTGTGATCTTATGATCACAAATCAAAAATTTCTTTTAGTTACAAAGAGTATAAAAGTAGTAATCTACTTCTTATCATTGGCAGAACACTAAAATGGTCCAATGTCTAAGAGAGCTTAATGCAGTATTTCCCAAACTAATATGGCTATAGGGCACTTTAAAACTATTCACAAAACCAATGAATGCTAGTGTGGAGGGACTATGGATTTTGTGATACTTTTCTGGATGAAGGGAAAATTTTGGAGCAAAATAAAGGACAATAAATCTATTTTACAAAGTTTTGATTTTTTAATAAGCTGAAAAATAGATGTATGGTACCCAAACTGTCATATATGTGCATATATATATATATAAAATAAACATTTCTGATAGACATTATTTCATATTATTATGAGGAAAATATAAAAAATATCATTTTAAGACAAAATCATTATTTTTCATAAAATAGCTTGGGACACCAGTGTTTTATCAAACATAGTCTGGGAAATGCTGGCTTATGGCATAAGACAGCATAGACACAAGAAGGAAGAAAAGCCAAAAGCAACATGTCAAAAATTTGTGTTGTATGATGATATAAAAACTAAAAAGAAGTTAAACCAAATGGCTTGAAAACTTTTTTTTTAGAGAAGCAATTAGGGTTAAGTGACTTGCCCAGAGTCACCCAGCTAGCAAGTATTATGTGTCTGAGGCCAGATTTCAACTCATCCAAGGCCAGTGCTCTATTCACGGCGCCACCTAGCAAACTTTTAGAAAGCATATAGTATAAGACCTTCAAAGCCAAAAGAGACCTTAAAAGTCATGTGTCTATCACCCTAACTTACATACAGGATGACTAAGGCTTTGAGAAGCTAATACAGATGGTAAGATAAGTAAAAGTCAGAGGATGCTTCTGAGATTCTGAGTAATTTTTCAGAAAGTTCTCTGAGCATTTTATGCTCAATGAAATATTTTAAAGTGAGATTTCATAGAAGTTTGATTGATCAATTTCATTACAGACTGCAAGCTTCTTGAGAGTAAGACCTCATGGGATGTTTGGCCATCTTGACATCCCCATGCTCCATAGAGCCAAGCATGGTGCCTTCCACATAATCACTGCAGTGTGGCCACCTATGGCCCCTTTGCTGTATGAATAAAGTAAGTCTCTAGCTTCTGGAAGCACCATGAATTTCCTCGACTTCCCTCAGTTGTTGTTCATGGGTTTTTGTTTATTTGAGGACTTTTTCTTCAATTATGATCCCAGAACTGTAATTCTTTTCTTTTTAATCATGGTTCTAGCCCCAAGAAAGCCCTCTACAAGAGAAAAGACTAAAAATTGTCTTCAGACTTAAACAACCATGAAATATCTGACAAATGATTGACCACCAGTGTGAACTGCACAAGCTATGGGAAAAGTTTGATTTGCAAAACATTTGGAGATTTTATTGAAGAAAAGAGAAAAAACCCTCTATTTCACTAATTGTTCATTCAGTTTGTTAAGAAAGCATCTCCTTACAAATGTTGGTCAACGATGCTGTATAAGAACACTGCAAAAATGTGGGCTTTAACTTTTTGTGGCAGCTAAGTCAACCTTCAAGGAAATAAGAAAAGAATTGCCTTCAAAAATTCTATCAATTCAACAAGTAAAACCAAGAATAAACAATACAAAAATCAGGGCACTCCTGCTCACAGTTAACCTGCCTTGAGATTTACCTCAGATGTCATTTAAACCTGGTCAGTGGCTTAACCTCACTTTCAATGACACAAGCATGTTGAAAGATCAAAATTTCTCTGAAATGAACTTGGGAGGAATCAAACACTGCTCTCTCCTCTTTAACAGCTCTCTCCTACCTAATAGGCTATCTCTGTCCTACATGAATTAATACCCCCAACATCCTCGTACGTACCATCCTGTGAAAATAGAACAAGTGAAAACTTCCTGCAGTCCAGAGAACGTGGTACAGTGAAAATGTCCTGGCTGTAGTCCGAAGACCTGGATTCAAATCCAGTTTCTGCTGTGTGATTTTAGGGAAGTCACTCATCAATCTGGGCCTCATATTCTTGATTGATGGAATGAGATGGTAGACTAGATGGCTTCTGAGATTCCTTTCCAGGATCTTACTAGTCAAATCTGTTAATCTTGTTATTTCATTCAGGTCTAATTCCTCATGAAGGGACTGAGTATCACATATATTGTCAAAACAATCAAACAAACAAACAATATCAAAATAAAAGGCATCAATAAACTGTTCATTTTAAAAGGTATCTAAAAGAAATGGTTCCTGAAATAATTACAATATAAACCTCTCGACCAAGGTTTATTTTTTCCCCTTGTGTTTCATCTTCTTTTGCCTAAAATGGACCAGAAAGTCCTCGTTTCAAGATGTCTGAGTGGTCCATCCCTAGTACTGGTACTAGGTAAACATTTCATGAAAGCCTAGAAAAAAAATCACTCTGTGTTGGTCTCTCTTCTGTTAGTATTTCTATCTTTGGTTTCTACTGTGAAGCAGAAAATGTCAGCCCAGGTGGGAGCCTATTACTATGCCGGGAAGGAAGTAATCTGTTGCTCATAATTTGAGCTGCACTATGACAGTGATGAGTTTTCTTTAAACAGCTCTTGGGTCCTGCTTGCCAGCAAAGTGCAGCCACCAAATTTTCCAACAGGAGAGCCAGACACCAGAGACCAAAAGACAAATCACAATCTTCATGTCGGGAAGAGAAAAAATAATAAACTGAAGTTAGTTTTTGCAGAATTTGGCCAAATCTGATCAATTTACTCTAAGTAAGCGCCTCCTTGGATCTGACGGCACAGCCAAACTTCATTCTCAGACAGGTATGTGTAACTTTAGATGAAAACAAAGGGAGGTGCTTCATTCTCATAGGAGAATCTAAACCCACACAGCAGATATGTGTGTGTGTATGTGTGTGTGTGTGTGTATTTAATTTTAGTATAGTACATGTGGTTAGAAAGCATTTTATCTGATTATAGATTTAAAATTGGAAGGGACCTTAAAGGTCATCTAATCCAAACCCTTCATTATGCTGGTGAAGAAATTGACATTTAGATAAGTTAAATTACTTGATCAAGTAACTAACACAGTCAGTATCAGAATCAACCAAGGCTCAAACCGAGATCCTCAGACATAATCAGAGCTCTTGCCTCTGTGGTGCAGTGGATAGAAGCATTACTAGTTGTGTGACCCTGGGCAAGTCACTTACTCTCTGTGCCTCAGTTTCCATAACTGTAAAATGGTGATGATAATAGCACCTACCTCCTGGGGTTGTAATGAGGATCAAATGAGATAATATTTGTAAAGTGCTTAGCACAGTACATAAGCACATAGTAGGCACTTACATACTTGTGTACTTCCTTGCACCATAGCATATGGAAACCTATTTTTTCTGTAATAATAATAACAACAATTCACATTTTTATAGCATTTTTTAGTTTATAAGGTGTCACACTGTGAGGTAGGCAGTGAAAATATTATTCTTGCTTTACAGATGAGAAAACTGAAGCTCCAAAAGTAGATCTATTAGCAATAATAAAACAAGGATCATTCTTTAGCACTTTCTATGCATAATAGAATAGAGCATAATTTTCACAGTATGGCATAGTTGCAGAAGACTGGCCTTGGAGTTAGGAAGCCATGCTTCTGACACAATACTGATTTTGTTACTATGGACTAGTCATCTTAACTTCTGTAGTGCAGTGGTTAAGGACACTGGACTTGAAGTCAGGAAAAACTGGGTTCAAATCTCACTTCAAGAATTTTCTAACTTGTGACTGTAGACAAGTCACTTCATCTCTCTGTTCTTCAATTCTTTAATCTGTACAATTAAGAGGTTGGACTCACTGGCCTTCAAAGATCCCTTCCAGCTATAAATTAGGATCCTATGATTCTTTCTAAGGCAAGTTATCTGTCTTCATTGGTGGTAGGATATTTCTACCCAGTGAGAGTTCTATCCTGAGGGTTCTCTATACCTATGAAAGCAAAGACAACAAGAACAAAAAGAAACAACCCAAAAGACAGTCTCAGAATAAGTTTGATGCTCAAAATCTCCTTTATTTTATAGATTAGAGAATGAAGGCATAGAGAGATTAAATGACTAGTCACTAAACGACTAGTCAGTCACAAGCTAGTAAGTACTTGAGTGTTGGGTTCTGAAAACACTGCCTTGTTCCAGAAACAAGCTCAAAGTAGAAATATCTCAGTAGTACCCCTTTCACTCCTTCCTCCATGACAAATTACTCCCTTCATCCTTTGGGTCTTTTATTGTCGTTCAATGATTTCAGTTGTGTCTGACTATTTGTGACCCCATTTGGGATTTTCTTGGCAAAGATTCTGGAGTGGTTTGCTATTTCTTTCTCCAGTGTATTTTACAGATGAGGAAACAGGGTGAAGTGACTTGCATAGGGTCCCATATCAAGTAAGTGTCTGAGACCAGATTTGAACTCAGGAAGATTCATTTTCTTGACTTCAGGTCTGGCATTCTATCCACTATACTACCTAGTTGCCTTTGGCTTGCATAGGAACAAAGGCTGCATTCTTGGAAAAGAGCTTTAGTATGCTTCATACTTCCAAAAAAGTTAAAGATAAAAAAGTGACAAATCCATGCTTAAAAACCTTCAGTTACATAGAATGTTGAAGATCTACTCTGTGAAATTCAAGTCTCTTCCTTAGTAATACTGGAATTTTCTGGAAGTTACACATATATTTCCATTTATATATCTAATGGATTGAGTCCTACTTAAAACTAGAATGCCTATGTTGGAGTTATCCCTCTTCTACTTTATTCCACGTGAGTAAAGCCCACCTCTGAGGTTCAGTTTTCTCATCTGTACAATGGGGATAATGCCTGACCTCTATAACTCAGTCTCAGTCTTGCTTGAGGATCTAACTTGGCCATATGAGACAGTGCTTTGTTAAACACTCAAGTACCAGACAAACAAAAGATACTTTGATTATTCTGGGCAGAGCCAGTGGAAAGAACTCCTGTTCCTATGGAATCCTGAGCTGCATTCTGGGTAACTCATCCTAACTTTCTAAGCATTCTAAAAATAAATGCAAATGGCTTCATTAGAGCTAATGTGGCAGCCAAAAAGCTAATATTAATAACACAGCAGATCAATAAGATGCCTCACAAAAAAAAAAAAAGAAAAAAAAAACAACGGATAAACTTGGTTCTAGAAATAGAAGAAATAGCAGGGGAGGGAGGGAGAAGAGAAAGAGGAAGAAGGAAGGAGGACACAGGCTTGAGGACAAATGCCACTCCAGGAAGATTCAGGGAGCTGACTATATACATTAAACAATGACACACATTTTAGGTTCTGTCCATTGACTGGACAGTTCAATCAATTTTTGCTATTCCCTATAAGTCTACATCAACTACTCATAACTCAATAAAACAATCTACCTCCAGTTCAGATATAGGTCAGATAGCTATTACAAACTATCCTTCTCTACTCTGCTATTCCTTTCTCTTCAGTTCTGTTTCTGGGTTCTGTAATTAAGTGGATTTTTTAAAAAGCCATCTCTATAAGCAATGCTCTGACTAGGTTGTTGGGTTTTTTTTAACATGTAGTTCCAGTACCACAAAGCATACCTGGCATAAGTGGCATGAAGTCTGCCTTTAGCTGAGTGAGGGGGAGGGAGCAGGGCAACCAGGTAAAACTGGACATCACTCTATTGAGGAATAAAAGAGATCTCAGGGCACTGGCACAAAGTCATTGTTGGGAAAGTCACTGACCTCAAGGAAGTGTTGGAAGACTGTCCTTTGCCTACCCTTTTAGAAGCTTCCTATCTTAAATAATTTCCTTGGTAACTAGATGCTAAGTTCTATTTCTATATTACTGAAGGACAGCGAGTGCCCTCTAAATTAAGCATCCTGGGATAACATCCCTTTCACCTCACCCTAGTTTCAACTAAAGGATGTCTTCAACGGCAAGATACAGTAGGAAGGGTTTGTAATAAATAGTCTAGGTTAGTTCTCCAGCTCTCCACTAAACCACCAACCTACGAAAGCCAAGAACAGGTGAGCCAGCTAGTCCAGTATAGTATATGATTTCTCTTAAGGGCTTGTCACCCTCCTTACTACCATGATTTTCCTTTGGGCTTTCTGCGCTCCAAGGCTTCAGGAAGTTGGGTTTGGGGGACAGAAAAGGACTGTTTTCAGAGAATAGGAAGAACAAGCTTATAGTTGTTCTAAGAAGCATTTGCTGATGGCATCCAGGCCCAGTTACTTAAAAACTTTCTTGTGCCCTTTCATTTAAATATGCAAGTTTAATAAACATTATTCACCAATAAAGAAAGAGAAAGAACAAGCAGGATGAAGGGAACTCTTGTTGCCTAGTTCCAGTCAACATTCCTTAGCATCTGTTCTCTGGTGTTTTGGCTTTCAACTGCGTCAAATAAAGATGCTTCCACTCCTACTGAACAATTCATACAAAGTTCCAATGATTTTTCCTCACCAATGGCCTAATATTTGGCTTCAAATATTTTCACAAACACCATTTTATGTGAATCTTCCTTTGCTTTCATTCAACAAATCATGGTCTTTACAAAAAGTCGGCCTAGGAAAGGCAGGGATGGTGATGCAATATCTGTCTAAGAATAATTGAACAGTTCTAATACAGGGTCTAGGATATCACTGGAGAAAACTAATTGCCGGTTTTCTTTTTGCCACTGAGATCAAAACAAGATTCATGAAGAATTCGGATTGGATCTAAGGTAGAAACTTCTGATTTCAACAAAAATAAATTACCTAAAGAAGGACTAATGAATTCCTACCTTGGAAATCTTTATGAAAAAGACCAAGCCTATCTGGAATGATTTGGTAAGTTCTTCCTAAAAGCTGGGAAATAAACTAGTGGCACAAACTTTTTAAAAATTCTACTTCCCTCTTGATGGGCTGCTGTCCCCAAGGGCATTAGTCATTAACATGACTAATTCTGGATGTTAAACTTAGGAGAGAAGGTTAAGAAGTCAAGTTCCATCAAAGGTTTAATGGCTTGCAAATGTGCTTCAGGCAAACCAAATAGAACAAAAAAAAAAAAGGGCAAAGGGAAGATGATTTCTTTTTTGTTGTTGTCATTTATTTATTCATTTTTCATTTTCAACATTCACTTTTATAAGATTTTGAGTTCCAAATTTTTTTTCTCCTTCCCTCCCTTCCCTCTTCCCCAAGATGGCATGCAATCCGATATAGGCTATACAGGTACAATCATATTAAACATATTGGAAGGTGATTTTTAAGGAGCCATAGAGACGTCCAAGAGAAAGGAAGGGAAGGATTCTGCAAAGGCAGGACAGAGTAGCTAAAGCCCTGTAAAGAAATCTTTGGGAGTTGGATAGAAAAGTATCTAGGGACACAAGTAGCTTCAATCAAGAAGAGATCTAGAATGCCACAAATATGATGAATACAAAAAAGCACAGAAAGACTTATATGACCTGATTCAAAATGAAGCAAGCAGAGAGCCAAGAAACAATAGACATAATGACTACAATGGTGTAAGCGGGAAGAACTACTGCAATGCAAACCAATGCAAAGTGAATGTTGCAAAATGACAAAAAGTAAGTGTGGCCTCAATGAAGAGACAAGAGAAGTCCTAACCCTCCCCCCGCCACACACATATGCACATTCCTTTGCAGAGGTCACAGGTCCATAAGTGTGGAATATGTTACATATTTTCAGGGTTTTTTCTGACTCGATATTTAGTATGGTAAGATACTTTCATTTTTAATATTTATTTTTATGCTTTAAAGGTTTTTTTTTTCTTTGACCCCATTTAGTTCCTTAGTAAAGGTCCTTATTAAAAAAAAAAACATAACTTATCTAAAAGGAACAGAAACTTGTGAGCAGAAAAAATACTGGGCGTGCAGCGAGGATACCAAATTCTTGTAAGCTTAGTCTTGCCCCCATGTTATCTGTATCACCTTGTACAATTCATTTCACCACTCTGGGCCTCAGTTTTTATCTTTTGTAAAAATGGTAGTGGGTGGGAAGGGAAGAAGGGTAATGATTGAATTAGAACAGGGGTAGGGAACCTATGGCCTCGAGGCCACATGTGGCCCTCTAGGTCCTCCTCAAGTGCGGCCCTTTGAATCCAAACTTCACAGAACAAATCCCCTTAATAAAAGGATTTGTTCTGTAAAACTTGGACTTAGTCAAAAGGTGGCACCCAAAGATCCAGAGGGCCACGTGTGGCCTTAAGGCCACAGGTTCCCCACCCCTGAATCAGATGATCTCTGACTCTGAATTTTACCTCCTCTCCAGCAACTTTCTCACTCTGGAGATTCCTCAGCCCCTGACGTTCCCTCCTCTGACTGGTGACATCCTTCCTGGAATCATCCTTTCATGGTTATCCATGATATCAAGGCTATCCGTGTTCATGCTCATCCATGCTCTCTCTCTCAGATCTGCCCCTGACTCTGTACTTTTCCATCTTGCTACTGTGTGGGTACATCCCTACCTTACCTCCAGCTCCCCTTTATGTGATGTCTTACCCTTTCAGAATTTAAGCTCTTCGAGAAAAGAGCTCTTTTTTTGCTTGTATATGTGTTGCCAGTATGTGGCACATAATAAGTGCTTAATAAATGGTCTTCCCCCCCCCACCTCCTCTTTCAGGGCTGCACGAGATAACCGCTGTTTCTTTCCAACTTTAAATCAATGTGCCCTAAAAAAAAAAAAAAGGAGTGTGTTAACAAGGTATGTGTGATTTTACTTTTTTCCCCCCTCTATTCAGACACGAACAAGCTGACACATGATCTCTGATTTTATCCTTGTAAAGTGAAGGCTTATGTACCAAGAAAAGGCAGCTAACAGAAAGAATGGGTTACTTCTGCTTTCACTAATTGCTCATTTAGTGGGTCAAAAAACTTTCTGCATGTAGGCGCCAGCTACTGAGCTCTGCATATAAGAATGCCACGTGCCTACAAGCAAACACACATACACTCTCTCTCTCTCTCTCTCTCTCTCTCTCTCTCTCTCTCCCCTAAAACAGAAGCTTGGTTTTTCTGTGGCAGCAAACATCCTATCAAGAATGAGAACTGTCATGACAATGTAGCCATTGTTACAGGGAGATGATTACTGTTCTAATAAATCAGCAGCAACTATTCTATAGCAAAGTGCTGTTTCTTGTTCTCCAGCCTAAAAGCCACTGCACAGGAAGAATGAATATTTCTATCATCCCTGTGTGTTTCTACTTTCCCACACAAGTTGACTAAACCACCATCCTTAGAAATCTGTGTGTGTGTGTGTGTGTGTGTGTGTGTGTGTGTGTGTGTGTGTGTGTGTGTGTAATTCCTACATCAGTTACTTTAGAGCACCCTTCTGTCTCTCATTTGTAGGGGTTAGATAACAAGCCAACTGGTAAACAAAAAGGGTCAAGAAAGATGAATCGAGGTAAGGAGACAACTTCTAAGAAGCCGTAGAGACTTCTAGGAGACGTACGGCAGAGAAGGATTCTACAAAGTCACTGCAGAAGTGTTGAAACCTTGCAATCTTTGTGGGTTTGTTAGAAAAGAAGGGGCTTCTTCATTCAGGGTTCCATGGGTAAAGGTGGCTTCAGTCACAAAGAAGTAAGGGACCCTGGAAACAACAAAAGGGGCTCATACCTTAAAAAGACTAACAATTTTAGGTACCAAAATTTTATTCAGTGTTTAAGCAAACTATAAACAATACAATCATGGATTTAGGGTCAGCAGAGACCTTAGAGATCACCTAATTCAATACTCTCATTTTACAGATGAAGAAACTGAGACTTGGGGAAGGCAAACAATTTGCTTAAAGTTATTGACAGAGTAAGTTCTACAGCCACTATTTGAATGTGGGTCTTCTGACTCCAAAGACAGCATTCTTTCCACCGTACCACACTGCCTCCCATGTTTTTGACTGCATCATAGATCAATACTATTAATAATTAGCAAATTGGAATACTATGCCTATATTGGCAGTTTTTTATTTCAACTGAATGGATTATCCTTTCATCACTAAGGGCTCTTAGCATATTGAGAGGTACTTTAAAAAACTCCCAGTAATTAACTTTGACCACCAAAGAGTAAATAAAACACCTGCACAAAGAATCAATCAGCAAGTCATTCATTAAGCTCCTACTATGTTCCAAACACAATGCTAGGCACAAGGGATACAAAACAGAAATTAAATAATCCCTTCCCTCAAGGAACTAAAATTACACTAGATGAAACAGCATGTACACATATGTGTATGCAAAATATATAACAAAAAAAAAATTAGAGGAAGTACTAGAATCTCAAACTTTTGGTAGAAAGTGGCGCTAAAGTTGACCTTTGAAGGAATTGAGGGATTTGAGGGATTCTAAGTGGCAGAGGTGAAGGGAGAACACACTTCAGGATGGGAGATAGCCTATGTAAATGCAGAGTATAGAGACAATGGGAAATGAGGGATGGGCATTTACTATTACATCTATGTAAAGTCCAGTTATCAATATGTAAGTCTACTCTAAAATCTGCCATAGTGATTACATATTTCAAGACTGCAGGATAGCAAGTGGGCTGGAAAGGAGAAAAGTCAGCAGCAGCAGCAGCAGCCACATTCAGAGGTGAGACTTCCACTGGTCCAGATTTTCCATTATCAGATGCTCCTACTCCTCCAAGTGCACTGGAAAATCCCACTCACTCTTCCTACTTCAATGTGGCACTGTAATGTAGACCATAACCTATCCCTGAGCTATCTCCCTCCAAGTGACGGCTGCTCCATTTGCTTTCATCCTGGCATTATTAGCAAGCATGTGTCCTCTTGACCCTTCTGTTCAGCTCTCTTTCCTTCTTGCCTTCCTTGTCCTTTTTTCTCAAAGCTCCCTTCAGATTGTTTCTTTGTCTTCCCTTGGTGTTTAAAACTCCTCTCCTTTCAGCATCATCCACAAACTTAATGAATGTGTGGTTTATACCCTTTTATTAATGAACATATTAAATAAGACCAGGATGAGTAGAGACTCCTTCCCTCTTCTAAACTCAATACTGTGCAATACCATGTATCATGACTCTTTTAGTCCTTCAGGCAGTTTTCAATCAATTTGACATATTCAAGTCAATTTGAATTAATTTTCCAAGCAAGATTTCATGAGACATTGTAGCAAATGCTTCAGTTAATGTCTAGATATATTAGAAAGAATAATAGTAGCTAGTATGCTTTTCTTTGTCCACTTGTTTTCTAATGTGAGAAAAAAATCAATTAAGTTGGTCTGACATGATTAGCTTTATAAATCTATGCTGTTTGCGGCTCATGGTTCTATTATTCTCTAGATGTTCATCTGTTTTCCCTCTTAATAAATGCTTCCTTATGTTACTGGGGACTAAAAGTAAGAGAAACCATGGTTTAGCTTTAGTAACATGCTTTTTTTTTTTTTTTAACACTGAAGACAGTGAGATGTGCACATTTAGAGACATCTCCACTCCAAATGTTCACATGGACTACTTGTGCCCGACCTGTGGTAGAGCCTTCCAAGCTTGTACTGGTCTGATCTGCCGCAGTCAGAAGCGCTGTATCTTGATTCTAACATAATGATGGCACTGTGGTCCTCTTCAAGAATGGAGGACGACAACCAAGACAGTCTACTTCTCATTATTTGGGAGCTGACTACCTAGTATGTGGATTGTCCAGACTCCTTTCACTTGTATATCTCCTAATTGTGTGTTATCTCATTAGAGATGTTAACAACTTCAGGTGATGGGCACAAGCCAGGAGAAGAAACTTTTTAAAACTCCAAAAAAAAATAACCAAAAAAACTAGGGAAAATTACCCTGAAACAATGGGTTAAGATGGGGTTTGGGGGAATCATTTGTTGATTTTTATTCTGTGATATGATCAGAGAATCACAAAAGAGTTATTGGAAAAGTTGGAAAAAATCTCAGTTGGAAAAAATCTCAGAGGTCATCCAATCTAAAACATTTCTGACCAAGAACCCCTTCTACAAAATGAAAAACAACTGGTTATCCAACTGTTATTTGAAGATCTCCACTGAGACAAAACCTCCTTCCTATTACCCAAGAAGCCCATTCCACTGTTGGGATAACTGGGGTATTTTTGTTTTCACTTCACTGTTTCATGTTGTTTAAAAAAAAAAATATGTTTATGACCCTGAAGTTGGGAGGACTTGAGTTCAAATCTGGTCTCACACACTTACTAGCTGTGTGACCCTGGACAAATCATATAACCCCAACTGCCTACTAAAAAAAAAAATGCATACATATATACGTTTAACAGTTCATCATTTATAGTCTTCAAATAACATGTACATTTTTATTGTGTCCTTCCTATTAACCACTGTTATTGAGAAAAAAATAAAAAATAACAAAATAAAATAAACATCTGAAATACATATCACTCAATAGAGAACTACGTAGTAAAGACAAACAAACTCTCACATTAGCCAAGTCCAAAAATATATGTCTATTTTTGCATTTTAAGTTCATTACCTCTGTCAGGTGGTAAATAGCATGTTTCATCTTCATTCTTTTGGACTTGTGGCTTATTGTTGAATTGATCAGAATTTTAAAGTCTTTCAAAGCTGTTCTGATAGCTCTAATGTTCAAGAAGTTATTTCTGTATGCTAAGCTTAAATCTGCCTCTCTAAAACTTCTACCCATTTCTCCTACATGTGCCCTTTAGGTTCCTTTTCCACATGATATCCTCTCAAATACTTGAAAAACATAAAAATAATTAACATTCATATAGTGCCTTGAAGTTGCAAACATACATTTGCAAACTTTTCATCCTCATTAAAATCTTTTGAGGTTGGCACTACAGTCCCCATTTTGAAAAAAAAAAAAAAGGAAAGTGAGTTTCAAAGAAGTTATGTGACTTGCCTGTCATCACACACAGTTAGTAATGTAGGCTGTAAGATTGAAATCTAGGTCTTTCTGATTCCAGATCCATTACGCCATACTGCCTTGCTGCCCTGTTACCATGATCAGTTATTTTCAGAGTTGGCTGTGTTCTTTGCTCTGTTCTTTCATGAGTATGTACTTTTTGCTATTCCCTATGTTTTTCAAAAGTAAGTTTCCACAGTTTAGCAAATTCATTACTAATTCCACTAATACCTGAAATATCATCCAAGTCTACTAAGCCATGCCCAATCACGTGTTTCCTTAAAAAGAGGCTTGAAGGGAGAGACCATGACTGTTTTGCTGTCCTTAACCTCTTTAAAAGGAAGCATTAAAAAGCAATTCAAGAGCTAGATCCTTTTACTATAGGTAACTAAAGTCACTGGATCCCAATCATTAAGCTTATGTCCCTTGGCATGTAATAGAATGCCTCCTTTATCTCTGGGATGGCTTCCTTTCTGTTCTTTGAGATGTCTGGGATGTTACCCTTTGGCCCTGCTGATCTCCATAAATACTTCTTTTTCTGTGACTTTGCAACCTCTTTGATGGATTCCTCCTCTTAAGCAGGAGCCTGGTCTCCTAATTTCATTACCTTCCAGGATTCTTCAGCTTTTCTATCACTTTGAGGCTGCTTTCCTTTTTCTCAAATAGTGCTGGCCATCCGGCTGGACCTGAGGACCCCACTTGAAACTCTTGACTCTATTTGGAAGGGAAAGAAGTATCTGTAGAGCCATAAGGGTAATTCTTCAAAAGAGGAACATATCACTATGGTACAGCCAAGCCTGCCCACATCCTATGCACTGCCTTGTTGAAGAAACACATGGACGGACCCACACACACACACACACCCACACACACACCCACACCCACACACACCCCTGCCTCATTTATAACCACTCCTATCAGAAATACCTGTGCTGCTGATTAAAAAGGGGGAGACAATACAGGTTTCTCCACTCAAAGCATCTACTATGCATAGAAGCCTAGCTATTTTCCTTAGCTACTAGAGCTTACTCTTCAATCCCACCATCACCTTTTTTTCTCTTTTTTTAAAAACATTTCCCCCAATTACATATAAAGACAATTTTTAATATTCATTTTATTTCAAATTTTGAGTTTTAAATTTTCTCCCTCCCTTCCTTCTTTTTTCCCTGAGACAGTAATTTGATATAGGTTATATGTATATAATCGTGCAAAACATAGTTCCATATTAGTCATGTTGTGAAAGAAGAAATAGATCAAAAGAAAAAAAAAACAAAAAAATAGAGTGAAAAAAAAAGTATGCTTCAATCTGTATTCAGACATCATTAGTTCTTTCTCTGGATGTGGACAGCATTTTTCATCATGAGATCTTCAGAACTGTCTTGGATCACTGTATTGCTGAGAATAGCTAACTCATTCACAGTTGTTGGTCGTACAATATTGCTGTTACTGTGTACAATGTTCTCCTGGTTCTGCTCACTTCACTTTGCATCTTTATGCAAGTCTTTCCAAGTTTTTCTGAAATTTGTCTTTCTTATATCTTATACACAACAGTATTCTATTACAATCATACGCCACAACCTGCCATTGGTTCAGCCATTCCCCAATTGATGCTGCCTTCATCTTAATGATGATCATCTCTTGCATAATGTGATAGACCTGCAGCTAGGAAGAACTGGGTTTAAGTTCCTTCTCTGATACATACTAGCTATGTGACCATGGACAACTTACATTACCTTTCTTTTCTTTTTTCCTTTTTTTTAAAGGCAATTGGGGTTAAGTGACTTGCCCAGGGTCACACAGCTAGTCAGTATCAAGTGTTTGATCTGAGGCTGGATTTGAACTCAGTTCCTCCTATCTTCAGGCCCAGGGCTCTATCCACTGCGCCACCTAGCTGCCCCCTCATCACCTTTCTAAGTCTAAGTTTCCTCTTCTGTCTAATGAGGGGTAGAGGAGACCTAGAAGACGATCTCTAAGGTCCCTTCTAGTCCCAAGTCTATAATCCTATTATTCTATGACTTGGGTTCATATCCCACCTCTGACACTTAATAGCTGTGCAACCTTGGGCAAGTCACTTAAATTTTCTAAGCCTCAATTTCTTTATGTGTAAAATAAAGATAACCATAGTACCAACCTCTTAGGATTATTATGAGCATTAAATTAAATAATTTCTGTAAAGCACTTTGCAGAGCTTAAGACACTATATAAATATTAGCCATTAAGAGTGTTTAAAAGGGGATTAAAAAAAACTTGTAGCACCTATTCCATCGGGTTGTCATGAAGATCAAATAAGATAAAAGTACGTAGAACTCTATGTAAATGACAGCTATCATTATCATCCCACTCTCTGGATATTAATTACACTAAAGAGATTCTCAACTAAGAGACAGTTTAGATCCTTGTTTGGACTGTGTTCTATGCAAACTCATATTAAGATTTCAGGCCAGCAATGTTCATCTCCTATTTTTACTCTTTCCTTACTCTAACAGTGTCTGAATATCTGCATGCCTCTCCAATTCTATGGCAGGCTCAATTACTGTAGTAATTTTCAACCAGAAAGGCAACCCAGAGCTTATTTTAAGACAATATTGTACTGGGGCATTCTCAAGGCAAAGATACATTTAAAATAGTCCAAATGAGAAAAAGTAAAGTCATAAACTGAAGGAAAAAAGGAGCTCATTATTCTATTAGCAACTATAACAGTATTTATAAACATTACAGCTATCTCTCACTTCTATTACATGTTTTTGAAAGAGATTGAAGGCAGGCACCCATAATTATTATCAAAATGCCATTTTTTTTACATTTGTCTAGCAACTGTGTACATTTTCCATCCAAAAAGGCATTAAGTGAGTTTGCCAATTTATTATGCTGAGTAGATTACAGGCAGACAAATTCATCGCCATACGTCTTTTGCATAGACACATAGTTTAAATCAAAGTTGTTTTTTTTTTTCAGCCAAGAGATAAAATGTTATCAGTTTTTAATTTTTAATTTTGGTCTCTCCTATCTTAGATCTGCTCACTATTAATAATTTTTTCTTTAAGGGTGAGTTGAATATTTCTATGGATGGTAGGAAATTAATAAGAGAGTTGGGCTAGATGGTCTCTTCAGGTGCTTTCTAGTTCAAAAATCCCATGTTAGTGAGTATGAGTAGGTCTATTGTTAGTTCTAGGTGTTTCTTTGGTTCTTCAGGCCTCCCCTTTCCTTCCCAACCTTCATCTTTTTTTTCTCCTGTGTTCACATCTTCATCTCATTTTTCAAGTCACAGACTCTCTTTAGTTTGGGCACTAATCCCTTTTACTGTTAATTCTAGAAGACCCTTTTTCAAGAAGACTTGTATTTTAAAGCTCCTGACTCTACTTTTAATTTTCATACACTTTCCTCTCTGACTACATTGCAGGTTGGCTTCCCAACCTACCTTAAGAGAGGAGCTTTCTTCCCTAGGGCAGAAAGAGGAAGGAAAACTAGCCCAGGCTTCCTTAGACAACCTGGCATAGTAACTGGGTGGTTGTTACCTTGTCTCTTGCTATCCCCATACTTTGATGAACCAATATTATTATTATATAATAATCTTTAAGTTATAGCCATGAACAATTCAGAAGGCAGGAGAAAAAAAAATAAACCACAAAACAAGGCAAAGTCCCTGCCCTGAAGGACTACCATCCAAAGATCTAATGCACAAAGGGAGAAATACAGGAGGGAGGACTTCTTGGGGCAACAAGTAATAGGGACTGATTTTAACACTTTGATTCAGGAATATGCTGGGAAATGTTTAACAACCCACTTTTTGGAGAAGGAGCTGACAAATGTTCATGTGACATGCTTTTAAGTTTAATCTGCATTATTAATATTTTCTTTCATCACTTTCTTAAGTCTTCTGGACAATCAATAAAACAGTTAATCAAGACTTGATTAGTAGAGTTTGCCAATTTCTGAGGTATAAATGCCCACACTGAAAATTTAACAATCAGCCTGGTGGAAGCTAGCTCCAACACACCCCTGCCCTGAACAATCAGAAGGGTTAATTTTCCACCGTTGGATGGTGGCTGTCACTAGACATGCTTCCATCCTTTTGGATTCCATCTATCTCTGGGCCTCCCCACCTGTATATGCTTCCTTCTTCAATGCTTACTACTGACATCACTATGGTTCTCTACTTCCTTGTAATGTGGTGCGGAAGGAAGAGTCCTGGATTTGGGTCAAGAGGATTAGGGTTTAATTTCTGTGTCTGCTACCTCCTCCTTAAGTGACCTTAAGCCAACTACTTAAGCTCTCTGGGCTTCAGTTTCCTCATCTGGAAAATGAATATAGCAGACTACCTGACTTCTAAGACCTTCTCCCTCCTCTAAATCTATGATCCTATTATTCTAAGGCATAACTTTTGTGGGCTTCAGTCATTACAACATAGTCCCAGCAGTGATATCCTGGTGCCAGCTTGTATTGGAAAGCCAGCTATATCATGTGTACATTACCCACCCCACCCCCTTCCCAGAGAGGCAGTTGTTAAACATTTACCAGCACTCGTACACCCCCCCCCAGTTTCCTCCTCTATAAAATGAACAGGTTGGGTGGTATGATAGAGTCAGATCTCCGGAGTTTCTTCCAGCTTTAAATCTGTGAACCTAAGGTTTTACTTGTGAACCAAACTGTCTCTAATATTAATCCTTTCATTCATTCCACTTTGCCAGTTTCTGGTACTTAGTTAAGAGGTGGCATTAAAAATACATATGTACACAAATATATTAGTAAAAAAAGAAAGAAAATGTCTTCATCCTTCTCTCGACACAGTAAAAGAAATGCTTACTCCTTTCATCATTCAAATATGTGGCTACCCAGCTCTCATCAGAAGGTTGCTCTGCAGTGATTTTGTAGAGATAAGTAATTTTATTATTTAAACAATAAATATTTAAAGGATGAACTAAGGAATTTTCTATTAGACAGTACTGCAAAGAATGAAAACTTTCATGCTGCTCAAAACTCTAATGAAAAGATTAATGTGTGTGATGTTGTTGTCAGGTCATTACAACATAGGCCAAATCTCACTGCAAAAAAACCTCCAGATGGGACTGTACAAAATCTCTGGCTAGAATCTGTTACATCAAAATTTGATTCAAATAAGCAGACTCTCACAGCTAGGGTTTGGAAACCTTTTAGTTCTACAGAGATTTTCACTTAATGGTATTTATTGTGACAAGATTGGAATTATACTCCAACAAAATATTATGAATTATACACTAATTCACAAACCTGAGATCCTAAATTTAGAGCTCAAGGGTTCATGGTTCACAGAAGTCATTTAGTCCAAATCTCTAATTTTATAGAAGAGGAAACCCTGCCCCCCAGAGAGGGGAAGTCACTTGTCCAAGGTCACATAGGTAATAAACAGCAGAGGTGCGATTCAGACCCAGATTCTCTGACCCCAAATATAGGGGGTCTTTCTGGTAGACCAAAAGAATCTTCTGTTTATGGAAGCTTCTTTCTCATTCTTTTGGTCCTTAAAATATTCTAGCAGTAAATAGGTGTCAATAGATACTCTAACCAATGTCACAGAGAGTGAGGAGGGGGAGAGAGAAATCCCTCATTTCACAGATAACGGTACAGTGTAAAATATGTAGGTGAAATCAGAACACAAGTTCAAACCCAGGTCTACCTACGTAACCTTGGGGAAGTTACTTAACCTCTCTGGGTCTTCCTCAGTTTTTTTCATCTAGAAAATTGGGTGAACAGACTAGGTAATCTCAATGACTATCTTCTATCTCCATATCTACAACTGAGGTTCACAAAGGTTAAATCATTTTTCCAAGACATCACTGCTGGTTTATGATCAAATATGGCCTTCTGTGACAAATAAACTGGCTGCCCACATGTTTGGGAGAATTGGTTTCAGTATGTATATAGTCTTCAGTATTGGTTATGAGGCTATTTTGACCAAACAAATATCTGAAATATTTCTGCCAGCTTGGCATCATTCTGTTTTCATGAAGGCTACTCATATGACAAACAATATTTGAATCCAATACTTAAATCACAAAATTCAGACTTAAAATTAAAAAAAAAATTTAGAGTCTAACTCCTTCATTTCACATATGATAAAAATGAGCCCCAAGAATATTCAGCGACTTGATCAAGCCACAAATAATTAGAAGCAAGGCCAGGGGTTTGAACTAAGGCCCTTTGTCTCCAAATGTAGGGCCCCTAGTCATTCCATTCCTCCCTAAACTTATATGGGTTCAAAAACTCTTCAAAGGTAGCAAATCTGTTTTTATGAAATGCATTCTATGGTCTATAACCACTAATCTTGGTGAAAAATTAGGGACGTGTCTTTATTTTCTCTAATTTGATGAAGAAAAATCCCAAATAATGTCCATTAAGTTGTGGCAATTTGAAGAGGTCTTTCAAGGTAGCTTAATTTTCTAAAGGCTTTGTAAATACTCCCTAGAATTTATAGTAGGGGCTCCAGATGAAATGATTTCTGCCCACACATGGGGATGAACCATATTTCTGGTTAGTATCAAGTGAAGACCTATCAGGTGCTAAGTGTCATGCTAGGATGAAAGCATCCTTAGGACTTGTCCCTTATCTCTAGGAAAGTAACTTGAAAAAAAAGAATGTAATTATAAGCGGTATCAATAATAGGATGAGAGAGCACTTTTAACTGGGAAGGCTTGTGGAGGGCTAAAAATTTGTGGAGGCAGCATTGGTATAAGGGAAAGAGTTTTGGACTTGGAATCATCAGAGCTGAGTTCAAATCCCAACTCTGAAGCCTACTACTTATGTGAGCCTAGGCAAACTCTTCTCTGAGCCCAAGGTTCCTTATCTTTCAGACAGTGATAGGAAAGCTCGAATTTCTGACATCACCTAAGGTTGTTGTGAGGAAAGATCTTTCAGACATTAAAGTGCTATATGAATCAGTGGTCATTAATAGAGACTATGGTGACCTTGAAAGGCCACATAAGGAGCTGGGACTTTTTCTTGTAAGCACTAAGGAGCCATTTATGGAGTAAATGCATAAAGGTCAGCTGAGTTTTGCTGGTGCATTTGGCCAGCGAGATGAACACCTCTGCTCTATGTTACCTTAAGTTGACCTCATTGGGTCCCACAGTTTCAATGATCATCTCTACACGGATGACTCCCAGATCTTTATATCTAACTGTAGTTTCTCCCCTGAGTTAGTCACACACCACCCAGTTGGATGCCCCACAGGCTTCTCAAACTCTCAAACTTCACATGTCCAAAGGAGAACTCATTATCTTTCCCCACAAATCCTCTCCTGTTCTGAATGTCCCTAATATTATCCAGGGCATCACCATCCTCCCAGGTCACCCAGGCCTGCAATCTGGGTGCCCTTGACTCCTCACTCTTACTCACCATACATACTCAGTCTGTTACTATATCTTCTCATTCTTACCTTCAGAGCACATTTCTTATACATCCCTCTTCTTCATTCATACAGCCCCAATCCTAGCTCAGCCCTCATCACCTCACACTTGGACTACTGCCCCAAGTCTCTCCCCACTCCGATCCATTCTTTATTCAACTGCCAAGGTTAATTTTCTAAAGTGTCGTTTTGATCATGTTAACCCCTCCTCAAGAAACTCCAGTGGCTCCCTATCACCTCCAGTATAAAATATAAAGCCCTCTGTCTGAAATTTAAAGCTTTTCATTACCTGATCCCTTCTTACATTTCCAGTCTTTTATCTTTTATTCCCCTACACATTCCAAGATCCAGCTACATTGGCCAACTTGTTACTCCTTCCCATCTCCCATCTCCTTTGTCTCTGAGCTGGCTGGCCACCGTGCCTAGAATGCTCTGCCTGCTAACCTCCTTTCCCTGACTTCCTTTAAGAGTCTGCTCACACTACACCTGGCTCCAGAGACCTATGGGAGACCCGTGTCCCCGCAGCTGCTACTGTGTTTCCTTCTGAGATCATTTTCCATCTCCCCTGCTTACGTCTTTCCATGCTTAGTTCTTTAAATGTCATCTCTCCCATTAGATCTCTCTTTGGACCCCCAGAACTACCATAGTGCCTTACACAGAGCAAGCACTTGATAGATGCTTGGAGACTGTTACTTAATGATATGACTATTTTGAGAAAATCATTTAGAATCACAGGTTTAAAATTGGAAATGGCCTTAGAAATTATCCAGTACAACTCTCTCTTTTTACAGATGACTGAAGCCCAGAGACATTTGGCCTTCAGGTACCTCACCCATATGATAAAAGGAATGGATTATTAATAGGGAATCCCAGGATATAAGAGCAGCCATCTAGGACAATTCATACATGACCCAGAATCATCCCTACAACATTCCTGACAAGTCATAACACAACCTTTATTTAAAGACTTCCATTCATGAGGAAAGGGACAGCTAGGTGGTACAACTGATAAAATGCCAGGTCTGGAATCAGGAAGACCTGAGTTCAAATCTGACCTCAGATACTTACTAGCTGGGTGACCCTGGGCAAGTCACTTAACCCTGTTAGCCTTAATTTCTTCATCTGCAAAATGATCTGGAGAAGGAATGACAAACCACTACAGTATCTCTACCAAGAAGAGTCAGACACGACTGAAAAACAAAAATTTACAAGGAAGCTTCCAAGGCAACCCACTCTACATTTGAACAGCTGTAATGTAAAGAAAACTTTTCTTTATATTTCCTTATTAGATCATCTTTTGGGTCCTGACTATGATGCCATGACTCTGATAATTGCCTATGAGAGCTGATTAACTGATGTTCTGGTTTGCTGGGTTTCAGATCATTGAAACTTCACCAACCCTTGTACCCATACAAGTGCAACAGATCAATCAATCAACAAGCTTTTATTAAGAAGTAACTATGCTCTACAAACTGTGCTAAGCACTGCAGATTAAAAAAAAAAAGCAAAAGTCATCCTGGACCTCAAGAAGCTTACATTTTCATGAAGGAGACAACATGAACATACAAGATACATACAGAGCTGATGGAAAGTAACCTTGCGATGACAGCAGTTAGGTGACCCAGTGGATGGAGCTCCTGGCCTGGAGTCAGGAAGACTCATCTTCCTGAGTTCAAATCTGGCCTCAGACACTTATTAACTGTATGACCCTGGGCAAATCACTTAACCTAGCTTGCCTCAGTTTCCTCATCTATAAAATGAGCTGGAAAAGGAAATGGTGAAACATTCCAACATCTCTGCCCAGAAAACCCCAAATGCGGTCACGAGGAGTCATACATGACTAAAATGACTGAATAACAAAAACCTTGTGATGAAAGGTACTAGCAGCTGGAGGGACCAGATTCAGATTATACTATTACCCCCTTATGCATAGGTTAGGGAAGAGGCTACCAAACTAAATTTCCTAGCACTGTTCTATCTACCCTAAGAGTAAGTGTAAGCAGAGGTCCCATATACAAGCCACACTGGAAAACTACCAAACACAGATCAGAAACTTGAAAGCAGCTCAGTGATACGAGTCCATAAGGCACTAGTGTTAAACACACATGTCTGGAATGGTCTATTAATCTTAAGTAAATGAATGGAACACCCACAGAGTCCTTTCTTGGGCTGATATTTTAAGACTGGACCTCAATTTTTCCTCTGATTTTTTTCCAGGAGTGTAATTACAGGATTCTGGAATCCTCACTTAATAAAAATACAGCTTTTAAGAGACAGACCACGTCTTTTACCTCCAGGGAACACATGGAAGGGGAGTCTTTTCATTAAAATGCTAATAGAACAATAAAGTTTAACACCAAATTTCTCCATCCCCAGGTTGGGGAGGAAAAGATTCGGTCTAGTTCCTTCCAGAACACTGTCTACTTTCTTTGGTAAAGTTCTCTCTCGATGTATTTATTATTGAGGAAGCCCATGAAGAACAGAATTGTCTTGGGGAATGAACTGAGATGAACTCCAATAAGAAACAAAGGGGGTCTATGCCAGGAAATGAGCTGCATAGAAAATTAAGGGGTGACGCTCTCTGCTTTTCTAAAGGCCTCATCCCTGCGCTACAGTGGGACTGTGGTGGTGGTGCTGAGGACTCATTTCTGCTGTCAGCTGAACTTCCCTCTCTCCCTTCCCTCCCACTCTCCACTTGGTCAGACTTTCTATTCCTGGCGCTCATTAAATAACGGAGCATGCGTTTTCAGGATGCCTCTGAGGCCCTGAACCAATTCAGACGCAGTATGTGCTAATGTGACATGATACATTTTGCAATAGCAGGCAAGGGAAAAAGCCACAATCACCCAATGAATGTTCTCCAGGCACCAGGACTGTAGTTTCCCTCCTTTCTCTTCTGGCAGGTGGAAGCACCAGCAGGGGGTGAGACCTCTTTCACCCAACAAGCCGGGCCAGGAGCACTGACAGCCTCCATCATGTCTGTCTGTGAAAGGCAGACAGGGAGGATGAAAGGACTCCTTGGTTTCGAAATCTGTCCCTCGAAAAACTGGCTAGGCGGCTGCTGCGGCCCACAATGACACTCTCGGGTCTCTTGCTGAGAAGGCATTGCACCTCGGCCTTGGCGTCTTTGATGGCCAGACGCAGCCTGCACAGCCCACTGGAAGCTCCAAACAAGCCTCAGAAGGAAAATGCTTGGGGGGAGAAGCAGAGGAATGACAGGCAGGGAGGAACAGCACCCCCCCTCCCCACCCCATTCTGTGTCTCAAAGGAAACCTACCTCATTTCCCAGCATCACTCTGCCTTGGAAAGTAGACACCCCCCCCCCCCCCCCCCCCTCCTTCATTGTCTGCACTGTTAAAAGAACTTAGTTTTTTTTTTCTTTTAAATTGGAGGTGGGAGTGAGAGAAAATGTTTGCCCACTGTAAAATAAAGTGAAAGGTTTTTTTAAAATAAAAGTCATTAGGTTATCATTTTTAAAAAGTGCTCTCTCCCTTTCTCTCCCCTCTCTCTCTCTCTCTCTCTCTCTCTCTGTCTTGCTCTCTCTCTCTCTCTTAACAGCTGCTCTCCTGAGGGTGATCTTTATAGTCAAATCTCTGGGTATGTAAATTTTTTTTTCAAAAGACACTCAAAGATGACAACATTTACAAATATGAGCCTGTGCTTAGGTGATGCCTCTAACCTGGCTTGCCCTGCCTTAATGGAAAGCACTACAGGGGTCACAATTTGTAACCCACTCATTTGGGGGTCAAGCCTCAAAGACCCCAAGGATGGATGGACAACACTTCGGCCTTCTTTGAGAATGAATGGCTTTATTAGAAGAAGACAGAGTTTCATACTAATTTGAACTTGCCAAACAATACTGTTGATTTGGAAACGTTAACTAATTAATTAGTAAGTAAAGTCCTGGGCATCTTACATTTCTGAGTAGTTTCAAAAAAATCAAAGGTACTCGGAGGGAAACACCATAAATGATTTCTGGCCTGGCATTTTCAGGTAAATGGCAACCGATCAATTACCGAGTTCTCAGAGTTAAGTTTTTAAATGAATGGCAAAATGAAAAAGCTAGAAGGATCACTTGATCTATAGCCCAAAGGAACCTCAAAAGTCACCCAGCCCAACCGTACCCTCTATTTTATGGATGAAGAAACTGAGGCCCAGAGAGGGTAAGTTTACAGATTTACAAAGGGTCATACAGATAGTAAGTATCTGAGGTCACATTCAAACCCAGGTCTTCTTCCAACATACCACACGACTGAAGTAACTTGTCCAAAGTCACACATGCATCTAGTAATATATTCTTATCTTTTTCCCCTAAAACTTGGGTTTATACTTTAAAGAAGAGAGGTTTCAAAAAGTCAATGTATTAACTGTGATGAAATAAGTTGGAAGACATAACTATATAAAAATCTGAAGAGTATTCCATCTAAGCAGAGTAATTTTAAAAAAAAAAACCGATACCAAAAAGAATCTGGATAATGTCCAATGTCCACAGGTTTCTAGGTAAGTGGAATATGAAAGCCAGTTCCATTCAGGCCCAAGCTTCAAACAGCTGCTTAATTTTTTCATCCGGCTCAATCCTAGCTCTCTATCCTTATTTAAAATACAACCAAACCCATGGATAGAGCCAATAACAGGCCTAGTCCATTGAAAGGGTCAACCTTTAGGGTGGCCCAAGTTTCATGATAAGTCTTTCAAACTTAGACTTTTCAGAAAACCACTTAGCCTGACAAACACTCATTCTGCAGGCACTAGGTCCAGACACAATCTGTAAGCGGCTTTTGTCTCTACCTACGTTCCTGCGCCATAGAGCACTCTTTGCAGGGATAATTGGTTTGGCTGTCCACTCCACCCATCAGGTGATAGAAAACTATCAATCAGGCTAAATGCAATGTGAGAGAAGTCTCTTTAGCCAATTAGTCGGTAATGAGAACATTAGCCACAATATCTTCTGCAGAGGGCACCTTAGCCATTGAACAAGAGCCTGAGAAGATGACAGTTCTCAAAGTGATTAATAAAGATCATAGAATACTATAGGAATCCAACCCTTGTTGCGAGAAGCTGGGTAAGAAATTCAGACAGCAGCACGAAATATCTCACAGAATCTGAGGGCTGGGATGGGCCCAAGAAATCGTCTAATCTAATCCTCTTATTTTACAGAAGAGGAAACTGAGGTCAAGAGAAGGGAAATGACTTTTCCAAGGAAGGAGAAGAAGCGAGACTCAAAACCACATCTGATTCCACGTCTGGTAGTCCTGACATGACAATCCAGCAGTGCGCCAGAGTTAGCCGGAACCAAGACAGTTGTTCAATTTTTAGTATGAGTATTTACATCTCAGAAATTTCCAAAAGCTACAAATCAGATCTTGATTTATCATTCTGTTGATTGTCTATGCTCTAAATGTGATGGCAAAAATTTTAAGAACACAGAATAAACTTGAAAGTATGTCCTGCATACAATTTTTTTTTTTTTACCAGCACACTCCTGTATGACACCATCCTATTTTCAGTCCCATTAGTTATCCTACGCTGTAAAGTCAAATACATGTTCCCTCCGGTCTTCAGTCTGACCCAACCTCAAAGAATTATAATATTCTGCAATTGGAAGAGGCCTTGATGTTCATCTAATCCAATCTCCTCATTTTAGGGATGAGCAAAGAGGCACTTTATCTCTCTCTCTCTTAGAGAGACTGAGGAATTTGTTCAAGATCTCACAGCCAGATAATTTACCAATATATTTTGATATGAAGTCTCTCAAGTACATCTTGGTAAAATTTGACAGAAGGGGAAAAATTAAGATCCAGTTTTCATTAGTATTCAGAGGCATCATGGCATTGGACAGAGTGCTGGACCTGGAGCCAAGAAAAATCCATGTTCAAATCCCACTTCTGACACTCACTAGCTGAATGACCCTGATCAAGTCACTCATCTCCTAAGAAGACATTGACAAGATGACCTCTTTTCTAGTTCTGAATCTATTTTCTTCTGATCAAGTAAATCATAAACAAGTTGTAATCTGCATTGCTGGAGACTACTTCATACAATGAGCTCCCAACATGGTTTAAATCATAGCATCATAGCTTTAGAACTGGAATGGACCTCAGAGGTCATTCAATATAATGACCCTTGATTCCGCAGATGAGGAAACTGAGACCCAAACTGTTTAGGAAATTTGTCAATGTCACACAGGTAACTGGCAGAGTCTGAACCCCATGCCCCCTCTTTTGAAATCTAGCTCTCTTTCTGCTATACTAAATGACAGATCCTTTGTGTATGTACATATTATTAACACAGGAAATGATGGCTTTTTATCTTTTTATGTCTGTATCTTCTCATCTGGATTCTTAGTTTTTAACTTCTCTTTTAACTATCTCAAATACATGGTACCTTGTGCACAGTAGGCGCTCAATAAAACTTTTAACAGGATGATTATTTCTAGATAAAAGTTAAATTAGGCCAAATTACACAGAATCTTTCTAACAATCACGGATTTTTCTCCCTCAGACAAAACCTCAAGAAAATAGGTTAGAAAAATTTTAAAAAGCAGTGAATTCCCCCCAACGTCATGCATGACCAAGAAAAGAAGTAACAGTACAAGGAATTCTTAAAAGTAGTCCTGAAACTTACAGGAAGCCCATGACACGGGTACTGATGACCATGTCCAAGATCTGCCTATCAATCAACAAAGCATCATGTAGCTGTCCCATCCCAAGCCCCAGAACAAGGCTGGGTACAAGCTAGGTGACTACTCTCCCATTATCCCCGGTTATGTATCTGGGTATCCTTCACGCAAATGGACACCAAACAGCCAGCATCATTACCATTCTTTGACTCCTCCAGCCATATTTTCAGAAAATTCAGATACTTGAGCCCAAAAACTGTTCCTTTCTTTGTCTTTCTATCCTCATTTTGTGTCTTTCCCAGCACCTAATGTAGTATCTGGAGTCACAGCAGGTACTTTCTACATACTTGCTGAATGATTTTTGAATACCTGCATTGCGGGACCCTTCCTCTCTATTCCTTGTGCCTGAATCTGAAAGTGTTCAGATACTTACCAATAAATAATTAAACTACAAGGAATCAAGAAGACATGGGTTCCAATCCTGCCACAGTCACTTAATAGCTGTGTGACCTTAGGCGAGTTACAGTCTCTCAAAGCTGTGGTTTCCTCATTTGCAATATAGGAATAATAATGACACCTATCTGACAAGATGTTTCTGAAGGTAAAATGAGACACTGGACCTTGCAAACTGGAAAGTATTATGTCAGTATGAGCTATTTTTCTCACTCTCATCTATATCTATATATTGTAATAATATAATATATTCTATATATAGGATAATATATTATTATTATTATACAACAGCAATAGATACCTTCTGTTTTCCCCAATTCCTAGCTCTCCCCCATACCCCTCTAATTCACACTGCCCACCACTCTCAAATAATGTTAAATGGCTCCCTCAGGTCCAAAACCTTCTTGGTTTTACCAAGATTTTCCCCCTTAATTTAATTCAATTCTAGCAATACAATTATGTTTTCTATCATTCCTTAACACTACACCTCCCAACCAATCACTGTCCCCATAACAGTCCTGTTTCTATGCATTTTTTGGTTTTGTTCCCCTAGCCTGAAATGTTTTTGGTTTTGGGTTTTTTTTCCCCTCTGACTAATCCAAATCTGAATAACACTGCAAAGTTTAATTCAAACCCTGGGTCTACAGTCAAGAAGACCTCAATTCAAATTTGTCTTCAGACACTAATTAATTGTGTGACCCTATACAAGTTACTTGATCTCTACCTTAATTTTCTCATCTGTAAAATGGGGATAATGCCCCCCCACTGTTGTGAGTCAACTGAGATAATATTTGTGGGTATAGCCCAGGATCTAGCACACAGAAGGTACATAATAAATGCTCTCTGCCTTCTTTCCTCTATGAAGAGATCCTTGACAACTCTAAACCTCTCATTTCATTTATTTCCCACAGCGCTCATTGGCTCTACCCCTAGCACAAAATAAGTGTCTTATTAAATAGCTGTTTCCTGTGTTCTGGCTTCAGATCTATAATTAGAAAACTTTAAACCCAGGGTAAGTACCACAAATCACACTCTCAGCAAGCAGCTTTTGGTTGGGGAGTGGGAAACTTACCTCAGTTTGCCAGATGGTAGCTTCTTATTTTAACTAATTATTTTTACTAACTAGGTGCTAAACTCTGGTTGTTGTTGTTTTTTCTTCTACCAGCTAAATGAGTGCAAGTGTTAAATTCAGTGCCCTGGGCCAAAGCTCAATTTGCCCCACCTTAGTTGTGTCTCCAGTTAGTTTAATACTCCAAATTAAACTATAAGATCCCTTAAGGACAGGCACCAGTGTTCTTCTGTATCCCCCTGCTTGGGGGAACTGCTTGGCGCATTGCTAACCTCTGAATTCAATACATATTGATTAATAGATTAAAGACCGATCAGGAAATTGTTGGCCGACTGGATCCCTTACAGTCTTAAAAAACATTTACATTCTGGACTGTTACGCAAGATCAGCAATATATAACCCTCAGGCTTCCCATATCCAGCTCCATCCCACTTTATACCAAGTTTCTCTGTTGTAATTCTTATTTTTATTCCATTTATTAATTTCTTATTAATTGTACCTTATTGCACCTCCCTTATAATTACACTAAATAGGTATCCACAGGAAAGGGCAAAACCACTCCTGTCTCCATCTCCCCTTGCCCAATATAGAGACCTCACTAAACTATGGCTAAAAATACTGTGTCCAGGATGTATATAGAGGAACCCAAAGATGAAGCTAGAAAAATCAAGGCAGGGAGAATGGCCACAAGTCTCTTTCTCCTGCAAATTTCAGAGAGAGAGAGAGAGAGAGAGAGAGAGAACATTTTTGTAAGGTCCTTCAGGGCAAGAACTCTCATTTCATTTCCTTACAGATGCTCTGTGCCCAATAAATGCTTAATGGAATGAGTGATGAATACTGGAGCATGCAGAAAAAAGAAGACAGAAAAAAGGCCCATTTCCAGAATTCTAGAAACAGCATAGAACATCCCAAGTCAGAGTACCTGGGTTCAAGTCTCAGCTTTCCTATTCAGAGCTGTGACCCTTTGGCCATCTCAGCATACCCCTCCAGGCTTCAGTGTCTTCATCAGTACTTCTAATACTAATAATTAGCATTTATATGGCACTTCAAAGTTTGCAAAACACTTTACAAATATTATCTCATTTTATTCTCACAACAACACTGAGAAGAAGTTGCATTTTACAGATAAGGAAACTATGGCAGATAGATGAAGGAAGGAAGAGAGGGAGGAAGGAAGGAAGGAAGGAAGGAATGACTGACTGATTAAGCACCTACTATGTACCTGGCACTGTGCTAAGCACTTTACAAAAATTGTCTCATTTGATCCTCACAACAACCCCTCAAGGTAGGTGCTATTATTATCCCCATTTTAAGTTGAGGAAACCTTGGCAGAAGAGGTTAAGTGATTTGCCCAGGGCAAATTAGTTAGAAAGTGTCTGACATTAGATTTGAACTCAGGTCTTCCTTATTCCAGGTCCAGTACTCCACTGTACCACCTACAGCTACCTGTTACTAATAACTAACATTTAAATAATGCTTCAAGTTTTCCATTATTTAATTTGCTCCTCCCAATAACATCGGAAGATCTTAGAGGTATCATAATCTCTATTTTACATACAAAGAAAACTGAGGGTTAAACTAGATTATTTCTAACGCACCTTCTAGCTCTGAGATTTTGTGACTATTAGAGCTGAACAAGGTTTTACTCCTAGGAGGCACTTTAAAAACATTTGTGGAACTGAATTCTAATAGAATATATAGCCTCCACGAGGGCAGCACCATGTTTTGGTGTTGCTCTGTTTGTGTTCTATTTCTGTCCCAAGCACTTAGCATAGCGCCATGGCGTTTTCAGAAAAAAATCCAGAAGGTGGTTTTCATGAGTATAGAGAACTCCCAGTGCAGAAAGTGCCTCCACTGATAATGTTTGCCTACTTGCCTGCAATTTGTTGTCTTAGACAGAGTTGACTGGGACACCAAGGGCCCTGCCCGGGATCACACAACTGGTGAGTGTCAGAGGCCAGGCTTGGACTCAGGTCTTCCTGACTTCAGAGTGTCCTCGCGCACGCATATGTCCACTTCCTCTCTCCTTAGAGGTGCTTCCATATAGACGGGATGAATGAATTCTGTGGATGTTCTATCCCCTCAGGACAGATCCCACACTCTTCCTCTTTCCAAATGTGGCCAAATGAGTTACCATGGTGTTTGTGGCTCATTGGGCATTTCTTTGGGTTAATGTCCAGATGAACTCCCTGAATCCAAAAGCAGAATTCATTTCCTGGGTGGATTCTTTGTGATTGCCTGCAATACAAATTACTGCAAGACACTGCCTCAGCCACTAGGGTAGTAGCCTGACTCTTTCCTCTGTACACAGTTCAAGCACGTAACAACGAGAACAGACCGTCGTCTGTCTGTCCATCCCTTGTGGGGCTCTCATCTCTAAAACTCTCATTTAAACTCCCTAGACACTCCAAAAACATGCCCTAAATCAGCAGAATCCCTAACAAAGTCTGTCAGGCAGGGCAAAGCGGTTAACAAAAGAACATCACAATTATAATTTGTGAAAAATGCACATGCTAAATTACACGCTGGAGTAATTGTCATATTTATGTCTTTCAGACTGACCTGGTCCCACCAATTGTATGAGGATCAATGGTGAGACTGAGCCCTCCATTGATTTAAATGGGCTTCAAATATACATAATATGCATAATAATAGGCTCTTTAAAAACATCTATTATAGAAACATAAAATATTACACTCCCAGCACTCATAAGGCATTCTGACACATTGAGACTAATACAAGCACTATCGGTGAAGTCAAAGAGAGAACCAGCGATGACTGCACAGCAATTACTGCACCCATTGTCGCTGAAGTGCATTTGATGAAACTTTACAGAGAGAACACCAGAGCAAACCCTGTCGTATTGTGGTTTATGAATAATTTGCTTACTTTTATTTCTGACATTTAAAACATGACTTTAGCTCCTTTTAAACACAATAGGTTTCGTCTAACATCCTCTAAAATACAAGCTTGTCTGCACGCTCTCCCTCTCCCCAAATTTTACAGAAATGAATGAGTCTGCTGGGTGACTGGGCCTGGAGGCAGAAGGAAAATGAACCTGGATGATTTCCTCTGCCCTTCAACTCTGACCACAGACCTTCCCCCTGGTCTCAGGCCCCTCCTCCCTCATCCTCCAGTAGCTTAGAGACCGGATTGTTTTGTGGGAAGACAGGAAGAAAGGAGCAGAAGAGAAAGGGAAAGGACGGGGTAGGGCAGAAGGGAAGACGGTGGGAGGGCACTCCGGGCCACAGTGAAACCAGTGCATCCCAAACAAGTGCTATTTTTAACTCAGTTCCCAAAAATACCCTAAAAAACAATTTCCTTCCCTCCAATAGTCACCTTCTCTTCCTCTCCCTTTTCTTCCTGGCTTTCCACAAAGAAATCCTAGAGTCCAAGATGCCCGCTAGATGGTGAGGCAGGAGGGGTCTGAAGCCCAGAAGGAAGAGAGGCTGTGGTCAGAGCTGAAGGGGTGGGATAACAATTCCAACTGCGAACATGGAATAGATGCCATAGATAAGAATGATAAGAGTGGCAATAAGAGTAGCAGGAGAAACTCTGGCACAATACAATGCAACGTTGGAACAGGAGCCAGGGGACCCGAGTTCGAGTTTCAGCTTGACCACTGATTTGCTGTGTGGTCTCTCTTGGTCTTGGGTTTCTTCATCTGCAAAATGAAGGGACTAGACTACATTAAATGCTTACCCAGCCTCCACTTGAAGCAGCATTTAGTAAAATAAAATATCTGTCATCATCTATAGTGCAGTCAGAGGACTCCTGGGTTGACATTTTAACTCTGATACCACCTGTGTGACCTTGAGAAGTTGCTTCACCTCCCTCTGGTCTCTACTGCTCTGTACAATGAAAGGGTTAGAATAGACAGCTTCTCAATTACTTTCCAGTTGTAGATCTATGGTTCCATTATCTGAAGACAGTTCTAGCTAAACAAAGGCAAACTTATTTATTTAAAACCTCCTTCGGGGGCAGCAAGGTGGTGTAGTGAATAGAGCACCAGCCCTGGAGTCAGGAGGTCCTCAGTTCAAATCCAGCCTCAGACACATAATACTCAATAGTTGTGTGACTCTGGGCAAATCACTTAGCCCCAATTGCCTCACCAGAAAGGGAAAAAAATGCATTTAAAAAAAAAAGAGTAATTCTTTGGAGGCAGCTAGGTGGCGCAGTGGATAGAGCACCGGCCCTGGAGTCAGGAGGATCTGAGTTCAAATCTGACCTCAGACCAAACACTTGTCACTTACTAGCTGTGTGACCCTGGGCAAGTCACTTAACCCCAATTGCCTAAAAATTTAAAAAAAAAAACCTCCTTCTACTTTCAGGTAGGTAGGGTACTAGATGGTGCTGTGGACTGAGCATTTGACTTGGGAGTCAGGAAGAGACCTTCCTGAGTTCAAATCTCGCTTCAGATACTTACTAGCTATGTGACCCTGGGCAAGTCATTTAACCATTTCTGTCTCAGTTGCCTTATCCATAAAATGAGCTGGAGAAGGAAATGGCAAAGCCCTCCAGTATCTTTGCCAAGAAAACCCTAAATGGGGCCACGAAGACTCAGACAAGACTGAAATGACTGAACAACAATCCACTTTCAGGTGGCTGAAGAAACTATCCTAATTTCACATCTCTCCATTTCACCACTTACACAGTGGCTTCGTCACTATATTGACTTCACAGAATTATTACAGGTATTATTTCCCCTTCCATCTGAGAAGAGGATATAGGGATAAAACCTGTGATTTTACCAATATAGGGCACCTCCAAGCGAGGAAACCTTCTCTACCAATGCAGGTCGAAACCTTCTCTGTAACTTGAGAAAGTTGCCTGAAGCACTGATTCATTCAGTCATGTTATTAGTATGTATCCAAGTCAGAATTTGAACCCAGGTCTTCCAAGCTTCAGGCCTGGTTCTCTCTCCATTACACTATACTCCCATTTGCTCCCACGTCTTCTCACTCCAAGACCATGGCTCTTTTCCAAACATCACGTTGATTCTCATTTTTCTCATCCCTGTTTTTATCCAGTTTCTCTAATTTTGGGAAGCAGAAAAAAAAATCACACATTCAACAAGCATTTTATTAAATACTTACTATTTGCCAGGCACTGTGCTAAGCCCTGGGAATACAAAGAAAGAAAAACAAAGCCTCTGTCCTGAAAGAATTTACTACTCTAATGGGAGAGACAATATGCAAAGAACTAAGTGTCTACAAGATGCAAAGGGTGTCAAAGGTCTTAGTGCTGGCTTAAATTACTAAGGCTACTAAAGCTTAAAACAGCACTAAGACTTTTGGGACACCCCATAAACAATGTAGGCAGGAGGTAATAATCTCAGAGCGGAAGTACTAGCAAGTGGTGATGTTAGAGAGAGACCAGCACTGGCCTCTCCCAGGAGGAGAGATTTAAAATGAGTCTTCAAAGATGTCAAGAAAGCCAAATGGTGAAGATTAGAAGAGGCAGCATTCCACGTATGGGGGAAAGTCAGTGAAAAGGCATGGAGTTATGAAATGGAGTTCAAGGAACAGCAGTAAGTCTGGCTAGCTGATAGAGTGCATGGAAGTGAGTAAAGCTGAAGAAAACTGGAAAGGCAGAAAGGAGTCAGATTGGGAAGAGCTTTAAAAACCAAACAGAAGGTTTTATATATTTGATCCTGCAGTGAATGATGTTCTAAATAGCCAAAGACGCAACAGGAAGAATTTTTGTAGAAAAAAATCATCTTGGTGCAACATCTACTCAATTAGAATCATGGATTCAGAGCTGAAAGGGACCTGAAAGGCCATTCAGGCCAACCCTCTCATTTTACAGGTAGGGAAACTGAGGCACAGAACAGTTAAGCATCTCATCCAATGTCACACAGGCAGCAAGTGGTAAGGCTGGAATCCAAACAAATTACCACAGTCTCTCCCAGAATTTTTTACCTTCCCTTGACCTGGTCCTCTCAGCTGCTAGAGGCTTCCTTTCTATAAGGTTACCTTCTATCTATCTACTCTGTATATATGTTGCATTTACCTGGTATTTACAAGTTGTCTCCCCCATTAGAACATACAATCCTTGAAAAGGGGGGCTTTCTTCGTATCCCAAGCATTTAGTTCAGTGCCTAGCAAATATTAAGTGCTTAATAATTGTTGATTGATCAATTAATCTTTCCACCACACAATGATCCTGGAGCCATTAGCAGTCTGGAGAATATACTAGGAGCCCCCTTCTTGCTTTATACAGGAGGCTTCATTTCATTGTCCTCTTTGGCCCTACTGGATCTGGGTGAGACAGCGGATGGAAAATATAAAATGAAACTAATCCAGAAATGTACACATTCACAACAGCTACAAGAAGATTTTAATTTGAACACTGTTAGCTGGCGTACTGAACATCTTCTGAAGGCATATGCATTCAAATTCAGACACAAACACACTCCTATCCACTGAGTATACCTAAACCTTACTCTTGGGAAAAGTCTAACAAAGCCTATCTCAATCAGTTAAAAATAGTCTTTTGTGACAGGCAAGTCCCTTGAAAATCCATGGAGGTGCAAATATGGAACCCACTCTTCCTCTAGGGAAAATAATAGCTATAATGGAGTTAACCCTCTCTATGGAAACAACCCCTGATCCTAGGGAAAATAAGTAGTCTGCTCTAATAAACAGAAGGCAAGACAAAGAAGGAAAAGGATTGAGTTCTAGTTCTATCTTTTTTTTAGAAAAAGGATTTCATGAATAAATCATAATAAACACTTGAAAAAAATCTTTTCAGATCTCTTTCCACCTTTCTTGCCTGTTGCTAAATGTCTTTGAGTCATGGAATACTAGAGTCTCTGAAGAATTAAAAAAGAGTATCATTCAAAGGGCAATGGAGATGTGCATGGCAGGAGAGAGCCAACTGCAACACTTACCAAAAAAGGAACTAAGAAGACGTGGGTTAAAGGATGCCATCAGAGAAATGGATGACGGAAAAAGATGGACTCATCATACAATGAGAGCGAGGGAGGTCTGCTGGACAGCCTGTGTTAGCCTGATGATGTCAAGAGAAAGAAATAAAGGAAGCTCTCTCCCCAGCTCTCTGAACACAGAGTGGACAACTTGTGATGATGGCCATGGGCAAGAGTCCCTCAGGAAGAGCTGTGACATGCATTGCTGGAGAGAATCCTCAAACTGATGAATGATGGGGAATCCATTTAACCATTCCTGCCTTAAAACATTTGAAAGCACTCTGATTCTTCCAAGAGGAAAAATCTCAAAGTATTCTGCTAAAGAGGAAAATAGGTTGGGCTACTCTATCCAAAGCTACTGAGAGCCCCGCCTCCCAAGGTTTTAAACACAGGCAAACCTTACTAGCAAAGGGATTGTCAAAATTTCTTTCCCTCTTTTTTAGCAAGTAGGGGAGGCGGTGAGAAGGGGTCGGGAGGGGGTGGGAGCCGCAGCGGTTAGGAAGGTGCAGTCAAAAGAACTGCCATCAAAGCATGGCTAATAGGAACTGAATGATATTACAATGGGAGGGCTTCCACAACAGGGAAGGAAAATTGTTCTACATTATTGTGGATTGACAATATGACAATTGTTCATTGAAAGGAGATGACAGCTGTGGCATTATGGTGCAGGGCACAGCACAAGCACAGACCAAAAAAGGGTGTTGCAAGTTCTCCCAGAATCTGCTCTGGTTTTGCAACCATTTGCCCAATCCGGAAGTAAATAGGATCCTCAGGTTTTGTTTTCTTTCCCTCTGTGTGTCAGCTAATTTAACATCTATTTACAAACAGACATGCTTCTGGTGGCCTGGAGCATGCCAATGTCACGTGCTGCCTAGTGGGACTGCAACAGTGCTTCAGCAGAGGAAAAAACATGCAGTGGGCCAGTGAGGGTGTGCACATAGTCGAACTGTCCAATGTGAGGCTGCCCTGAGCTTAGCATGCCATCCAGCGAGCATCAAAGGCTGGAAAACTCAACTATTTTCCACCCTATCCACCAGTCCATGTTTCTTTTCTTTTCTTCTCTTAAATCTGGCTTCCATTTTGTTTTATGGTTACAATGACTTAAGTATCCTCGAAGTACTTGGACTATGAACCAATGGCAAAGTACATTAACTGTGAATGTTTCTTCTAGTCCTAAATCTTTGATCCCATAATCCTATGATTAATAAAAATTGTCATTTGCCGTTTAGTTATTTTTCATTCATGTCTGACTCTTTGTGATCCCTTCTTGGGGTTTTCTTCACAGAGATACTGGAGCGCTATGCCATTTACTTCTACAGCTCATTTGACAAATGAGGAAACTGAGGCAAATAAGGCTAAGTGACTTGCCCAGGGTCACACAGCTAGTAAGTGTCTGAGGCCAGATTTGAACTCATGAAGATCAGTCTTCCTGACTCCAGATCCAGTGCTCTATCGCCCCCAAAAATCACATTAGAGTATAATAATACTAAGTAAAAACTTTGATGGCCTTCTATAGGCACTAATATAACCTCCCAGTCCCAAATACTTGAGAGAAACCGACAGACAGACAGGCAGAGGCACAGAGATGACAGTAATACATTTCTCCTGTGGATAGCATGTAACATAAACATCCTAGGGGAGACCCTAGGGCCCTGTGCATTTCATTAAAGAGTAGAATTTCTCTCATGGAGGAGTTTCTGAAGACTTGAGAAGAACAGATGAAGAGATATTAACTCTATGTTGGCACTCTTCACTTTACTCTTAGCAAACATGATCATTCATAGGTCTACAAATGCTTTGACCAAGCCTTCAGAGGAACAATTGTTGCGCGTGAGAAGTAAATAATGTGGGGGGGGGGAGGTGGACGGTAGAATCACATTAATTATTCCTTCACTATATAAAGGGAGAAAATTTATAAGAAAATATAATTTTCACTAAACTAAAGGTGTGAAACACGCTTCTTCTAAATATCCTGAGTCTTAGAACATTATGAAGATTGAATGACACCAGTCTTGGGTTTTATGGGCCAACTGAACGAATAAATATACAGCTGTATTCTTCTCTTTGCAAGCAAGAAAGACTGTCCTAGTAGCTTATAAGAATAATTACTTTTTAAAAGTTTTTCCTATGAGTTACTGTATGACCAACAACTGCTCAGCTCAAAGGGCCCTACCACTGGACCTAGAGCCAGAAAGGATTTTTGAAATCGTCTAATCCAAGACTTCAACGTTTTAATGATGAGAAAATAAACCCAGGATGACGAGATTATGTAGCAGGAGAAAGATTTGAACTTGAGTCTTCCAACTTCAAATCTATCGTCATTTGTACTATGCTACCTTACCACGTAGCGGAAGCCAGGTGGTACAGTGGATAGGGTGTTAGGCCTGGATTCAGGAACACTTGAGTTCAAATCCTGCCTCAGAAACGTACTAGCTGTGTGACTCTGGGCAAGTCACTTAACTCTGTTTGCTTTAATCCACTGAAGAAGGAAATGACAAACCACTCCAATATCTTTGCCAAGAAAACTCCATGGACAGTATGGTCTATGACAGGGGTCATGAGGAGTCAGACATGACTGAACAACTGAACAGCAACACTGTGCCATGCATATACGAGAAAAATCAGTGCAATAATCTAATTACAATTGTTTTCCCCTACCACGAGGCAGTTCAAAAATTGGGAAGCTGCTGTTTTTCAAGTAATTGGAGGGCCTCAGATGAAACGTTCAATCCAAGTATTAAATCAGTTGCAAGCAGACGAGTATGTTTGTGTGTGTGTGTGTTTTCTTTTATCAGTTTCTCTACATAATTTGCATTCATTTATCAAGAATTTGCTATGTTTGAGATCATCCTAAGTGGCTTTAAGTATTAATTTTTAAGCAAAAAATATTTTTTTAAAAAAAAATCCATTGAATGAAAGATAAGACAGATAAAACACCCCACTCTGTTATTAAGGAACCTAGTATCTTAAATGGGTTGCAAGGATCCTGGTCAACACTGCATGGTAGAAAGAAACTCCAGACAAAGAAGACGATTTCAACTCGTATTTGGTAAGCAATAGTGCCAGGCCTGCAGTCAAGAAGATTCATCTTCCTAAGTTCAAATCTGGCCTCAGACACTTACTAGCTGCGTGACCCTGGGCAAGTCACTTAACCCTGTTTGCCTCAGTTTCCTGTTCTGTAAAATGAGTTGGAGAAGGAAATGGCAAACCACTCCAGTATCTTTGCCAAGAAAACCCCAAATCGGGTCATGAAGAGTCAGACATGACTGAAAAACAACTGAACAATAAGTAGAAGGAACCACTGATGATTCTTGATGAGAGTCACACAGAAGACTGGGGTTTGCATCCTGCCTCTCTCACTTGATGGCTTGTGTGGCCCTGGGCAAGTCACTTAATTTCTTTGGTGTAATCTCCTATTTCTACAAGGGAAATGAGAATGATAGGTAGGTGGTACTTACGATAAGTAATAGGTATTATTTCATTAACAGGGTGGTTGAGAGGAAAGAGTTACGTCACATAAATGTGAGGTAGTGTTATCTTAGGAATAAAGAAACTGATCCTGGCAGTCTGACCTGAAGGTTAGACTCACCTGGAGGAAGAAGATGGTAATACCTGTTCGCAGGCTGGTATGGCCCATTACATAGGGATTACTAAATACTTAACGATCGGCAGTTTATCAACTGAAACAGCATAATAGGGAGAGGGGGTAAAGTGCTTCCCGCTCAGGGAAGCCAGTGTTCAAATTCTGCCACTGACTAGCCATGTGACCCTGAACAAGTCAATTAATCCTTAGGGATTTCTGGCAACTCCACAGCTCTTCCCTTCTGAGTTGCAAATGGCTTGAGATATGCACTGGAGGAGGGAGCTCTCTAGGAAGGAAAGTGTGGTACCTAGATTCCAATTCCATGCTGATGGACAATGGGCAAGCCGCTTCACTTTCTTAGGTCTCAGTTTCCCCACTGGAAACCATGAGAGAGTCACTCCGGTTTCCTTCTGAAGCCTCTTCTAGTTCTCGGTCTACAATCTTATAATCCCACTATTTATGTTTCGTACAGGTGTAATTTGGGGCAAGAGACTTTACCTCCTTGGGAAAGTTTCCTCATCTGTAAAATGAGGACGATGGACTAGGTATCCTCCGAGTTGGCTCCCCTCCAGCTCTAGTTCTCTGATTGTATGTTAATAGAAGCGGCTGAGGAAATCATGGATCCTTTGCATGGTCACATAGAGACCAGCAATATTGCTGCCTAACTGGTTATCCGGGCTGGAGATTTTTGTTATACTACTCATTCATCTTGGGCCAGCTAGGTGGCACAGTGGATAGAGCACTGGGCTTGGAATCATGAATTCAAAGATGGCCTCAGATACTAGCTGTGCAAGCCTGGGCAAGTCACTTAACCTTGTTTGCCTCAGTTTCCTCATCTGTAAAACGAGCTAGAGAAGGAAATGGCAAACCACTCCAGTATCTTTGCCAAGAAAACCCCAAATGGGGTCATGAAGAGTTGGACACAACTGAAATGACTGAACAACAACAACACTCATTCATCTTCCTCCTTCTTGCCGTGGTTTTGTGCTGATTCTCCCTCAGATTCCTCCGTAGAAAGGTGAATAAGGCAAAGAGAGGAGGTAAGCTCACACCAGTCCATCTGGCTACTGATTAATAGCTCTGGGAATAGATTTAAACTGAGAAGAAGTGGGAAGAATGGAGTAAAGTGAGGTCTGGGGATTATCTGTGGATTTCAGTTATCCACGCTACCAAGTCCCATGAGGAAGCAAGGGCTGGCAGTGTTGACAATGCTCTTTTCATGATCGTGATGTAATAAAGAAAAGCTGGCTAAAAAAAAAGTTTAAAAACAGACAAACCAAAACACACTCCAGCCTCCCAACATGCAGGAAGTTTCCCCCTCTGCTGTTCCAATCATTTTATTTTGGTTCATTTGATCCTTCTTGGCACCCTTTGTGTGAACCTCAGCTGATCCATGTTGGAAGTCTGGAGTCTGAAGCTAGAGAATTAGTACAAAGAGTGGGGAGGGGAGAAGGGATTGACCAACTTTCTGGGTAATCCAGAGTTAACTGGCTAACCTTCCTGGGTCACGTTCCCCCAATAGAAAACTGTTTTCAAGATCAAAGGAAAATTCATTGAGTCAAATAGATCGTGCAAGAAAGGGTGCCATTATTTTGAGATCAAGCCCCCTCTCCTCTAGCTCACATTCCCAATCTCTCTCTCTCTCTCTCTCTCTCTCTCTCACACACACACACACACACACACACACACACACACACCCCTACACGCTTAGCACTGGAAGCCACAGTAATGTTCTGACTCCGAAATGTAGACACGCATTTTGCCAACGGTACATGACCAACTAATGATCCCAATTCCAATAAGCTGCAGAAGTCAGTTAAGAAGCATTTACTGTGATGAAACAGACCTCTGGGTAGAAAAGCAAGGGACTATGGGTACAGAATGTTGTGAACTCTGTCTGATGTAGTCTCTGAGTCGGGTGATTTTGCTTAACTGTTTTTCTTTGTTGTAAGAGAGGAAAGGTATGCTGGGAAATTGTTGTTACATGAAAACAAGAGACACCTCTAAAACCCTTTGAGGGTTTACTGAACCCTTACTTCTAGAAAGGGGAAGGGAGTTCTCTTCTCAACTAGGTTTCAAATGCAATAGCCAGATGACTAACTGACAACATCTTAATGGAGAGTGAGCATGTTTTAGGGGGATAGTTAAGAACCTGTTCTACCTCATGTCATATTTACAGGAATATTAATTACCTGGAAAACTCGAGCCTAACATTGAGAGAAATCACAGGGAACGGCACATTTTGACTGTCATCATAGTCTAAGACTTCGAAGATGTGTGATTTCTTCGCTGTGCGCTCTTCTTCCAAGCAGTCTTAATTATTAGTTTTTGGGAGTTTCATGGCCCCATATCAGCTTTGATCATTACCTCTGGCCAACTGATAACGAACTTCTCCGAGCTTAGCTGGATTGATAATTTCTGTATTATATTTTTATTTCATTAAATATTTCCCAATTACATTTAAAATTTTTAACATTCATTTTTTTAAATTTTGTGTCAAAATTCTCTCCCTCCCTCTCATACCTCCCCCACTCACTGAGGAGGCAAGCGACATGATATCAATTATACATGTCAAGTCATGCAACACATAATTCCATATTAGTCACGTTGCAAACACACACACACACACAAAGCAAAAAAAAAAAATAAAGTGAAAAAAGTATTCTTCAATCTGCATGAAGACTTCATCAGTTCTCTCTCTGGGGCTGAACAGCATTTTTCATCATGGGTCCTTTGGAATTGTCTTGGATCACTGTCTTGATCAGAATACAGGCTGATCACTTAGACTATGAGCTCCTTGAGAGCAGGGACTATCTTTTGTCTTTCTTTTACTTTTTATCCCAAGCTCTCAGGACAGTGCCTGGAACACAGTAGATACTTAATAAAAGTTTACTGCTGGCTGACTAGGCCTCAGGGAACAGACACCTAATCCTTTGCTGGGTCCATACTTGAAGCCGTGGGAGCTGGGTAGGGCCTACCAAAATCTGTACTCTTTTGGCATAGCTTCCATGAACCCAGGCTCACCTCTGCGCCATCATGAGGCATGGAGCCATGACACTTTTCACTGTATCATCTAAATTATTCCAATTGGCTGTCTACACTGGCAATTATCCAGTCAAGTGGCAACATGCCAATTCCTTTTAGGCTTTAAGGCTCTAGCAAAAGGCAGGAGACTGATGAAATGCTTAATGATAGGTTTAAAAAAAAAAATTCTTACCTGAACATATCTCTAAGCCCACTGCCCCCAGTCCTTTAGGTTACTTTTAGTAAATTCCTCACAATAAAAGAAAGACATAAAATACAGCCAGGCCAATATTGATATTCAAAAGAATTCCATTTTTGGATGATTAGATATGATAGGTTAGTGGAGAAACAGTGAAAAAGCAGAGTGAGAAAAAGGAAAAATTAATAGGAGGATCAAAATCTACTTCCTTAGGACTGTTAAAAAGATCTAAACATCCACAATCTATCCCCACACATACCCCCAAGAGAGAATTTTATCACTAAACAAAACAAAGTAAAGGAAGTCCACAGTTCAACAGATTTCTTCATCAAGGCTCATGCTTTCAAAATACAGCCAAGACTGGGGTCAAGAAAAAGCCCCTCTGCCAGTTGGTGAACGCCTCAGAGAAGCATGCTCGCCCTCCTCTCCACAAAGGAAAAAAAAAATGGCATTTATCTCAAGCACACCAAGGCCTATTATGAGTCACCTCCCCCGTTCTCTTTCTTTCCTCTTCCTCCTACCATCACCCCCTGCCCCCCTCCCTTTCCTGTAGGAAAAGAAAAGAGTGCGGGAGAGGGAGGAGGGGGGAAAAACCCAAACCATGGTACTACAGACAGCACTGTGGGTTCTCTTTCTTTGGCTTTTACTAGCCTTTGGGGGGTCAGGATGCTATTGGTGTAGCTTCATCTGAGACACTGCACCACTCACTTAGCAACAGCTAGCAGGAGGAGTGTTCAGCAACGCCACCTGGCTCAGGGAGCATGGGAGGGTTTAAAATGAGCCACTTGCACACGTCAAGTCCGGAAGAAAGAGAGAGAGAGAGACAGATAGACAGACACACAAAGATAGAGATGGAGACAGAGAGATGGAGAGAGATACATATGGAGATACAGAGAGAGAGAAAGAGGTGGAGAGAGAGCAATGGAGACAGAGAGAGAGAGAAGTCAAGAGAGATGGAGAGAGTGCACGCAATCTAAGCTTAACACACCACACCGTTAAGAGCAGGACTTAACCAACATACTAATAACAAGCTCAAGGTCATGTGGAAGAGCAGAGAGTGGACCAGAGTAGTTTTTTAAGAGTGCCTACAAATAAGTCCTTTTAATAAACATATGTGTGTGTTTCTCTTCCGTATGTGTAAACTAACATCTAGGATATTTTAGAATTTATATTTCTCTTCTGTACATAAATTGACCTAAATTATAGAATATTTCTCTTTTGTGTGTAAATTAATATCTAAATATTAATGTATTTTCCTCATCCAAAATGATATCTATATAACAATATATATTTATTTCTTTTCTGTATATAAAATAAGGATGGAGGTACATTGTATTGCATAAAGGGAAAGAAAGAATAATGATTGTCAGGCTAGGAGTGGGCAAAAATGAAGAAGGAGGATTCACACAAAACCTAAACAGCCAGTTGACTGCATCCCATTTTGTTTTTGGGCTACTGTGTTATCCAAGCAAAGAAAAAGGTAAAAATGGATCACCTCAAACAAACAGTTGACCCCAGCATCACTGAGGCTTTTAAAGGAAACCAGTCAATACAGTGGCTATGCCTAAAAACCTAGAATCCGTTTCAGCCTCAGCAAACCAACCTTGTGGTGTGGAAAGAGGTGAGAGAAGAGGACCAGAGGCATTGCTTCCCTTCCTTTCTGGGAAAAAAAAGCCTCCTTCCTCCCTTACTATTTGCCTTGAGATCCTGACAGAATCTCCAAAGGCTCCCACTACCTAGATAATGAGGGTTCAGAGTTGAAATAACATGGAAAAGTACTTGACTGCTTACCTTTTTATTCTGTCCAAGGGGCATCTGTTTCTCTCTGCCTCCTCTCTTCTTCTCCTATTCCTTCAAGCTTTTTAAGGAATACACAATTCATTTTTTTCTTACCTCCTCTCAAACATCTTTTTAAAAAAGGAGAATCAAAGTGCCTAGGTTATTAAAAAATAGAGGGAGGAAAGTCTCCCCTATTATAGTCAAGTGGTACCATTGGGTAAAGATTTAGAACTTTCCCAAAAGTCATCTGGAGTTATGGAGACACACTCACAGACACCCAAGACCAGGAATGGACCCCTGTCTCCCCTTCAGACTTAGATCCAATTAACCCCTTAAGCTCTGAGTAGGAAATGCCACTGATTAGGGTGACATCTACAGCACAGGGCACAGCTGTACAACCTCTCATTACCTCAGAGATATTTAGGAACAAGCCTTCCTGCTATTTATTTTAAGTCCTCATGAAGTGATTCTCTATTCCAGAATCACTAGTGAGTTAGGGAGCAAAGCAGCTTGTCCTCAGGTTCTCTCTTGGGATCATCTTTTTCCATGAAGTCCCATAATAACCCAAGCCCCTTTTGATACCATGTTAATTCCTCCCTGTGTCTAATATGGAATCATGTTCTACAGAGAATGGCATTAAGAGTAAAGTCTTACTGACTTACCTTTACCAGGGTAATAAAGGCATTTAAAAATTCCATATCCATAGGTTTAAGAAAAACCTGTTCAATTTCATCATCCCTGCCTTCCACCTCTCCACTCTCCACCAATTTAATGATATTTGAGCAAATAAATTTTTAAAGTATACAATGATGGGGGAGGAAGTAAGAATTCTGCTATTTTCTGAGTTTATTTGGATCCCAGAAATGGCCAAAGAAGAGAAAAAATAAGCTACATGACTCCTTATTGGGTGTATTGTAATGGAGATACTTTTTTTGGATAAAGGTTGGCCTTCATGGCAGCTAAGATCCCTTCCAATTTTGAGATTCTGTGATTTCTTCATGCCAAGAATAATGCATTGAGTTATTGAAATTGAATCTACGTTTTCTTAAAAATAAGGATCATGTGACATGTTGCAGGCATAAGACTCTCCCCTACAACAGGCTGAGGAAATTATGTCCTACAAAATATGCAGCTTTCCAGAATAAGAAGAGTATAAAGGTTAAAAATCTGAATTAAGATTCTGGGAACAGTAAGTCAGTCTGGTCACAAAGTTAATGGGGCAGGGGGTACAGTTTGTTTCATCTGGGATATAGAACTGGGCCTTCACTGAGATAAGTACACACAGAACAGAATGTTAGTGATGTTAAACATTCAAAGAGCAGCTTTCTCTCAAGATCAGTCAGGTATTTTACAAATATCTTTCCATTTATCCCACCACCAATTACTCTTGAGATAAATAAATGAAAAACAGTCTTACTCTCGTTTACCAAAGGCAACTTAGAGGGGTTAAGCAGTTTACTCAAAGTCATATAGCAAGACACTGGCTAAGCTCAGAAGAGACGTCCAGTCTCCCAATCTGGCATCCATGTCTTATCTATTGATTAGTTCAGTGTCTTTCTTAAAAAAAGACTATAGCAAGCTTCACAGCAGACATTATTTTGATTACATCCTCCGTCTGCTAAGAATGTCTTATATGCAAAATGATTGTTTCCCATTCCTTCACCATTATTTTTTGTGGCTGCTATTTCCATATTTGTTGTTTCCTCGGGTGCTGGAAAAGAGTACTGAATTTTGAAGTCAGAAGACCTAGGTTCAAATCCCAGCTCTGTGAACTTGGGCAAGTCACTTAAATTGTCTTGGCCTTAGTTTCCTAATCTGTAAAATGAGAAGACAATGAAGGCCCATTGCAGTTCTAAATGTATCAAACTTTCTATCATGGATGCACCACTGAAGTAGAGGAGTGTTACCCACATCATCATTTCTTCATAGTTATTACTTTTCATTTAAAAATATTACAGCAAATGTCTATACATGGGCATCTGACCTGGAAGGAGGAAGTCAGCAAAAATTAATTAAAACCTAACTTTGACCCCCTACATACTTCCCTAGCACTCTAATATAAATATGCATCAAAGGAAAAGATATTCCAAGGAGAATGGATCTTTCACAGTTCGGCCTAAACCTGAAGAGGATGAATCTACAAGGCAGAGCTACTGTGGCACAGCCCCATTAGCAAGAAGAATCATGAAACTTCTATTCCTTTTACTGTTGTTCCACATGGTTTTGAGATAACTTGTGGTAAAGAGGGAAGAAAGATCATCTTCAAGTGTCCCTCCAAATCTCCACACACCTCTGTCTTAGAAGGTTTTCTTGATCATAAAGGGGTTCTAAAAGTCATATCTGTTTTTAGCTGATAGGGAATGGGTAGGAGGGAAGATCAGGTTTACTGCATGGTTCCACTCTCATATATAGTGAGGGTGTGTCCCTTTGTATCTATGTGCTCATCACGGGCACATAAGTGTGTATGAGAGAGACAAAGAGTTTTAACATTCAACAGTGGGCTAATACCCAACATTAAGCTCACAGCTTATTAAAAATGAATATAACCAAAACATATGAAAATCTCTCCCTTTCAGAGGGGACCAATTTAATTGATGACATCGATCTTAAAAGATATACTCTCAGAATCAGAGGCATGGTTACACTCCAATCGGACATTTTAGTTTACATTGAACATTAATAAGAAATTTGGGTTTAGGTTGGATGCTTGGATACTTTGAAAAATAAACTTTCAGTGTGGGCATTACTTCCACCAATAGAGATCACAACTGCTCACACTTCATGAGTTAACATGGTTGAAAACGTCACATGAAGATGGCACATGTCCTGGTAGTCCTATTTATCAAACTTCCAACTCTAGTCAGGATAGTTACCTCCCGCCAGTCTAAGAACAATTTAACAACCTCACCACACTTAACAAGGTTGCTCCTCAGACAATACACATACATAGCACCTAATTGGGCTCAAATTCAAAGTTTGATGACAGCCCCTCAGACACAGGTGGAGAGAGTTCTCACTGTCTTTGAGAATCACAGGTCACCTTCACATCATGATGAGACATTGGAAAGGATCTTTATTGGCTGCTGATATTGAATAAAGCACTTTCAATTCAACATGGTCAAAATTGAACTCACTTTCCCCTGAAATATATACATTTCCTTATCTGTTCATCACACTATCTCGTCTCCATTCACTCAGCCTTTAAAGTTGAACTCATGTTTGGTCCTGTTAACCAAGTTCTAAAGATTCTTCCATTGAAATGCCTCCTATGGGTCTGGTCTTCTCTATTTCTCCCACTACTACCCCAGGCCAGAACTCATCACCATATGCCTGGATTACTATAATAGTCACTCTTCCTGATTCCAAGCTCTCCCAATTCAGCCTGTTGAAGCTCCATATTATCTACCACATGAAAACTAAAGACCTAGGCCTGGTTTTCATAGTCCTTCATAATTTGTTCTGACTCAACTTATCCAACATTCAGTTCTAGTTAGATTGGTCCCCTCTTTCCAATTTAAAAACAATTTAATAGATTTTTATTGAATGTCTGTTATACTGAAAGCCACTGTACCAAGAACCCTGAGGAAATAAAGATAAATCAACATCATTCCTGCTCTCAAGCAGATTATACTCTCCTAGTAGGGAAGATAAAACAAGTTACACAAATTCAATAAATGATTCCCTACTATGTGTGAAGCACCATGTAGGATTTTAGGGACATAAATACAAAAATAGAACATTCACTGTCCTTGGGGAACTTATATTCTACTAAGGGGTTATGCTGTAAATCAAGGTAGGATGAATTAAGTAACATAAGAGATCCCAAAAAAGTGTCATGGTGGGAGTGGAGGGGCAAGGGGTGTTAGAAAAGAGAGATATCACATCTTGTCCAGATATTTGCAGGAATAAGGGAAGGATTTGTTGAGGAGATGGCATTCAACCTGGACCTTGAAAACTGACTAGTTCGAGGATGAGAAAAAGAGTAGGAGTTCAGTAGTCATACATAAAGGTTCAGAGGCTGAGTTTCAAGTCAGAGGCCCCAGTAATAAGATGTGGAATCATGCTCAGTGGAAAATCCAAAGGGACAAATACATTTGGCAAATTGAGCCTACCTCTATCCCATTCTCTTCTCCCCCTTCTGTGATTCATGGCTTTTCTAGTAACTATTAGGTATCATTTCCAGAAACTGAATGTTCTCTTGTAGGATAAGGATAAATAGATGCATTGTGGGGGACTGGCAGAAAAATGAAACTGTATAGGGGTAGTAGGGAGGGAGGTACAAAATGGTACAGAAGAAGATACGGGAGGAAAAAAAAGAGAACGGGAAGGAACAGAAAGATGGGTAGGTATGACAAAAGTCAATTAGAGATCAGGCAGACTTCTTTAGTGCCTTTCATATATATATGCTTCCCCTAAAAAGGCAGACCAGTACATACATATGTAATGTTAATAATTCGATTCTTCAAGAAGCATGTCTGCCTAAAGTTAGGATTTTTTTAAATGTGATTTTACATATAGTTTAAGTGATTTAAATAACCAAGACTTAACTAGAGAGTTCTTGCAGCAACCACGTTCCTTCTTTTTTAGAGTTTAATTTTATGTTTAAAAGTTTATACGGACTTCACTGTGACTCTAAACCAGGGATTCTTAACCTTTTTTTGTGACTCATAGACCCTGGCAATCTGGTGAAGTCTATGGATCCCTTCTCAGAACAAAGTTTTATTATTAACTAATTGTTATTAGTAATTAACTAGTATTAATTAGATGCATAAAATGAAATATAAAGGATTACAAAAGAAACTAATTGTACTGAAATAATGATGCATTTTTTTCCCTGTCAAGGTCTAAACAAACATTATTTCTTACCTCTATATATAATTACATTATCAGAAGAGCTAGGAGAGGTAAGGTGAAAAGGAGTATTTTTTCCCCTAACTGGATCATTTTTCTCTGCAATAAAGCACAATTCTGGCATTTTTTTTTGCTTAAAAGTCCGAGGTCAGAAGGAATTGTAGGGCTCTGCTTTCATGGTCTGTATTCATAGAGACGGTGTTGGACAGAGAGCTGGTCTTGAAGCCAGGAAGCCTTAGGTTCCATTACTGTCTGTAATACATAGTGGGTGCAGAACTTTGGTCAAATCACTTAACTAAGTTGTCTCAGGAACTCTCCAACTATAAGATGCAGAAACAGTGCTGACCTGCATGACTGGAGGAAATTTCCTCACCAGGAGTTCCCTCGACAAATGAAATCACAATTATAGCACAATTGTGAGGGGCAAGCTTTCTACATTCCCTGTCCTTGCAGCCCTTTGGGAACACTCTGTAATGAAAAACAAGCTAAAAAAAACCAGGCAAATGATAGAAAACATGCAGCTCTCATTGTCAGAGATTTAGGTCAGAAAGTTAAAACAAAATGCCCTGACATAATCATCACCTGATAATCTATTTATCTGAGCTACCATCATACACACATACACACATATACATACACATACACATACACACCCCCCCCCAATCATTTAAGCAAGATGCCTAGCACACAGCAAGCACTTTATAAATGGCTGCTGAATTTAATATTTAAAGAAAAAAAGAGAGAAAAAAACCTTTTGTCTCAAAAGAGTATTTCTCCATAGCACAGACTAAGAAGGAGAAATGAGTGGATGCTCGGCAGGCTAGAAGGAGATGACGAAATCTGATTCAAAAACAACATAGAATCCAATTCCATTAACCAGCATGCTCTTAATACATCACAGAAGAAACTACATTTCTATATAGGAAAGCATGTGTAACCACACTGAACTGTGTGGTTATAAGGTATTGTTTAAGAGCAGAAAACTAGGGCAAGAAACTGTATCAAGAAGATATATTTGTATTCATGCTTTGTGATAATCCTAGAATGGACTAACCATCCACTGAAGAGTAAGAGGGACTCTACTGAGCTGTAAGAAATTATGAAAGGGATGTTTTCAGAGAAGCCAGGGAAGACTTCTATGAACTGATACAGAGGGAAGTGAACAGAACTAGGAGAACAATTTATACAATAAGAATAGCATTGTAAAAAAGAATAAACAACTTGGGGCAGCTAAGTGGCACAGTGGATAGAGCACCAGCCCTGAAGTCAGAAGGACCTGAGTTCAATAACAGCCTCAGACCAAACAACACTTCACCCTTCCTAGTTGTCTGACCCCGGGCAAGTCACTTAGTCCCAATTGCCTTTAAAAAAAAAACTTTGAGAGCCTTATAAACTCGCATTAATACAATGACCTACCACAATTCCAGAAGACTGATGCTACCACCTCCTGAAATAGAGGTGATGGACTCAGGGTACAGAGGACGATATATGTGTTTTGGACATGACCAATGTAGGAATTGTTTTTCCAGACTGTGTGTATGTGTTATAAGAGTTTTGTTTTTTTTTTTTAATGGGGAGAGGTGAGAAGGAGAGAAAAAAAAAGATTTTTAATTGAAAAATAAGTCATTTAAAAAAAAGATTATTCTCAACACTCTGGCCTTTCAGTCAGAAATAGCCAAGATGTACCAAAAGCAAGGAGATAAAATTTGAAAATAGTAACATCATTCCTCAGCTTGAGACTCAGAGATCTTCAGCAGGAGGGGGCTGCTGACATCTCCAGCTTTAATTCATAGGAATCTGGTCCAATGTGCCTTAGATCTCAGCCATGCAATGGTCTCAAAAAGAAACCTCGATGGAGGAATTCGAAGTCACAGATCTCATCTGTGCTGCCCCCTAAAGTGGAAACCAAGGCTCTGAGTCAAGTGGTTAATTTATAAATTCCACATCACATAACCCAACACCCAACAGAACTGGTGGTCTCCACCGACAAAATAGATCACTGAAACAATATGGCAGATGTGCAAGTACAAAGTGATAAAAATTTCTTTCAGGAGAGCATTAGATCAGTAAAAAAGCAATCAGTCATAAGGAGTATAAAAGAAATCTATTTTAGAGCCTGTACTCCAATGGAAGGATAATGAAGGGCCTTGCTTATGTCTAAGGTGTAACCCCTCCCCCACCATGAAGTAGTTTAAACAGCCCCTACATTAATCCATAAAACAGAATAGGTTGAACAGACTACATAAAATGTTACTTTCCCCAAATGACGATGCTCTTAGACACTACAGATGCTTTTTTTTTTAAATTTCCATTACCCTTTTTCCAACTTCGCATGCCTTTCTACCCAGTCTGGACCCCATGGTCAACTAGAATCCCTCAGCTCACTCACTGACCCTTGACCTTGATTTCCTTCTGCTTTTCCCATTTTGCCAATTCCCCATCACCTGACAACCTGTACAGTCCACTCTCCACCCCTAAATTGTCACGCCTTGCTGGAAAAAGTCAAAACTATGGACTAGGTCTCAACAAATTCATGCTGTCTAACCTCAACTGGATCATCATCACTATTTAGTAGATTTTTTACTCATTTCTTATCATCTTCCTGTAGCACTTCCCCAAAGGGGCTGTTCCAAGGTATTCTACTCTTCTGTCTTATAGGATTTTAAAAAAATTATTCTAAACTTAACAAACACCAAAAAAGGAACATTTCCACACAGAAAGTAAAACAGACAATGAAGATCTTTATTACATACAGCTTGCTTTTCTTTTTAAAGTGTATAATAAATATACGTTACTTTCAAAGCTATTCTGTTTGTCTATGCTTCCTTCTGAACTTCCTTCAGTTCTCTTAGGTACTTTTTCTTTTGGGGGGGGATGGGGGGATGGGGGTGGGGGTGGTAGGCAATGGGGTTAAGTGACTTGCCCAGGGTCACACAGCTAGTAAGTGTTATGTGTCTGAGGCCGCATTTGAACTGAATCCAGGGCCAGTGCTCTATCCACGATGCCACCTAGCTGCCCCATCTTAGGTACATTTTTAAAATGGATTAGTTATCTTCACAACCCCCTCCCACACAAATGGATTAGGGTCAGAATCAGGTCTTATTCATCTTTGTTGGACCCAAAGCACTTAATCTAGTGCAGTGAGCATAGCAGGTACTCACTAAATACATTAACAAATATTAACAAAAGATACAAGTCCGACGTCAGCGCCTCATTGTGGCAACGAGGTAACCATGGGTCCTTGAAGGCAATGCCAGAGCACAAGCTCCAGCAATTTAGATGGCAAGCCTGAAGGACTTCAATATGGGTATGGCAATGATCTAGCTTTGGTTCAAGGACCAGTCTAGCTAAGTTCTGAAAAGCTTATCACCAGATGGATACTCCAAGGGAAGTAATTTTTTGGTCAGAATCCTAGAATTTCAAAAGTGGAAGGGGACACCTAGTCCAACCTGAAAAATAATCACCTGTGTTCCCCCTCTTCCCCCCTCACATATACAACAAGGGGACACATAGTATTTTTATAAAGACCTTCAATGACAGAGAAATCACTATCTGCCAAGGCAGCCCATTTTACTTTCTGGATATCTCTAATTGTTAGAAAGATTTCCTTATATTAATCCTATATTTGGCTTTGTTATTTCTACTTACTTCTCCCTACTTATGCCCTCTGAGGCCAAAGGAAATAAATCTACTCTCTCTTCCACATGACAGCTCTATAAACATGATGACAGGTATCATGCCCTCTCTCCCGGCCCCTACCCTGAATCTTCTCTCCAGGCTTAAAACTTCCAGTTCCTTCAAATATTGATGATGATGATGATGATGATAATGATGATGATAACAACAGCTAATTTTTATACAGCTATTTAAGGTCTGAAAAGACTTTTCTTCTATTATATCATTTCATCTTCACAACAACCCTACAATTAATAGTATTATTATTATTATTATCATTCCTATTTTACAGAAGAAGAACCTGAAACTGAGAGTGGTTAAGTGATTTGCCCAGCCTGTGGCAGGATTCTAATTCAGGTCTTCCTGACTCTAAGACCAGAGCTCTTTGATCCTAATAATAATAATAGAAGGAGGAGGAGGAGGAGGAGGAAGAGAAAGAGGATGAGCAGAAGGGAAAACATTTTATTAGATTATATGCTCCTTGAGGGCAGACATTTTCTTTTGCCTTTCTTTGTATCCTTGGCACTTAGTGTAGTGCCTTGAACATAGTGGTGCTTAATAAATGCTTATTAAGTGACTCATTGACTAATAATAACAGCTAGTACTTACATAGCACTTTTAAGGTTTGCAAAAAGTTTCACAAATATTATCTTATGTTATCTTCATAACAACCCTGGGGGGAAGGGTGCTATTACCATCATTTTATAAATGAGGTAGACACAGGTTAAGTGATTTATCCAGTATCACACAGCTAGCAAGAGTGGGAGATTGGATTTGAACTCAGGTCTGACTGACTCCAGGTCCATTACTCTAAAAACTGGGGCCATTTAGTTGCTTCCCAATATGACATGAATTCAAGATCCTTCACCACTGGATGCTATCCAGATTATCAATGACCTTCCTAAGAAAGCCAATTGATGAAAAAATTCCTAAATATCCTGTGTTATATAGTTCCTAAAAGACAATATAATATCCCAGAAGAGGCTATAGCCACTCTTAAAGACTTTCTACAAACTTATAAAGGATTCCTGATCCACTGGAGCTTTGGAGGAAATACACATATTGGTGAAATTATAGGTCCTTGAAGTTGAAATATGTGAAATTATTGGAAAGGCCAATTCTATTAATCAAAAGAGTTCCAATAGGACCCAGGGAGCTGTGGGTGTCATGGGACCATATGTGTCCCTAGGATATCAGAGCAATACCCTATCCTTAATCATTCTAAATGTATTTGTCCTCTATAGCTATATTCGAGGTGAAAATAAAACAAAAAGATGATCCTCAGGACTCTGACAGTCTGCCACAGAAAAGGTGTTGTTTCTTCAACAGCCTACTCAGATTCTGTGAGTGGCCACCCTAGTCCATGCATCTTTATTTATCCTCTACTCAAAGTTGGCAGAAATTGCCCTGAATTGGCAAAGCAAACCAGAGGAAGGTGGCAATATGGTGCCTGTGTGTGCAGAAGCCTCACAGCCCAGTGTTTTGACATTGTTACTGAAACAAACCTAACTATTTATGAGAACTAAATTGAATCAAACAGTTGGTGTGGTAGGAAAAAAGAATCTGTCTCTGAAGTATTGTCTGCAAACCACTACAGAAAGATGCGTTTGAAAGTCTTGTGATTACATGCACACACCACTACCACTTGAATATTAAAAACACAATGATCAAGAGAAAAGAACAGACATTTACCTACTGAAAGGTTTAAACCACATCCATCTGGAGCCTCTGGGAAAGTTAATGAAATTCAATTTAACAAGCATTATTAAGCACCTACTATGTGCCAGGCACTGGGCTAAGGCACTAGAGATACAAAGAGAAAGATAAAAACAATACCTGTTTTTAAAGGAGTCCACTGGAATGTTAGCTCCTTGACAAAAGGGACTTTTTTGTGCCTTTTGCCACATGGTAAGTGCTCAATAAATGGTTGTTTGTTGACTGACTACCTTCTAACCGGGAGGAGGGGTACAAGTACACAGAGAAGTAAATTCAAATTATAAACACAAAGTGATTTAGGGGTAGAACTTTAAAGACTGGGTCAGATAAGAGATAACACCCTTAGGGTTTCAAGATTCAGGAGTACGGAAGCAAAGCACCACAGGTGGAGAGTACAGCCTGGGCAAAAGTACAGAGATGGGAAATGGGAAATGAAATGTTGTGTGCAGAGAACAGCAAGTATGCCAGTGTGGCAGGAATGCAGGTGAAATGTGTCCTTCTGGATCCAATCATTCAGGATTGCTGAGGATTTACATAACCCTTCCCCCTTGCCCTCAGAGCACCAAATCTTTGAGTATTTTAACCAGTTTGCATAAAAATAATTTCTAAAATATGCCACACATTTCTTTGCCTTGTTAAACAAAGTGTATTGCTATTTCATTAGGTTTTGAGATGGCAGTGCTTTCAGGGTCTGTGCAGGCAGGCAGGGATGTTTACTATTATATTCACTGACTTCCCCCTTCTATACTTTTATAATTTTAAGTCCATTCTTTCTAAGTATCCCTATCTCCTTCTGATGGCTACTATCACTTTGTATTACTGTCAGAGAGCCTGACTATTAGAATCCACCTACGATTTTTAACCTACAATGAGCTGGAAAACTAGAAAACAGAGCTTATTAGTACTGTGTATAAAGTAAAGTAAAAGGGGCAGCTAGGTGGCGCAGTGGATAGAGCACCAGCCCTGAAGTCAGGAGGACCTGAGTTCAAATCTGCCCTCAGACCAAACACTTGACACGTACTAGCTATATGATCTTGGGCAAGTCACTTAACCCCCATTGCCTCACTAAAAAATAAATAAATATTAAAAAAAAATAAAGTAAAGTAAACAGGTTCTGAGTGAGAACTTAATAGCATCCCCTAGACGAGATGCATGAGCTTTAAGTACATGGATGATGTGATATCGCCTGCATATAAAGAGACCTTTTTTGCTTCCTTTCCTATACTGGGCTATGTTCCAGACAGGAGAGGATGCTAGATAGTTGAGTTCCTGAACGGGATAGTTACTGTAGTTCACAAATAACTGATTTACAACATCTATCTTAATACTGATCCCTCAAGTCAAGCCCTAGGGTCAACCTGACATGAGCGTTGAGCAGTAAATACTTCAGTGGATTGGTGATCTCTTCAATCTATGACAACCTCTCCAAGTAAACTCCTTCTTTCAATACCTTCTGATGGTGGAAGATTCTTATCTCTGCCTTTCTGTACGTCCTCCAAAGTGGAGCCAACCAACATGCTGGCGTCTTTTTTTCCTGATTCTTTCAGAAGATACTGGGCATTTGGCTTCTCATCGAAACATTTCGGAGAAAAGGGGAGGAAGGGATCCCAGGAAATTCACTACTTACTAGAAACTATGGAATTCATGAAAAATGCCTAAATATCTTACCAACTAAACTTGGTTATATAGTCACAAAAAATTCTCAAGACAAGGTAATTCAATGGTCAACACTGAAAACAGACTACACATTTTCAGGAAGGTAGCAAGAAAAACAAACAATTCATCCAAGACACATAAAGAGAGGAGCTTATGCCACCATGCCCAGGAAATCAGTATTAGCCAACACCTCCAGAGGTTAAGTAAAGGAAGGTTTCCCTGCAGCAAATCACAATCTGAGACACTGCTTGACAGTGAATTCCAAATCAGTGTTAGGCCTTTCAGCAAAGATACCACTCCTCATTCTCTCCAAGAAAAGATACTGAGATTTGGGGCAATTTTTAAAGATGTTTCCATAGCCAATTCAATTGAATGCACATTTCTTAAGGATATACAATATACCAGGCACCATATTAGGCTGTGGATATATAAAGACAAATGAAGGCACTCCTCTGAAGATGCTTACATCCTACCAGGAGAAAGCAACATGTACAAAGGCGAATCAATAAAAAATAATTACCAAGTGGGGGAAGAAGGAGAAACTACTAAGAACTGGTGAAATCAAGAATGTCCTGAGTAGGAGGTGGCACCCAGCTGAGACTCCATGGGGCAGGAAGGATTGCATCCCAGGCATGGGACACAGCCAGTACAAAGACATGGAGGCCATGATTTATCCTCTACGGAGAATGGCAAACAGGTCAGTGTGTATGGAGTATAAAGAAAGAACAAGCAATGATCACATTTTTCACCCCTTTGTGATACTGATAATCAAGCCATGGCCATGATTTCATCCCATTTTTCAAAGTACAAATAATAATAATTATAGCTACTATACATAGCACTTTAACACTCACAAGGCATTATACACACACACACACACACACACAAATATATATAATCTCATCTGGTTAAATAAATTGATTTCATTCATTCATCTATTAGGTTGAAGTCAGTGTCATCGAGTACAAAGTTGAAATTTTTAAACTGTCCATTCCAAGTCCCTAAATGGCTATCCTAGAAATAACCATAATATAAGCAGATGGTTTTTTGGTACACCTCACCAATGTATTACGTTGGTTTTTTTAAAAACTGAATTACAGGAAAGTAGAAGAGGAGTTTCTAGCTATCTTTTACTTTACTCTGAGATTACTATCAATGTGTACAAGTCCCATGACATTAGATATGTTCTTTAAAAAAAAAAGAAATATTAATAGATATTCAAAATTGTCATTATTATTATTCTACCTCTGATTTGTCAGTACAACAAACTCCTTCTATAAAAACAACTCACCCATGATCATGCAGAGTATGTATCAGAGACAGGGCTTGAATTCAGACCTTCCTAGCTCCAAAGGTAGCTCTCTACCCACTTCACCACAATATGATCAGATATCAAGAAGGGAAAGTCAAGCTAGACATATCAGAGAATAATGCAAAAATGGACCTTCTCTATTCCAGAATGGGCTAGTGTACAATGCCACACCAGTGCATATCACTGAGGTCAATCACCTACTTCCCTGCTCTTCCTACCCCATGACCATGAACCCCTACTTTTTAATTACATCACTGCACAAACAAGAAAGAAGGAGTAGGTGTACAGGGATTTACAAGTGGAAGGAACCTCAGAGATCTACTAAAATCTTTTTATTTTGTAAATGAGGAAAATGAAGCTGAGAGAGGTCATGAAAGTCACTATTACACATAAGGCACCACAGCGAGGTACAGTATTCTGGGAATACTGGATTCAAATCTAACTTGAGATACTTACTAGCCATGTAAACCTAGGCAAGTCACTTAACCTCTCTGTGAATCTCATCATCCTCATTTGTAAAATGAAGAGAATAATGGCACCTGCCTAGAAGCTATGAGGATCAAAAAATATAATTTATGTAAATGCTTTGTAAAGCCCTATATGAATGCCATTATTATTATTATTATTATAAAATAGATCAAAAAATGTTTCAATAAAAATAGAATAGAAGAGAACCCCAACAGTACACTTACACCATAAATTTCTGGTTTTATAGTGAAGGAATTACCCTTCATGTTACAAGCACACAGGGAACAGGATTTTCCCCCCAAGTATAACCCAATCAGTGGTAAACCAAGGTGTTTTATAATGGGCTTTTACTATGTTGCATCTATCTCCATTACTTCCAGACTCAGACTAGAGCTGGCTTTACGCCCCGCCATGCTTCAAGCAGTAATCTGTTTTGCTGACTCCTCAGTGAGAGGTACATGGTAGATACAGATCTTGAGCCCTCCAGTTCCCAAAAGATCAATAAGGAGGGGGAACTTCAGCTCCAATTTGGCACTACCAGCCTGATCTCATTTTGAAACCAATGTTTCATCTGTCCAGGCACGCCAATCTACCCTGTCTACAAGGTATCATAGTCAGCACCTTTCTTCTCACCAACCATGGCATAAAAGAATTTCCAACCCATCAGCCTGACCACTTATCATGTCACAGACAGAGATATATGACTGCTGGGGCCCCCAAATTAAAGTGGGTTTTAATTTGCCACTGAGAAACAGTCTTCAAGTTACCAGAAGGTTCATCAATGACTTTGTACTTCCTTCTCCTGATACTAAGAACTTCTCCAGAACTGCCAAGTTCCAAGAGGAACCCTTTAATTCAGAAACACAGATCAAAGTTTTTCAAAGGACAGAGTGGGGTAGACTGAAGCTGGCTTTCAGTTTCAGTGATCTATAAAGGCAATTTCAATGTCTTTAAACTTTCACCCATGACCACATCTATACTCAAATGCCTGGGGGATAGAGACTGGATTGCCTCAGGGGAAGAAGGAGTTAGGACTTCACTACATAGAGAACTAAGTTCTCTGACAGCTGCCACTTATAGTGTCCCAAAAGTCATAGTGCTGTCTGAAGCTCTTAAACCTTATTAAGCTATTAAAGTTTAAAGCCTTGGGGGTACCCTGCACAGCACTGTAGTGCTTCACATACAGTATCTCCTTTGATGGGACTATTCCTATCATCATCCCCAGTTTTCTAGATGAGGCACATTTACTTGCCGGTGATCTCACCACAAGCAAGTACTAGAGGCTGAGTTCAAACCCAAGAGTCTCCTTAACGCCAAACTCAGAGCTCTCTCAACTACACCATGCCATCTTTCACAGTGGTCTGGATGTTCAGCTGGTATGCTTGGGGAAGAAGTGGGAATGCATGTTTGTTTAAATTTAGTTGACCCTTGTGTGTGGGGGGGGAAGGGATGTTGAGAGGTTCTTGTAATGTTTCAGAATTACACATGAGCAGAGGCTGGGCCTTTATTTTCTTGTTATGCTCATTACAAGCAGTATTTACTTGATTGTTAGAGAAAGGAAAAGAAATAAGATTACTGTCTACCAAAGATGACTTGGCTGATGGCATTACTCCTTATGTACAAACACAGGCAAACTCCACTGCCTTTGAAGTGCTAGAATCAGCCTCTGCCCAAAGGACTCTCTCACAATTTCTTATGGCATCTCTCTGCTTCACCATCACTAGGATTTCAATACTTAAACGGAAGCCAGACATAGTCTCTGTTGACTGTGTCTGCTCCTCAGATGAACTTTACTCCTCAGAGAGTAAAAAGGTCTGGTGGAGAAGACAGAGTCTTAGGAGTGATCAGTGCCGGGATTTTTTCAATGTTTGCTAGGACATTTGTAAGATGAAAAGTGTCACCAGGGCCTTTTGGGCATCAGACCACACATTCTCACACTATCCCCACTTAAGATTCTGGTGTAAAGGAGAGGACTCAAGATTGGGGGTCAGAGGACCTGGTTTTGAATCCCAGTTCTCTACTCACTGCCTAAGGAACCTGGGGCAAGTGATTTAATCCTTCTGGGACTCAGTTTCCTCAGCTACAAAATTAAGGAGTTGGACTAGATAAACTTGCAGCATAATCTCATAGGATCACAGATTTAAAGCTGGAAACAAATCATTTCCCAGATGAGGAAACTGAGTCCTAAGTGATTCAGGTTCAGCTCTAAATTTATGGTCCTATTCACTTTTCCCAACATAGAAAACCAGACATACAAACCCAACAAAAACAGGGAGTGATTATTTACATTACAAAATAATTCTTTGCTCTACAAAGGGTTCACAGAAAAGCTCCTTTAAGTGGTAAGATATCCAATAATCAAGATTCCTCTGGTGAAGTAACATTAACAAACTGACTTTCACTTGAGTTTGCAGTAACATAACTATGTGTAAAGCATTAAAAGCCTTTTACAAGCTAGCTTCAATCTGTGTTTCCAGACTTATTTCCCATTGCTCCCCTCTCCCCATACACTATATGCTCCAACCAAATTGATCTGTCTGCCTCCTGCCTCCATGACTGGCTGCAATGCTCCCCCCCCCTTCCTATGGGTCTCTTGGAATCCCTAGTTCCCTCAAGATAACAAGACCCATAGATAGAGAGCTAGAAGGGACCTTAGGATGATCGAGGCCAACCTCTTAATTTACAGATAAGTAAATAAGGTTTGGAAAGGTTAAATAGCTATATTTAAGAATGGACAGAAGAACTCCTACTCTTACTCCCGGTCACACGTCTAGTAAATGGCTGAGCTGGAACTGGAATTAAAGTATTATTATGTTTCCAGAGTGACCACACCTTAAATTCTTTTTCTTTCACACACACCCACACACACCCACCCACCCACACACACACACACACACACACACACGGACTCCTCCCCATTGTTAGAACATCTTCCACCTCCTAAAAATATTATTTCCACTGTATACATTTTATATCAACTTATATCATCAACAAGCATTTATTAAGTGCTTATAATGGAGCCTGGCATTGTGCTAGGGATACAAAAAAAAAAAAAAGCAGAAACATCATCCAAGTTCCCAAGGAGTTTACAATCTAATGGGGAAAATAACACCGCAATAACTATGTTACATATAGGCTACCTACAGTGTCAATGGGAGATAATGTTAGAGGAAAGATACTAGTAATGGGGAATGGGGGAAAAGAGGAAGGAGGCAGGACCAGACACAGACAAAGCCCTTTAAAAGAAGGTGGGGCTTGAGCAGAAGGGAATCAGGAACTCCAGAAGATGGAGAGGAAGAGCATCCCAGGCATTGAGGACACCCAGTGAAAAGACAGCACATCAGGAGATAGGGTGTCAGGTGTGAGGAACAGCAAGAAGGCTGATACTGCTAGATTATAAAGTACACAGAGTATAGTAAAGTAGGAGAAGGCTGGAAAAGTGGGAAGGAGCCAGCCAAACAGAGGGTTTTATACTGGAGCCTGGAAATAATAGGGAGTCACATAATGTTTCCCCTAATTAGAATGCAAGTTCACTGAGGCTAGGTGATATTCTTACTTAATGCCTTTTTATCCACAGTACCTGGCATATAGTGAGTACTTTCCTAAGGTCTGTTTCTTAAATTGAATTGAAGATAGATTCCATATCTAGCAAGGGCCTTGGTTTTGTGTTCGTGTGTGTGTGTGTGTGTGTGTGTGTGTGTGTGTGTGTGTGTGTGTTCTTAAAGTCCCTCTAATCGTTGTATATGCCATTTCTGTGTTGCCCTGTGGTTTAAGCTGCACCATTCTGGGATTTATCATTCACAGGAGACCGACCCTATGCATAGCCAAGGCTAGGCTTTTCATAGCACACAGATTGGCTGCTATACTAAAATGTTCTTCAATGGAGTAGCTGTGGCCCTCTGGCTTAATCCAGAATGCAAAGAGACTCCAAATGAGGGTCAAGGGATACTTATTTAGCACTGGAAAAGTCAGTAGCTCGAGGGTTTGGCAAGCCCACAATTCATTCTTATCGTAGAAGGATCCACTGCTTATCAGCAAGCCCTCTGCACCTGGACTTTTCCTCCTTAGGCCACAAAAGCCAGGGAATGAGTCCATGGGAGGCTCTGCAGAGATACAACTCCAGTGGGACTCATTCTAGAATATCAAGAAATGTGCTGAAAATCACAGGTGAGTCTTCAGGATTAGCATCACAGATTTAGAGTTGGAAGGGCCTTAGAGGTCATCTAGTCTAATTTCCCTCATTTTACAGATGAGGAAACTGAGGCTCAGAGTGAAGGCAGCTCCTGTGACTCTAAAAGTCTTTCCTTTTTTTTTTTTCCCATTTTACCAAGTTGTTTCCTTCACATATTTAAACTGTTGAATTCTTCACCTTTTTGTGTGTTATGAACCCCTCTGGCAATCTGGCAAAGCCCTCAGACCCCTCCTCAGTAACATTTTTAAATTCATAAGACAAAATGCATAGAATTACAAAAGAAGCTGGTTATGTTGAAATATAGCCATTAAAATATTTTAATAGAAAAAAAGTAGACAAACAAGTTCATGGACCCCAAAGTTAAATGCCTCCTCTGTCACTTATTAATTAACGTCTTAAGGAGAGTCCAAAAAGGAAGTAGAGAGATTGGCTTTAAGGAAAACAGCAGCAGAAGAAGAAACTAATTAGAAGAAACTAATGAAGCAGCCACTACAAACAAATGTATATTTGATTACTTTTAACTTGGCAAGGAAACAGGTAAGACAAAGCACAAGAACCATGCCCAGGTGGACCCCAACGAACACCATTTCTGAGCTGCCAGGAGCTCCCAGCCAGTTCAGTCCTGATGAAGATCTCTTGGACCCAGAATCCCCAGACCAGGACAGACAGAATAATCATAAATTAATCCTTTCATGTCATTTATTCACCTACAGAGGTTGAGTGGATTAAATGAGATAACACCTGTAAAATACTTTGCAAACCATAAAGGGCTTTATCAATGCAAATGACTGTTGTCCTTGCTATTTCACATCTAGCTTGAATATCAGGAATTTTCAAATAGGAGTCCATTGATATAAACAAGTTAGGGCCTATACTGTTAGTCTTAATTAAAGTGAAGTAACAGAATTATGCATGTGAATTTCTAAATTATACATTTTTATCATGGTTTTCTTCCTATATGTGCTGGGGAGAGGAGGAATGGATGCAGTATAGAGTAGTGGACAGGGTACTGGGCTCAGAAGCTGGAAGATGTGGGCTCCAGTCTCGCCCCCTGGCATTCACTATCTATGAGATCCTGGGCAAATCACTTCTCTTTGAACCTCAAAGCTAGGTTGTTACCTAGGCTTTCACTGCTAAGTCAAAGATGGTTGCAATCTGTCTTGATAGAGAGACTTCCCCCACCCTGATGAAATCACAGGTAAAGCAAACAAAGAGAACCCTAGGTAACAGGTACAGGAATAAAGCCTGGCTCAAAATGCCTACATAGGAAAACACTCTTGTTCAGGGGCAGAGTAAAGGAATCCCCCAATTCAACATGGAGATGAGAAAGTTAGCAAACCATCTATGCATGTGTATATCTATAGCTATAGATGTGTGTATGCATGTGTGTGTATCTATAGCTATGTATATATTCAGAGCTCTTCAAAGGGCCCCAGCTTCCTCCTTTCACTTCTCTTGTTGCAAGACACTGGGATTTCCAAGTTCCACAGTGAAATGCACGGCATACTGATCTGGGACATGACTGGAGCCCAAAGCTATCAGAATTACTAAGAGTTGGAACGTCCATTCCATGGCCTCTCTCAAGATAAAGACAGTGGTGCTCAGAATAATTCAGAAATCTTTGTAGGTTGCCTGTATGACTGGGGGATAAGGACTGGACCTGGGACTTTACTGGTGTAGTAGACTCTCAGTTGAGGGCAATCACTCTACTGAGACAGGTTGCAAACTTCTAGCCTTGGATAGCTACCTAGAGAACTGAGACTTGTTTAATATCACACAGCTAATGTCTGTCTGAGGTAGGACGAGAACCCAGGCATCCCTGGCTACAAGACCAGTTTGATGTCAACTCGGACAATACTGTGCTGCCTCCTATCAATGCCTGTATCATTACAATACATAAAAACCAGCCTCCCAAAAATTGGCAGACAATTCTGTTACCTACAAATAAAATAAAGTAGAACAAAAATTTCCATATCTGAAGTGCTCAAACAATTCAGACTCCACACTTCGACTAATGTGTAGCAACAACTTGCTATCTTAGTTTATATTCTACTTTTGCAGAATGGAAAGAGTGGTGGACTCATATAACAATGATAGTAAATGTTCATTAAGATTTTTTTTTATAAGGGACAGCTAGGTGGCCCCGTAGATAGAGCTCTGGCCTTGGAGTCAGGAAGACCTGAGTTCAAATCCAGCCTCATACACTTGACAATTAATAGCTGTGTGACCCTGGGCATGTCACTTAACCCCGATTGCCTCACCAAAAAGCAAAAAAAAAAAAAAAAAAAATTTTTTATACATTGTCAACAATATGTAGAACTTACTTCAGCTCTCCATGAGAGGGGCAGCTAGGTGTCACAGCTGATGATTTGTTATTGTTCAGCTGTTTCAATCACGTCCAACTCTCTGTGAACCCATTGGGGGTTTTCTTGGCAGAGATACTAGAGTGGTTTGCCATTTCCTTCTCCAGCTCATTTTACAGATGAGGAAAATGAGGCAAACAGGGTGAAGTGACTTGCCCAGGGTCATAAAGCTAGTAAATGTCTGAGTACAGATTTGAACTTGGGAAGATTAGTCTTCCTGACTCCAGGCCCAGCACTCTATCCACTTCGCAGTTGATGGTACAGTGCTGGATTTGGAGTCAGGAAGACCTGAGTTCAAATCTAGCCACAGATACTTTGTCTGCCTCAGTTCCCTCATCTATAAAATAAGGATAATAACAGCATCTATTTCCCAGTGTTGGTATGAGGATCAAATGAGATAATATTTATAAAGTACTTTTTATAAATGCTAGATAATTATTATCATTATTATGAGGTATATACCATTGAAGTTATAGTATATTAAGATCATATGAATAATTCATCTAAATGAAATATAAAAGAATTTTGAATAAAAGATTTAGGTTTGGAAGGGACATAAGAGGTCATCTAAATTAATCCGCTCATCTTACAGAGGAGGAAATTTAAATGCAGAGAAGTTAAATAACTTTCCAAAATCCCACAGCTATTAAATAGAGAAAATCTAGGTGAGGGCATATGGTTCAGAGAGAATAGAGGGTTGGGCTTGCAGTCCGGAAGAACTGAGTTCAAGTCTGGTTTCTGACCCATCCGACCTAGGTAACCATTATACCTCTTGAAGCCCCTAAGTAACTCTATGATTTTGAGTTACAAACAAACTGCTGATGTGCCTTGGGGGAAGGAGCTTCCACAGTGGAAGTTACTGATATGGATAAAAACTAAGTATGAATATATCTATATATGTATGTATGTATATGTATAATATTATATGTATGATATTTAAATATGTGTGTGTGTGAGATAGAGAGAGAGAGATAATCTAATGGCCTATCTTACTTTTGTATTTTTTATCTCCAGTAATTAGCACAACACCCAAAGTAGAGACTTAATAAATGCTTGTTGACTTAATGACTGACTACTTTCCTAAGCACCCCAGCACTGAGTGGGAGGAGGAAGGGGGAGAAAGAGAGAGAGAGAGAGAGAGAAAGAGAGAGACAGAGAGAGTGAGAGAGAGAGAGAGAGACAGAGACAGAGACAGAGAAAGAGAGAGAGAGAGAGAGAAATTATTTTAAATCAATAAATAACTGGGGTTTAGGTGATCAGATAGTATGGAATAATATGTGCTAAATTGAGAGCTTGGGAAATATAGCAAAAGATGGCAGGAACAGTCAGCTGAAGTCTACTTACACAGGGAAATCTGCCTTACCACTTTTCAGACTCAATCAAGGCAGCCCTCCCTCAGTGATGGGCATCCACAAAACACAGGTATAGCACAGAAAAACAGCCATCCATTTACAATCCTCAAACCTCATTTTTTGGCCATGACTTGAAACAACTTGGCCATCCAATCTTTCGGAGAACTGTTAACACCAGCTGACTGACCAGACTTTTCAAGCCTCTCCTCCTAATCTGACAAAGCCAAATTCAATTCACACCTTTATTTGGCACTTGGTATCAAATGCAAAGCACCATGCCAGGTGCTAGGATGCTCCACCCTTGTGGAGCCAATCAGTCGGTTAACAAGCATTTCTTAAGTTTCTACTATGGCTGAGGTACTATGTTGGTATTAGGGGGACTAAGACAGTCCATAAGGAAGACACTATACATATATATGTATGTGTATATATGTGTATATGTATATGTATACATATATATATAGACAACTATAAGAAACAATAAAATATTGTAAGTATGTTAGAGAGTCAAAGAACAAAGTGACGTAGGAGCCAGTGGCAAGGTGGGGCCAGAGGAAATAAAAGAAAGAGTTTCTTACTGAACAGAAGAATTCTTCAAGGAAAAAGTGGATTTTGACTTAAACTTTAAAGAAGAGCAGGAATTCAACACATAAAGAGAAAGAAGGAGGACACTTCGGGCATAAGGACGAGCATAAGCAAAAGCATGGAGGCAGGGAACCACCCAACATGTTTAATGGACAGAGAATAGTATAGTTTGGCTATCATAGAGAATGACTTAAGTGTGGAAAGGCAGGATAGTGTCAGCTTATGGAGGCCCTGAGTGCCAAGCAAATGTCTTTAAACATGTGTGATGTTAGCAAGGTCATTTAATCTCTCTGGGCCTCCAGATTCCTCACGTGTAAATGGAGAATTTCCCTCTGTTGTCTCTGAGACCCTTCTTGCTGTAGATTTATGATCCTAAGGGAAAAAAGAACTTCTTTCTCCCTGAATAGCTTCCTCTCTGAAACATACCACTTCAGCATCTGATAGAGAAAAATTGGAGTTTGAAGGGCCATTCTACAACCCCTAGACCAGGGGTGTGGATCCTGAGGCCCGGAGGCTACATGTGACCTTCTAGGTCCTCAAGTATGGCCCTTTGACTGAGTCCAAGTTTTGAGTTCTGTGATGCTTTGATTCCAAACGCCGCACTTGAGGACACAGAGGGCCACAGGTTCCCCACCCTGGCCCTAGACCAAAGGAAGGTCACTTCAAGAAATCCATCCAAATTCAGTTTGTCCATCATTCTACTTGTGGGTTTGATGCGTTCCTGTAAGAGGAAGCAAACGGTCATGTCCTTCCATTGCGAACAGAGTGGTCACCTCGCCCATGTAGGAAATTAGAAAGAAGAATAAAACTTTGGAGATGGGGTGGAGAAACTAGAAATGTGAAAGGCAAGAAATAAAGAAACAACTGTGACTTCAGAAAGAAGCTAAGGCAACTGTCCCGACAGGAAAGGTTTTGAAAAGAAGTTAGCAAGCAAACTAACGTATTTGTAGGGAAGAGAATCTCTAGGTTTTCATATAAACACTTTGGCTTTGAGTTCTATAGACAAGCAAATCATTTTGATCCATCCACATTTGATTCTAGTTGTTTTTTTTCTTTAAGTTTTATCGATATATTTTGTTTTTCATACCAGACATTTCTCAATGTTCTCCCCACTGCCCCCCATGAAAATTTCCCATGTCACAAAGAAAAAAGTCAAATGAAACCAACTGGCAGAGAAACCAGCCTGAAAGTGTATGCAACATTTGATACCCGTAGTCCCCCATCTTTCTACCAAAAGGAGGGAGCTATGTTTCATAACCTATTCTCTGGAAGTAAGACTGGTGCATAGCCTTTAATCAGAGTTCAACTATCTTTTAGCACTGTTTATTTACATTATTGCAGCCACTGTGTATATTACTCTCCTGATTCTGCCTTCTTTGTGTTGTGTCAGTTCATAGAAATCTTCCCATGTTCCTCTGAATACTTCACATTCATCCATGGTACAATAATATCCCATTACATTCATATAACACAGGTTGTTAGGCCTTTTCCTAATTAATGGGAACCCAGTTTGTGGGTTTATTGGGGTTTTTTTAGCTACCAATTCAAAAAACATTTATTGAGTGCCTACTTTATTCCAGGCACTATGCAAAGTGCTAAGGATACAAGTAAGAAAAAGGAAAAGAATCCTTGCCCTCAAGGAGCTTACAATCTAATGTGGGTGAGGGGGGCTAGAAAAAAGGAAGGTTGCCATGAATATTTTAGTATCTATCTATCTTTCTTTCTGTCTTCAATCTCCTTGGTTGATTTTGTTTTTCCAATTATAAAAGTGTAGTTCACCTTTGGAAGCACACTCAAGCTTTCAGATAAGGATGATGTCTGGTGCAAAGAAAGGCAAACACCATAGTAGCAAAAATAAATAATAAAGACATGCTTCAAAAGTGTAGACAGAATCCACTATAAGAACTATAAGGCACCTCTTCATGCTTGGCATCCCCTTCATGAGGTACAAACTCCACCCAAGAATCAAAACAGAATTGATTTTTGATTAACAAAGCCTAAAATACAAGCATGAAGAACAAAATGTTTTCACATTACTCGAGGGAAGGGGGAAGAATGCACCGAGGAGATCACATGTGACTTTTAGAGTTTCCTGATATAATGGGAAAATAGCTCCATATGAGTTATCCCAGAAGAGAGCTGAAGACAATCATTCACAAGCTTTAAGTTACAAAAATAACTCAAGTTCCACCTTAAACCATGTGGCATGAGAATGCAATGCAGTATTATTTTGGAGCAACAAACAGAAAGAACTCAAAGAAACCTAGGCAGACTCATATGAAGTGATAGAGAATGATGAAAACAGAAGCAAAAGATTCAACATACACTTATTAAGCACCTACTGTGTGGCAGGCAATATGCTATAAATAATGACAATAAAATAGAACGCCAATAATATTTATCTAGCGTTTGAAAGTTTGCAAAGTATACAATGCCTCATTTGAAATGCTTACAAAACCTGTGAGGAAATCACTTCCTACACATTATCATCCTCATTTTACAGATGAAGAAACTGAGGGTTATGAATGGTAATGTGACTTGTCTGTGGTGTAGAAGCTATTAAGTGTCTGAACTGAGCCTTGACTCAAGGTCTTTCTGCCTCCAAGTTCAGTACTCTAACCACTAACACATCCTACTATAAATGAAATCAACTTGAAAGAACAACAAATGTCAGATCAAATACAATGCAAAATATTTATTCTAATTAACTAGCCTTTATGCAAACATCTTTCTTTTCTGTTGACAAACAATAAACAACAAAAAATAGAAAATTACACATGTACTGGTCACAATCACAGTATTAGGATGTGAATAACCCTTTTTAGAAGATTCTGAAAGGGGCTGTTTATTGGGAAGTGGCTGATTCCTATCATCTTCTATGATCTATGACCTTATGATATGTCAAAACAACATTCATTAATTTTTTTTAAAAACCTCTAAAACTTGATTGCACACAATTGTGTTTTCCCCTCCCCCACTTCCATCCCCGGCTACTGTTATCCCTAAAATATTCTCATATAGGAGTGTACCTATTCTTTGAGAGAAATGCAGAGAGCCCTAGATTTTGAAGCCAGAGGATTTATTTATTACTAAATGTCCATGTGACTTTGGGCAATTGCCTCCCTGGACCTCAGTTTCCTCACCTGTAAAGTAAAGGTATTGAACTAGATGACATCAGAGCTCAAAATCTATAATGATGATCCTTTCCCAAATGGGAGCTTGGGGATGCTAAGAACTACAAAGAGGATAGGGAGTGGTGGTTGCTTCCGGTCTCTGCTGGATCCCAGCTCTGCCCTCAGGTCCTTCGGATCACTGCCAGCCTGCAGGCAACAGCTGAAAGCATCCTAGCCCAGCAGGAAGGCCTAATCTTTTCAAGGCAAGAAACTAAACTCCCAGTTTGGGGGCTCATTCCCTCAGGGCTCTCCACACCCAGCTTCTCTGGTGCATTAGCTTCTGCAGACACATACTAGGCCTTTGTCATTGCTGGGTAAGGAAGGACAAAGCCAGGAGATGCCCCCAGAGCAGCCATAGGAAGAAACAAGACACAAATCCACACGTGCATATGCATGGAACCTCTGTGTGCACACTGGCATGTGCAAACATTCTCTCTCTCCTCTTCTCTCCTCCTTTCCACCCCTCTCTTGTGCTCTCTCCCTCTCCTCTCTCTCCTCTTCTTTCTCTTTTCCCTCTCCCCTTCTCTGTCCCCTCTCCCTTTCTTCTTTTATTCTCTCCCCTCTCTGTTTCTGTCTCCCTCCCCTGATCTTCCCTCTCTTCCTTTTTATTCTCCTTCTCTCTCTCTCTCTCTCTCTCTCTCTCTCTCTCTCTCTCTCTCTCTCTCTCTCTTTCTCTCTCTCCCCCCTTCCCGTCCCCCCTTCCTCTCCTCCACTCCCCTCTCTCTCCTCCACTCCCCTCTCTCTCCTTCTCCCCCTCCCTTAAATGCTGTGGGAGCAGGGCAGGCTCAGTGCTGGCCTTAACTTGTTCTATCCGGTCTGCTCATCCCTTTTCCTACGTCACACAGGCTGCCTGGCCCAAACTGTGCTTGAGAAGCCCCCTCGCCAGCGCTCCAACTCCCCAGCTTTTGCTCTGAGCTCTGAGCTCAGAGCCCCTCTGGCCTCCAAGCCCATTGTCCTCGCTCCAGCTCAGGGGCTGCTTCAGTCTGCTGTTCCTAGTACTCCATTAGAAAGCTTTCCCTGGGTTACACTGGAGATACCCACATTAATACTATAAAATCAAAAACACAAGGGAGTTAAGGACTTAAAACTTTGGGGGAGGGGGAGATTCTGGCCCTCATGAAATGGGGGAGGTAGGAAAAGAAAAGCATCAATGTACTAGCCAAACCTCTCTTTTAGATTCAATAAACAGAAACTTTTTTTTAAGTTTCCAATTTTCTGAAGACTGGGAAAAGAACAAGCATCTGCCTTAAGTACTCAGTTACCAGCTGGACAGATGGCCCTGAATATCATTAGTAGAGAGAGAGCCCCTGTTCATTATTATCAAGGCCCCCTGGGACAGGCTGGTATGTATGGGGCGCAAGAATGCTCTAGAAGAGAGTATTTGAGGAATTTCTTAATGCCTGAGATGTGAAGCAGCACGGTGGGGGTGGGGCAAGAAGGAAAAAGGACAGAGAGTGCTTTGTAGTCTGAACAACCCCAGTCTGGCCACTTCCATTTGTCACCCAAATACACCTCTTCTCCAGCCCCACCCTTACCCCTCCAAATCAGGGATCGGGAAGAAGACTGTTTACAGAACCATCCTGGCTCCTTCCCTTGGCCATAAATATACAGGCGTGGAAAATAAAGTGGAAAGAAGACAGGCAGGCCTGGGCAGTCATGTCCTCTAGCACCTGTTTGGGGCCTAGGACTCCCAGGGGCTTCCCAAGGAGTTTGCTCACCACTCAGAAAGAAACCGTGAAAGGAAAGGGAGATCTCAAGCCTGGTGCAGGGGGCTCCTCTCAACCTCAGGGCTTCCCTGGCAGGCAGTGCTAGGTCCCTCTGACACCTAAGCCCTCGATGTCTACCATCCATATAGAAGAACCAGGAATGACAGGGAAAAAGAGCTACCCATGACACTGAAGAGAAGAACACATCTCTAATAAAGGGTGAGAAAAAACATATCTCTAGGCACCATTTTCTAAAATAACGATTAATATTTATATAGTACATTAAACTTTGCAAAGCATTTTACATACATTATCTCATGGATGCCTCACAATAGCCCTGTGAGAGAGGTACTACAGATACAGTTAGTCACATTTTACAGATAATAAAACTGAGCCTCTGAAAAGTTGTGTCTTACCCAAGGTCAAAGAGAAAATAAATAGCAAGCACAGGATTTGGAACCAGGTCTTCCTGACCCTAAGACCAATGCACCACTCATTCACTTCCCCTTATAAAATTCCTATAGTCACCCAAAATTCTTTGGACTGGCTGAGCAGACTCTTGAAACTTCCTTGTGATCTTGGACTCTTGGGCCTGGAAGTGCTGAAATCAACAGTGTGACCCCTTCATCTTGTACTTGTAGGCTAGATGAGTGAGCCCCAAGGGAGTTCCTGTTCATTCAGTGATGTGCCTTTCTCTTCTAGAACAAAGCATGCAGAGATTGTTTCTACATACGAAGAAGCCTGAGCCATGATTAACGTATATGATTTAGGTAACTACCCTTTCATTCTCATGTGATTCCTTGTCTGCAGTGGAAAGAGCACTGAATCTGATGCTCTGTCAGAAATGTGCTGAAATACTGCATCTTGCTCTTCTTAGCTTTATGACTGTGAGCAAGTCACTCTGACTTTCTGAGGCTCAGTTTCTTCATCTGTAAAGTGATCCTCTACAACAATGGTCCCACAATGGTCAGAGTGGGTATGGGAATACACAGTGTTCAGTTCAGTAAGAGGGAAGTTTAATTCCCCCTCAAAGAACATGAACCACTCCTAAGCCCAGCAAAAGTTGTCTCTTTCTAAGGTGTTTTGTTGTCTCAAAAGGGTAAATAATCTGTATGTTGCTTGCTGACAAAAGCTCACTCCAGCTATTTCTTAGCTAATTGATCTGGGAGTTTTAAAAGTAAATAAGGGAGAAACTCTTAAGATATAGGTGAGGTCTAGGTCTATGGAAACCAGAGAGATGGCCATTAATAGAGCCTATATCTTGGAATTCCAACCTAGGGGGCAGAGAGGATAGAGAATACTCCTTCCTCTCTCTTCCAGGAAGGAAAGGATCAGTGGTTCCAGCTATCCCTGGCTGTCTCCCTCCTGTGCTTTCATTCACTCTATTTTTCATTTACTCAGCAAACATTAAGTACCTACTGTATATACTACCACCCCTCTCTGCTAGGTGCTGCGGCTACAAAAATAAAAATATCTCTGCCCTCAAGAAGCTTATGTTCTACCACGGGAAACAATGGGAACATAGTATGTAAAGTCAGTCATTTGCTTTCTCATACATAATGCACATATGGGATCTATACATACATATATATACATATACACATACTGAAGATGGCTCCCTACTAGCCTATACAGAGACCAGTAATTTTCATTCTCTTTCTTATGATGTATACATAAATGTGCATGTAAGAATTATACGGACATGTACACACATACACACACACAGACTGAAGAGGGTTCCCTACTAGCCCATATGGAGACCATTTTTATTCCTTCTCATACATATATATACATACGTGTACATGACAGTTGCACATCTATGTACACACACTGGGGAAGGTTCCCTACTAGCTCATATAGAGACCAATCATTTTTATTCCTTCTCATACATATATACACATACATGTACATGAGAGTTGTACATATATGTGCACACACAATGGGAAGGGTTCTCTACTAGTCCACACAGACCAACCATTTTTACTTTATGTTTCTTCTTTCTCATACATATATGCACATATAAGAACATGAGAGTTATACATATATGAACATACTTACACACGTGTGTGTCCCTACACACAGACCAATCACTGCCTTCTCTGCCAAGTTTAGCAAGAACAAACCCTTATGTCCCCAGTTTTAGTGAGAAGGGGTTTTAGTGGAAAGGGGTAGGAAGCTTTTAAAAGACAGGCTTCTTTTCCTCATTACCATTTTTATTACACCTTTATGTCTCCCATGGAATTCTTTGCAGAAAACTCCAGGAGCGGTGGGTTGTTAATGTGACACCGGATATGCTATGGTGATCATAGGGGGCCAGCCACCAAGTACAGTGTGTGCACATTACCCAAGGCCCTGAGAGCTTTCAGAAATTTTGATTTGCCCTAGCTGATGGATGTACGTCTGTTAGTGAAGAGAGATAAGGAACGGGGGTGGAAGGAGGAAGAGAGGAAGGGGGAGAGGGGATGTTAGGAGTAAAGCTGATCAGGATGTGCTGCTGACTATTTCTACCCTGAAACCAGAATGGACTGGATGAACCAGCTACATGGTTTTATTTTGGACTATTTTACTTGCGAATAAAAACAGAAAAGCAGAAAGCAGAAAAAATAAAATCAGAAGAGATAGAGACATGATAATAGGAGGGCAAAGCCCTCTGAAGTCACCTAGTACAAGCCTCTCATTTTACAAATGAAGAAACTGAGGTCAAGCGAAGACAAGTGATTTGCCCAAAGACACAGTCAACATGGGCCTTGAATCCAGGTCCCCTGACTTCACTGCTATCATTCCACTCAATGGTAGACTTCAGAGGTGACCTACTCTCCCCCCTCACTCTACAGATGAAGAAACTGAGCCTCAGAAAGTCCGAGTGACTTGCTCACAGTCATAAAGCTAAGAAGAGGCAAGATGCAGAATTTCAGCACGTTTCTGACAGAGCATCAGATTCAGTGCTCTTTCCACTGCAGACAAGGAATCACATGAGAATGAAAGGGTAGTTACTTAAATCATATACGTTAATCATGGCTCAGGCTCCTTCGTATGTAGAAACAATCTCTGCATGCTTTGTTCTAGAAGAGAAAGGCACATCACTGAATGAACAGGAACTGCCTTGGGGCTCACTCATCTAGCCTACAAGTACAAGATGAAGGGGTCACACTGTTGATTTCAGCACTTCCAGGCCCAAGAGTCCAAGATCACAAGGAAGTTTCAAGAGAACTGGTCATAGAAGGCATAAACGAGAGAAAGCATGAGAAAGAAAAAAAGAGAGAGAGAGAATGATGCCCATAGCATTGATGAATTCATTCACTAATCTGGGGGCTGGGCACTGGCTCAAAATTGTAGGATAAACTTCCTAACAATTATTGCTGTCCAAAAGCAGAATGTACTACTTCAGGAGCTAGTAAGTTCCCCTTCAAGGGAGGTTTCTTGCAGAGAATGGATGACCACTTGTCAGGTATACTGTAGGGGGAATTTCTTTTGGGAGCAAAGGGTTAGGCTAGGTGGCCGCTCATGGTCTCCTACAACTCTGAGCTTCTACAATCAGCTATATTAAAACTAAATTAAGGATAGCAATGGGGTGGGTCTTTTTAGAACCTAAAGCATTATCTGTGAAAAGAGAAGATTCTCCTTTCAGCCTCACATTAAGAGATACAAAAAGGGATCAGCAGAGGTTCTAATGGAGGTTCTTTAGAACCCTATTTCTGTGTCTACACCTGTCTTCCTAACCGTTGGACTTTCTGAAAAAGAAGGGCACTCCCCTCCCCAATTCCACCTATGTTTGAAACACTCTATTAAAAAGGGAACAAATTTAAAAGACAAAATTTATTTTACAAGTATAGTTTTATTCCTTTCACTTGATAAACTAAGGAGATGACAAAGAAAAAAATTACTTAAAATTTCAGAGGAAACCTCAAGGTTTAGAGGAATTAGTGAGTGATATATCAAACCAAAGTAATCCTGAACTAGTGAGCAAGATCTGCATTGCTACATTGAGGGTTTATTTCATTAGGCAGTAGATAGCACAATGGATAAAGTGGTGCAGGTGCACTTGAAGTCAGGATTATAGGAGTTCTAATCCTAGCATAGATGCTAAGTAGCTGTGTGACCCTGGGACAAGTCCCTTAACCCCTTTGGGTCTCAGTTTCCTCATCTGTAAAATAGGGAAATTAATAGCACCTACCTCACAGGGTTGCTGGGAGCATCAAATGAATTAACATGTATAAAGCACTTTGCAAACCTTAATGTGCTATTTAAATGCTAGGTATTATTAGCTATTACTACCCATTGTTTTGACTATAGTTAGGCAAAATATCAGGAAAGTACTCTTTCTTAATCATGTCAATTCCTCAGCCTGACCAGGAAAATATATAATCCAGAAAGACTTCTGGCAAGACAGTGAAGTGTTTGGTTTTAACAAAGCCAATCCAATCTTCACCACTTTAAAACAACAAGAAATTTCCCAATTAAAGTAATAAAAACAATAGCAATCAGAAAAAAGTAAACAATTCCCCATGCAACTCATTGCCCAGAAACCTCCAAACTCTGAGCTTACATGGATATGGTTTGACCCTGGAGGCTATCCAAAAAATATATTAACCTCTCTTTGACTCATTTGCCCCAACCCAGCTTATTCTGGGAAAACTACAAATAAATGCTGATATAAATTTTTAAAATAAATTTTTGGCAAAGACCATATGGTAAATTATCAAAAAATGTATTCATTATGACCATTGGGTTTACACCAACAATGTAAGGATGGTTCAATATTAGGAAAATAATTATCATAATTAAACCTATAACAAGAAAAATCACAGGATTATATCAATAGCTGCAGGAAAAGCCTTCAACGAAATATAGTATTCATTTTGTGAAAAACCTTTAAAAACGTAATCATGAAAGAACTCTTCTTTACCATGATCAAAGCATGTATTTAAAACCAAGAACTAGTAAAATTTGCAATGGAGAAAAATGGAAGCTTTTCCATTAAGTTCAGAGGTAAAGCAAGGAGAGTTCCCTTTTACCTATTACTTAATAAAACAGTAGAAATGTTAGCTCCAGCATTTCAATGAGAGGGAAAAAAAATAAGAGCATAACAAGTGACAAAAAATGAGACAAAATTATACTATTTACAGACAATAAGATAGTTTACTTAGAAAACCTCACAGAATTAATGAAGAAAGTAATCAAGATGATTAGTATTTTTAGTAGTGTTGGATACAAAAATAAAAGTACAAAGATGATCAGTATTTATGTGTATTATTAAGAAAATTCTGGAAAAAACAATAGAAAATAAATTCCATTCAAAATACCTATAAAATGAATAAAACATTTTGGCTTTAACTCTCCAAGATGTTATTCAACTACAGAAAACCAAGTCCAACTCCAAGATATTCTTTCCAGAAATAAAGAGACCAATAGACAGCTATTCACTATTCACAGTTGTGATGTCAAGAAAACAAAAAGTCTTACTACTAAAATTAATCTACTAATTTACTAACTTGCTACTGAAATCAATCCATTAATTAGTTCCACATTACTCCAACTACTCCATTACTCCACTATTGTATGGGACTAGACAAAATAATACCAAAATTCATCTGGAAGAATTAAAAGATAAAAATTTCAAGGAAAATAATAATGGAGAGGCAGTGGAGGAAGGACCACCTAATGAAGTGAAACAGTATTATCAGGTCTCAAACTATATTATAAAACAGTAATCATCAAAACTACTTGGTACTAGTTTAAAAAATTAAAAAGATCAGTAAAAAAAAGAATATATAAGCAAAATACAGAAGTAAATAAACAGTAGCTACTGTTTAATAAACTAATAAATGCAAACTACTAGGGAAAATAATCTTTATTGAAAAAGACCTGTTGGATAACTGGGAATCAGAAAGTTAGCAGAAAATAGGTATACATGATACCCCATAAGAAGCTCCAAATGGACAAGCAATCTAAGTATAAAAAGATCCCATTCTTAAAAAAAATTAGTGAAATAGAAAATTGTATTGTTCACAACTATGTTTTGTGGGAGAATTCATAACAAGAGACAAGACACAGGATGTTATAAGAGATTAAATTTTGATTATGTAAAATGTAAAAGCTTCTGCACAAACAAAATCAACATAGCCAGAATTAGAAACCAAGCTATAGATTTGGCAGGGGAAATCTTTGCTTCAAGGTTCTCTTACAAAAGTCTGACATCCAAAATCTATAGGGAATTGAGGCAAAATATAGAACTACAAACTATTTCCCAGCACAGAAGTCATCAAAAGAGACGAACAGTTTTTAAAAGATATGTAAATGATCAACAACCATAGAAAAATGCTTCAAATAATTTTAAAAGTGTACATTTTTAAAACTCTAAGGTATCATTTTCTCTCCCACCATGGGCAAAATGGTAAAATGAAAACAATGTTGGAAAAGTGGTGGGGAGAAATGTACACAAGTGCATTGTTGGTAGAGCTATGAATTGGTCCAACCAGACCATTACAAAAAACAATTTGGAAATATGCCAGACAAATAAGTACATTATGTGGCTCAGTGATAACACCATATAACACACCCCAAGAAGGCAAATGATAGAAAGGATTCATATGTACCAAAATATTTGCAGTAGTATTTCTGTAGTAGCAAAAAAAATGGAAACAAAGTAAGTGCTAATCTTAGGGAATTTCTCAACAAACAAAATGTTGCAGAATACCATCATACCAGAAGAGATAAAGAATACAAAGAACTCAGAGAAACAGATTTGTACAAAGCGATAAAGAATAAAGTAGAATAAAGAAAAAATGTACAAAATTATTTTAATACTGTAAATGAAGGCAACCAATTTTTAAAAAACAGAGTCCAGATTAAATACAATAACCAATATTGGTTCCAAAGTATTGATGTTGAAACACACAACATGTTCCTTTCCATAGGGAGGTGATGAACTATCCAATGGAGAATGTGACATAATTGCTCAGCCTGAATCAATGCATGTCTTTCTAAACTATTGTTTGTTTTTATACAGGGGCATACTCTGGGACACAGTCATGGGGAAGAGATGGTAATATAAAAACCACAATGATTAATGGAACACTTTAAATAAATAATAATAAAATTGAATGTCCACTCCAAAATATTTTTGCTTACAAAATGCAAACATATGCCTGCATTGATTAAAATGTATTTAAAAGAATTAAGACGATCTTAATTTACCAACAAACAACAACCTGTACTAAGTGTGTATACAAGCAATTATAGTTTTTGGAGGATCATCAGTCAATTAGTAGGAAGGGGGGAAATTATCCTATTTGTAATTAACATGAATGCAATCAATATACAAAATGGAAAGCCAAGACAAATTAGGGACCTAGAGAAAGGAATGGCAAAGCAAACTTAAAGAAATAAAATGATCACCATTTCCTAATTCTTTCCTCTCTGAGATCACCACAGATAGACGCCCTGTATAGATCACAATGTAAGCTGAGGAATCTGAAAATTAAATTTCCATTGAGAACACCAGCATTCAACATGGTTGAGGAATCCAGACTCATCTTTCCTTTTGGACTGGAAGAGACCTTTACCATTAACTAGTCCACCCACTCCTGTTTCACAGATTGAGAAAACTGAGTCCCAGAGGAATGAAGTGGTTTTTACCAAGGCCACAGGAAATATGTTGCCCAGCTGGGATTCCAACCCAGATTACAAGATCATCAGCTCTAAGGAGACGGTAGAGCAGATAGTGTTATGGCAAGTTCACTTTCTATTTTCTAAATATATTTTTAGGTTTTCTTTCATCATTTTTTTTTTTTTTGCCTTGGGCTCTAGTGATGAAGGCTGGTAAAGGGATTATTGGGGAAAGTGACCACAGGAACCAGATCCCAGAAACAGTGGCATTCTAGAGTATGCATAAAAAGAACAAACTGGTTTTAAACCACAAGTTAAAAATGCAGTGAATGCTAACATGCATGTACATGTATCCATGTGTGCCCATTCACAATTTATTACTGCAAATCCTTCAAGCAAAAATCATTGAGGAGCTAGCCTCAGTGTCTGCCCTGTGACCCAAAGACAAGGACCCCAGTATTTGCCCAGATCCTGAAAGGAAGCTTTTCGGCCAGCCTCCTTGGGGTTAGATGAAGCAAACTGGGTTGAAATCTCACATAAAACTGCAAATTCACTGTACTAGAAGGGCCTAAGGAGAATGGATGGGGAGAGTTAAGGGGATGAGGGAGGAGAAGATAGTCCTGGAGAAGGGTCTGAAAAGTGGAAACCGATCAATGATGAAGCTATTTGAGAAATCCTTTAAGTAAATATGGAAATCTCCCTCTCCTTACTTTCATTCTGTGGCTACCAAAAGCAGCTTGACCTTCCTATCCGGGATGGTTTCATCTGACCTAAGCCTGGGAGACAGAGCCTCGGTTCTAGAAGAGCAGCTAGCTAGACATGGGACGAACATCTAGGCCTGCCCCAATACTCATAAACAGGGGCCTCCTCTCATCAAACGCCTGTGTGCAAGAATGGAATGGAGGAGCCTGGGCTGTTCAGGCTACTCTCTTTTCTATCAGGTTTACAATCCCTGTGATTAAACCCTGTCAACTTTACTGCCCAGAGACCTGGCTTCAAAATGGGGCCTCTTTGCTTTGAAGGCTCTCTTTCAGAAATGTCTGAGGGCAATAAACTCAGAATAGGATCCCTAGCAGCAACACTACCCCAAAAAAAAAATTTTTTTTAAGGAGTAGTGGGGTGGAGGAAGAGGAAAACTTAATCAGGCTCCCCATAAAACACACACACTAGCACAAAGCTATCCAAAGAGAACTGTGGAAAGGAGAGAAGCAGCCTGGGAGGAAAAGAAAGATTCCCTGCTGGGCTCTCCCCTTGTGCCTCTTTTACAGTCAAAAGTGTTCAAGGAAAGGATGTTTTATTACCCTGGCCGTTCCCATCTAGCCGGGCAGGTTGAATCTGCCGTAGGGCATGTGGGAAATGAGTTTGGCTGTCTCAATTTGCTCCAAACATGAAATTCCTGGCTTTCTGGCCCCCATTTAGCAGGCATGGTTTACTTTTTTTTTTTTTTAATGCGAACAGGACAAATTTATCTTCTACAGCAGGGACTGAGGAGGGAGCTATTCCAATGAATCTGAAGAGGCTGTACCACACTAATTGTATGAAGACAAGTCACAACCTCTCTCAGCCCCAATTTCTTCATCCCTAAAATGGGATTAATAATACCATCTACCTTACACGGTTGTTGTGAACCTTAAAATGATAGAGAAAAATGCTAGCTACTCTTACGGGCAACTAGGTGATGCAGTGGATAAAGTGCCTGGATTGAGTTCAAATTTGGCCTGAGATACCTACTGTGTGACCCTGGGCAAGTCACTTAACCCTTATTTGCCTTCATTCCTCATTTGTAAAATGGAGATGGATCAGAGAAGGAAATTACAAGTATCTTTGCCAAGAAAACCCCTTGGGGTCATAAACTATTCTTATGGGTCTTTCAAGCCTCATTATTCAAAATGTGTTATTTTACTTTGCATCACAAGGACAAGGAGGTAGCAGGGGAATAGTTTTTAGAAGACCTGGCTCAAAAACTAGCATGGGTTCTTTAAACTTCCACTAACATTCCTCTTTGGCACATCACTGTGGCTCAGAGGAGCTCCTGGGCTCTCAAAGGCTGTATCTAGGAGTGCAAGCCCTGGCAGGTCCTAGCAAGCTTCACTCCTCCAGTGAGGGACCCAGTGCCTTTCCCTCCCCTAAAAGAGGCCCTTGAGAGTGCATTCTAGTAGGGCAAAGGACTTTAGGGAGGAGTGTTAGCCTTGAACTAGGTCGTGAATGATGGATGGAATTTGGAGATGGTTGGAGGGAATTCCAGGAGACGGGGATCAGTGGTTCAATAGTTTTGTCTCCCTAGCACAGAGGTTCATTCAATCACTACTTTAAAACTTGAAGTAATCTTAAGGAAAGTGCACTGAGGAGGGTGAAGACAGTAGACTGAATGGATTCTCATCTTACTGATGGGGAAATTTGGGAATAAAGACAGTAAAAGACAGAATGGTGGATTAGGAGCTGGAATTGTTGTTGCTCAGTCGTGTCCAACGCTATGTGGACTTTGTCCATGGGGTTTTCTTGGCAAAGATACTGGAGTAATTTGCCATTTCCTTCTCCACTGTGTCTCTATTTTACAAATGAGGAACTAAAGCAAATAGAGGTTAAGTGACTTGCCCAGGTTCACACAGCTAGTAAATGTCTAAGGCTGATTTTGAACTCAGGTCTTCCTGACTCCAGGCCCAGCGCTTGCTCTATCCACTGCACCACCTACCTGTCCATAGGAGTCAGAATACTTGGGTTCAAATCCCAGCTATTTTATTTTGCTACCTGTGTGACCTTGGGCAGCTCTCTTTGTTACTTTGTGCCTCAGTTTCTTCATCTGTAAAAATGTGCATGTGGGGAAGAAGTGGGGACAAGACCTCTAAATTCACTTCCAGCTCTAAATCTATAATCCTATGACTTGCTCAAGGTCACAAAAGCTAGCTGGCCAGCATTCTTTTTATTCCAGCTATAATATAATGAATAATAATAATAATAATAATAATGATAATGATAATAGACGGTACTCCCAGAGCACTTTAAAACTTACAAAGTGCTTACAAACTGTATCATCTCATTTTCTTCACAAAACTCCATGAAGGAGAGTAGTGTAGTGGGAACAGTACAGCATATGGAGTCAAAAGAAATGGGTTCCAAATCTGCCTCTGCAGATGCTGTGTGACCTTAAGCAAATCACTTCCCCTCTGGAATGATTACCACCATCCCAGATGTCCCCAGGCTACTTGGACTTCCTAAGGCTTCACAGGATGTTCCCATCAACCTTCTCAGACTCAGGAAAGCCAGATCTAATACTCTGTCAGCCACAGTGGTTTTCATTTAGTGTTTTTGTATGACTTTCAAACCAACTCCTTCTTCCCCATTCCACCACGGCTGTTAATAAGCATTTGGCCCATTCTCCTACCTCCTCCAGCTCTAAGGTCTCTCCCACACACTGAGCTCCAAGCAGGCTTCAAAAGAAGGCCCAGTAGCAAAGGAAACACCCTGGATAAAAAGTGCTGATGCTGACTTCCCGAGCTCTGGTCCCAGGCCTGGGCACAGCTCCTTACTAATCTTCCTGCTGAGGGCAAAGGAATGGCCTTTGTCATCTCTGCATTATGCTTACTAGGATAATCAGTTTTGAAAATCTAGAGGGCAGTTTGACCATTCACCTTTAGGGCTGCTATAATTTCTTTTACCATCCTTCTGAAAAAACCTGATCAAGACCACTTACATTCTTAGACCCTGGGCATATCTTCAAGCAACTCCCTAGGACTTGACTGCTAAATCATAGCCCAGTTTATGCTAACCAATCTATTCTCTCCTATTTTTATATTTCCTTCTCCTACTTTATTTGAGGATCCCTACTGAAGACGTTCAAAACTCCTTCCCTGCCTTCCCCTCTTCTATGAGGTCCTTTCTGACCCTGTGATTCTTAGAAAGACTAAGAGGACGGAGACTTGAAAAATCTTTGAAAAGACCCAAAATAGTTCTTAAACACTGTGTGTGTGTGTGTGTGTGTATGTGAGTGTGTATGCATGTTTTAGGTCAAGGTCAGAAGCTCCATATGCATATTAAAAATGGAATGACTTTTTCATACATTACAATTATTTCCTGATATACTCACTCATTCCTTCACTCACCCTTAACAAAGAAGGGATTCCCTAATTGATAAATGGTCAAGGGATATAAATAGGCAGTTTTCAGAGGAAGAAATTAAAGCTATCTATAGTCATATGAAAAAATGCTCTAAATCACTACTGATTAGAGAAATACAAATCAAAATGACTTCGAGGTACCACATCACACCTATCAGATTGGCCAACATGACAAAACAGGAAAATGATAAATGCTGGAGAAGATGTGGGAAAACTGGAACACTAATGCATTGTTGGTGGAGTTGTGAACTGATCCAGCCATTCTGGAGAGCAATTTGGAACTATGCCCAAAGGGCTATGAAATTGGGCATAACCTTTGACCCAGCAATAGCACTTCTAGGCCTGTATCCCAAAGAGATCCCCTACGTGTACAAAAATATTTATAGCAGCTCTTTTTGTGGTGGCAAAGAATTGGAAATTGAGGGGATGCCCATCAACTGGGGAATGGCTGAACAAGTTGTGGTATATGACTGTAATGGAATACTGTTGTGCTATAAGAAAAACCTGGAAAGACTTATATGAACTGATGTTGAGTGAAATGAGCAGAACCAGGAGAATAGTGTACATTGTGCTATGATTGACTTTGATAAACTTAGCTCTTCTCAGCAATGCAAGGATCTAAGACAACTCCAAAAAACTCACAATGGGCTATCCACATCCAGAAAAAGAACCATGGAGTCTGAATGCAGATGGAAGCATACTATTTACTCTCCTTTTCTTTTGTTATTTTATTTCTTCTTTCTTGTGGTTCCTGCCATTAGTTCTAATTCTTCTATACATCATGGCTAATGTGGAAATATGCTTAATATGAATGTGTAAGTAGAGCCAAATCAGATTATATGCTGTCTTGGAGGTGGAGGGGGAGAAAATTTAAAACTCAAACTCTTATGGAAGTGAATGTTTAAAACTAAAAATAAATAAATTATTAAAAAATTAAAAAAAGAAAAACAAGTGAGCAGAACTGGACAATGAAGCACCCACATCTGACAGTGCAGGCAACATTCCACCTCTGGGTTCCCCCACCTTTTCACTGAAAGAAAGGATGACTGGTCATTGTGATCAGGCAGTAATTAAAAGAAGCCACTTTTTAATGTTCTCTTTCATTCTCCTACTGCTTCACTTCTTGGATCAGGCCATACCAAAGAAATACCAACATACATACACTGTAGTCAACTGAGCAACTATTGGCTGGCCATAGGCATGGTTCTTGATGACTAGAGTCAAAGGTTTGTTTATGTACCAGTCCCATTATGGGGTAGGGGGAGGGAAGAACAAGTGGAACATTTGAACAGCTGTTGTCTAACCAGTTTTTGTGTTTTCTTTGTTTATTTCTTCCAAAGCTATTAACAAACAGGTGATGGGTAGGTTAAGCATTTGGAGCTAGTTACCCAACTTGCCTTACCAGTCACAGAGCCAAGTTGGAACACAGCCCTCCCTATTGGTCCACTCACCTTTGCTGAGATACAGCAGACACCCAAGGGCTCCAGGACAAAGCAGGTTTACCTGCACCTGGCTACCTGAACACTCATTATTATGGAACCATAACTTAAACATGTTTGTTTCACTTTGCCCTCATGTGACTCTCTCCAAGAAAAAAAGAAAGAAAGGAGAACAGATTCCTATTTTGAGCCCCATCCCCAACTTAATAAGTCCTACTCTCTAGGGACTAATACAAACTCCTTTAAAAAAAGAAACAAAAACCTCAAGTTTCTCTAGGGCTTCCCTGACTGAAAAACAAAGAAACTGATAGGATAAAACCAAGAATTGTAAAAATACTGCTAATTTCTTCCTTGCATGCCTGGAATGTATTCCTTTTTCACCCTTGGTTCAGATGCCATGCCCTCCGTGAAAACTTCCTGGACCCCATTTCCCCAATTATTACTGCTCTCTCCCTTTGCCATGCACGATATTAAATTTCCTTTCTCTATCACTTTGTATGGGCAATCCCCTGCCTGAAATGCTTACCTCCTCACCTCATCTCTTAATGATAATAACAGAAATTATATAGCTGTTTAAGGTTTGCAAAGCACTTTAAATATATCACCTCATTTGATCCTCACAACAACCCTGGAAAGTAGTTGATTATTATTATTATTATCCCCATTTTATAGGAAAGGAAACTGAGACTGATAACAATTAAGTGACTTGCCCAGGGTCACACACCTACTACGTGTCTAATGCCAGAAGTGAACTCAGGTCTTACTGACACCAGGTCCATTACTCTACTCATTGTGCCACAGAGGTACCTCTAGGAGTCTTTAGCTTCCTTCAAGGCTCATCACAAACACCCTGATGCCTTCAGTAGTCAGCACCCTCTCTGTACTTACTTTACATCTATTTTTGCCCTTGTTCTGTATGTATTGTTTCTTCCCCACAGAATATAAGCTCCTTGAGGGCAGGAACTGTTTTATTTTAGTCTTTGTACAATAGAGCTTGGCACAGTACCTGGTACTGAAGAATTCTAATAAATGCTTGCTGAATGAATAAACAAAAGTATATTGTATTTACTTTTATGTGTAAATTTTGTATTCACCCTCCTTGCACATAGCAGGTTTACAATGCAAGCTTGATAAATTGACTTGTATCAAATTCCTTTCTCTGGTCACTAACTATACACCCGATTAGCCATCTGCAGTCCCCAAAGATCAGCTTGTAAATCTAAGACACAGTTCCAAAATATAAAAAATTCTGAGTCCAAACTGCTTGGGGAAACCTAGTCTCCCACCTGGCATTTGGAGCTCCTGCCTTCTCAGGCAAGGTCACTCAGAGCCTGCCACTCATCTCTGTTGAACAGAAAACCATCATTTCCACCAATTTATCTTTATATCGTTGGCCATTTGTCCTTCAAATTACTTCTTAGACCTCTTAATCTCTAATACTTTACCAGATAAAGTCTATACTCTGTTTGATGACTGCCACTTAGGTTAAATTTCCTTTACTAAAGTACATTTTTGCCCTGACTAAAATCTTGCACCTTTCACTCTCACAGTGCCATTTTCACAGGACAAACAGGACCATGTGATTTCTGAGCTGGACTGGGCCTTAGAGAACAGGTAACCCACTTCCCTCTTTTTACAGGTGAGGAAACTGAGACCCACCCAGAAAGGTTAAGTAATTTGCTCAAGACCACATAGATAGTCAAATGGCAGAGCTAAGATTCACATTTTGGCACCAGGACTCCAAATTCAGGGCCCTTTCCACTGCTCTAACAAAGAAGAAAACATAGCCCAGTAACTGTTGCATAATAAGCTCTTCCCAAATGCTTGTTGACTGACAAACTGACTTAATAATATGGAATTTCATCCCTAGATCACCCTATATATAACAATTTTGCATCACCTGGTACAATCCTCCCTATGCTTCAGATTCATCAAATGAAAGGGGACAAAGGATCATAGGATCTAGGTGACTTGTCCAAGATTATCTAGTAGCAGGGATGATGTTCATGATATTTACCCTTAAGAGGGACAATAAGGCAAATGGGGTGGGGGTGACTTTACAGTTATTTGCTCGCTGTAATTATTCCAATAAAATGTAAGCTCTTTGAGCCTGGCAACAACTTCATATTTTTATAACAACACAGAGTTGTAGCTAGAAGGGATCTTAGAGATTATTTAGTTTAACAGTTGAATTCTACAGATGAAAAAAACTGAGGTTCATAGAGATTAAATGACTTGGCCAAGGTCACAGTGACAGTGAATGACTGCAATAGCAAAATTTGGGCTCTGGACCACTGACTCCAGGGACAGTGGCCTTTACGTGGTACTGGACTGCTTCCGATGTTCTAGTCCAGATTTGTGGCAGATAATAAGCAATTATTAAATACTTCTTTAATTGATTTGAATGCCAGAAAGATGGGACATGGATTCAAAAAGTTATTGTCCCCATTAGCCAAACCAATTCTTTACTCTCTTAAGGAATTCGCACTTTCTAGGGATCTTCAACTCACAAGGCTTTGAATACAAGCTATCCCAGCTCAGCTGATCAGATGGTGACAAAAGATGGCATAAGGATATTGAACTTCTAAGGCAGATCAAAGATTCCTGCTTCTTAAATTCTCTGAGAACAAGTCAAGACGAGTCTCTTTATCTTGTATGCACTATTCCAAACAGCAATTATTTTTGGCATTGAGAAATGTCTTTCTCCAAACCATGTACCATTGCGATGTTCCACCAGATAATAGCTGGATCGTCCCCAAGACTTATTATTGCCCTTCTGGTAGATTCTGTTACCCGCTTATCTTCCTCTGTCTTCTGCATTAGCTATCACTGTTTTGATCCTGAAGCTGATAGCATGCTCCCACTATTAAATTCTCATATGTTCCTTATGACCCCAGATATGTATCCAAACAACGTGCCACCTGATTTTCTCTGTGTTACAATATCCTCCAGGAACTGCAGCTACACAGTTTTGTGTGATCCTATATTCACACTGTGGTCCTATTGACAATGGGGAAGAAAACATGCTTGTACATGGGGTCACCATGCCCTGCATGACCATGGTCAGTTTCACTGGCAAAATCAGACTCATGTTGTCATTGCTGATTCTGACAAAGCGCATGGGGCAAAGATTTTTTAAATTCTCTAACAGTCCTTTGTAGGAAAGCATTTTACAAAGCACTAAAGCCTTATTCTTCCTGCAGTATATGTCTGTAGCTAGGATTTTGGAACCCAACAAATTCGTCTTGACCAGACTTGTTTCAGAGACAACTGGATTGACACTCCTTCATGATTCAGACATTTCAACAGATCTATCATTCTCTAGAGACTTTATATGCTAGAATGGAGGAAGTCTTAACATATGTAGAAGTCTGCCTGGCACCAACCCCAAACAAGATGCCTGGAGGGGACCAAGGGGTGGGGGAGAAAAGTAAATCTTGGAAATTCACCATCTACTTCATAGTCTCTCTGTCTCTGTCTCTCTTCTCTCTCTGTCTCTGTCTGTCTGTCTGTCTCTCTCTCCCTCTCTCACACACACACACACACCTGTCACTGTATATCTCTCTGTCTCTCTCATCTGTCTCTGTATGTCTCTCTGTCTCTGTCTCTCTCTGTCTCTCACACACACACACCTGTCACTGTGTGTCTGTCTCTCTCATCTGTCTCTGTGTGTCTCTCTGTCTCTGTCTCTCTTCTCTCTCTGTCTCTGTCTGTCTCTGTCTCTCTCTCTCTCTCTCTCACACACACACACACACACACACACACACAAACACACCCCTGTCACTGTGTGTCTGTCTCTGTCATCTGTCTCTATGTGTCTCTATGGCTCTGTCTCCCCTTCAAACAGATATAATTTCTTGTTCTGATCCCTTAAATCTGTGGTACTTAAAGGCCCATCTTCTCTACAAAGCTTTCTGACACTGAACTATTGATTTTTTTCCCCCTCCCTTTATCACCATGGATGATGCTGATCTTTCATAGTTCTGATCATCACAGGTGATAAAGTACTTGTCTTAGTCTTCTACTTGAACAGTATCATCTCTACAGAGAAATTTATATATATGTAAGTGTCTAAAAGCATAATATTTAGAATTTTTTAAAGTATAATTTTGGAAATAAAAAGAACTGGGTCCAAATCCCAATTCTGGCACTTGTTACCTGTGTGACCTTGGACAAGTCATGTGACATCTCTAGACCTCATCCATTTCCTCTTGTCTAGAAACGTGGGAGCTTAGATTGTCTTGAAGACCCCTTCCAGCTTTAAATCTATGATTCAAACAGGTGGCCATGCATAGGTGCAAAGAATCATTTAAGATCTTACAAAACTACTTGAAATCTACCTTCTCAGGGGATCTAAAAAAAAAAAAAGTTTCATAAGTTACCCAGGTAAAGAAAAGAAAAACAGTTAATCCATTGGAACTAAAGGGTCTCAAACTTTTCCAGTCTCAGAACCTCTTTATCCTCTAAGAACTCCCGAAGGGCTTTTACTTACTCCGGGTATATTTATCAATATCTACCAGATTAGAAATTTAAATTGTTTAAAATTTTTAAATATTTATTTATTCATTTGAATAATAATAAACCCATTGTGTTAACCTAAATAACATATTTTTATGAAAAAATAACTACATTTTCAAAAAAACAATTTAGTGGAAAGAATGGCATCATTTTACATATTTCTGTAAATTTCCTTAATGACTAGATTAATCCAAATAGCTGCATTCAGTTTGTTGGGATAAACTGTTTGGGTTGAAGTATATAAAGAAAATCTAGCCTCACACAGATATTTAGTTGAGAAAAGGAAGATTATTTTAATAGGCAAATAATATCTTGGCATTATTAGGATAACAGTCTTGACTTTGCAGACTCCCTGAAAGGGTCCTGGGGGTCCCCCAGGGCTCTGCAGACCACACTTGGAGAACCACTGCATTAGAAGATACTTGTGAGACATTCAAAGCAGGATAGAAGCCACTATTTCTCACTGAGGGAAGACTTTCTTTTTGCTCAAATCAATTTAGAACTAGTTATTCTAATGGTTCTTAGAGGCCCTTCTCTTTTCCAGGGTAGGGTTTGTGCTGGTCCCTCAGAGTTGGGCTAGTCTTTATATATAAGCTTATTTTCTGTGCTATACTACCCAGCAAGCCTTCTGAGAGCAGGACAAATGGCTTAAGATGTGCCAGGTATTCCCCTGACAGAAGAGACTAGTTCTTGAAAGGTGCTGTGGCTACAGAGACAAACAGGGCAGAAGGACCTTACATCCTTACAGTTTCCTGAAGGTATCAATCCTATGGTTAGCTAAGTTTAAGAATTCACTTATGATCAAAACATTAACAGCTAGAAGGGACCACAGAGGTTACCAGTGTCACTTTATAGATGCAGAAACTGAGAACCACAAAAATTAAGTAACCAGCCCAAGGTCACATAGTAATGAGTGGCAGAGCTGGGACTGAACCAGTGGCTCTCAAATCAGTTTTCCCATTCCACCCCAGCCACCATCTTGTTTTCCAATAGTGGAGGCAGAAGGTCTCCTTTTACTGGAACAACAAACATCCTAAACTACAAATGCTGCTCAAATTTCCTCAAATTAAACAAAAGCTTGATCTGTATAAGGATGGACTACAAGTGACCCAAATGTCATTGATATTTTAAAGGAAAAAGGGGAGGAATGCCCAAAAGGAAATAGCCCTATGAGCACCTACCCCTTTACCTTCTAAAAGCAGAAACAGATTGTATCAGGTATCTCTGGTAAGGGCCTGTAATTCAAAATAAAGATAATAAACATAAATTAACCAAGAAGAAGTTGTCAAAGGATGCACATAAACAGTTCTCAAAGGGAAAATTACAAACTGTTAAAGGTTATATGAACGACTGCTCCAAATCTCTAAAACTAAGAAAACTGAAAGCCAAAACAACCCTGAGGTTTTACCTCACACCCAGAAAATTGACAAAAATGTAGAAACAGTCAAAGTTCAAGGGACTGCAGAAAGTCAGGAGCACTAATACACTGTTGGTGGAGCTGTGAAATGATTCAATCACACTGGAAAGCAATGTGGAATTACACTTTAAAGTGACTAAAATGTCCATATACGTTGACCCTCTGGTCCCACTGCTAGGTAGATACTTTCAAAGAAGCCAAAAACAGAAAAAAAGGTCTAATATATCAAATTATTTACTGCAGTACTTTTTCTAGCAAAGAACTGGAAAGTTTGTGCTGTTTGGTTGGGAAATATGCCAAGCAAGTTATGGTACATGAATGTGAGGGAATAGTCTTGTGCTATAAGAACCAATAGATATGTAGAATTCAGAGAAACACGATATGACTTACACAAACAGATGCAGAATGAAGTAAACTAAACTAGGAAAGCAATCTAAACAACAATATCAATAAAGAAAAGGAAAAATAAACAAAACAAAAATGAATGTTGTATACTTACAATGATCAAGCTTGGCCCCAAGAAGAATTGGAGAAATGGACCTTCTTCCCTTCACTACACAGACAAGATAACTATAGGCATGGAATATTGCATACTCTGTTAGATATGGTTGATGTGGTATATAATTTTCTCAACTGTTTCTGGGTTTTGTTTTGTTTTTGATCTTTTTTTTTTTTTTGTAACCTTTCTTGCAAGGGATGGCTCTGTGGGCTGTTGAGTGGGAAGAGATATATTCGGAAATAGAGGTGATATAAAAATAAAAGGTATTAACAAAAATCAGTCAATTTTTTTAAGCCAAAGCAGAGGAGAAACCAAGTGAGAGGAAGGAGACACATTAACAGAGAAGCTCTCCAATTAATGTGTTGGAGCTCTTTTAAAGGACAGAACAAACCACAGGGCCTCAGCTCAGATCCTGAAGGATGCTGGGCAATAATTGTCACTTAGCCACTTAACTCCCTGCTGCATGGCTCCCTCACTCATTGTGGTTTATCTCTCAGCCAATTACTGTTGTCATTTGCATTTCAATGTGGCCCATCAGGATCCCGGGCCAGAGTCAACAGCAGAACAGGAAACACAAGTACAAGCAGCAACTGGTTACTCAGCAGCCCACCTAATCACTGAAGGGCTCCATGGGGGATCCTCAGGCCAGGGAAGGCAAGCCTAGAGACCACCACCAAACAATGGCCCAGCCACACCTGCTCTCCAGGTTCTGTCATATGTGTGAGATGGTGGAGGGAGGGGAGTCTCCAATCAATAGTAATGGGGATAATATAAATAAAATGAATAGAAAGGCTGGTTACAAGGGAAAATGTCAGTGACAAGTATAGAGATATGGCAGGAGTTCTTTGAAAGTCAAAGAAGCATGCCAACATGAAACCACCTATGACAAGAGCAAAGAAACTGAACTCATCTCCCACCTGGCCTACTGCAATAGCCTCCTAATTGATCTTCCTTTTTTCAGTCTCTCCGCTTTCCTAGACATCCTCCACAAAGCTGGCACACATTCCTGAGATCTGACTATGTCACCATGTCTAAAATCTACATTGCCACAAAGGGAAAGGAGAAAATCCTCAGCTGACATTTCAAGACCTCCACAATCTTTCCAATCTTTTATTTCATCGAACATCCATTCACTCATGCTCCAGGCCAGTGACACTGACCTGCCTGCCGTAGTACTAGGCTCCTGCCTACACCCCTTGGTACCAGCTGATCACATCGCTGAAATGCTTGCGCTCCTCCCCTCTAGCTCCATTCAAGGCATAACTCAGGGGTCATCTCCTATGCCCCGCCCCGTTCTTAACAGTATCTCCATCCTGAAATTACTGTTGTATTTACTTCTCTGTGCACATGCTGTTTCCTCCCAGTACAAAGAATTCAAGCTCCTTGAGGGCAGGGTTTTTTCTGTTTTTGTCTTTGTATCTCTGGTTCTTTGTAAAGTGTTCTACACATAGTAGGCGTTTAATAAATGTTTATTGAATTCAATTGAACCAACTTGTGCTGGTTGACCACCGGGCTCTGTCTCTATGTTCTTAAAGGTCTGATTTTATATCCTTCCTGGTTATATGTTGCGGCTTCTCAGTGTATTCTAACGCACAACTATCTTTGCCTTTTCTATTTTGTCTTCTCGGATGAAATCCTCACGCTTGTGGGCTATATTAGTAACAGTCTTGTTAGTAAAAGGGTCATATCCCAGAGGGCTTAAAACTCACAGTTGATAAAGAAGGCATCTTGGTTCAAATGTATTGACCTAGTCTGAGCCATTCCTTCTAAATGTACCTGGGTCATTTTAAAAGGGCATTCATGGGCAAAGATGCTCTTAGCCTAATCCATGGAAGGAGCTGGAGGTGGGCAACTGGTAAACAGATAAAAGCTTTAAAGAAAATGAATTTCTGCTTGTGAAGTTTGCAGTTTCAGAGGCAGTATTAAGGCAGACAGTGCACACCACTGCGTAGAGTAACCAGACTTAAGGGAGCTGGATAGGAAGCAGTCCCGAGTTATCCCCATCTGATTTTTCCCATTTGATTGATAGTCAATTCTTAGCTCTTCCAGTGGCACTTAGCAGTCAGCCTTACTTCTACACACTCGTAGTACCCAGCAACTCCAGAGTGAGGCTGGCTGGGGGGAAGGTCAGAGAAGACCCTGGTTCTAATGTTGGGTGGTCTCTGGGTGTAAAATAAGAGCCTTAATTTCTTCTGCCAATCGGCTTAGCTGAACCTGAGAACTCAAGGCCAGCATTCTATTTGCTGACAAGATACATTTAATTTACTCTAGGGTTTCACCATGATGAAAAAAAAGAATTCTGGGGAAGTGGGGGAGGGTGCGTGCTGGAATCAGTGGGTGAACCAGACTGTCCACCCACTGTGCGAACAGAGGATATTTGAAATAGCTGGTGAGATGCCAAACTAATTTTACCCATCATCATGGGCCCTGCAAAAACAAGTTGGTCTAACTCTAGCTAATTGCTATCCTCAGGCTATAAACTCCCCACAGACTATCAAAAAGGGAAATATTTTCTGAGGATAACAAAAGGGGGAAAAAAATCACAAGTGAAAATAAAACCCAACAGCTAACAGCTGATCCTAACCAGTAGCCAGTAACAAGAAGGCAACTTGAATTCAGTGTGACTCCTTGTACACAACTTCTAATTAAGAAAGCCTTGAATGTGTAACCAATCTGTTGGTTTCTTGCTCACTTTGCTATGCCCTGTGACCCATCTCTGATGAGGAAAGAGGGGGCTTCAAAAAGATGCAATACAGCTCCTAAAAATAGCAAGGAAGCTAGAGTGGGAACCTCAGTTAATTAAAGACCAGTACCAAAGAAACTTACTCTCCTATTCTCCTTTCTGCTTTTAAGTGATTTTTAAATGCTCTCTCTCGCTGACCAAATGATTTGAAACTGTCTCCCTTTCTCTGTGTTAATAAGCTGATCAGTGACTGGCTCCCTGACTGCTGAACTGAGCCAACACACTGCTCTTGTCTCAAAGCCAAAAGCAACTTTACGGAGAAACAAGTTCCCCTCTTCCCTCCCTGCCCCTACAGTAAGTCACAACACAATGGTGATTTGGAAACTTGCCATTCACTGATCACCGGGAAGAAAACTGTGGGACCAACGGGAAAGGAAGGGTCTAAGGGGGAGGCGGGACCAATGAGAGGCGGGACCAATGGGAAAGGCGGAGCCAATGGGAGAGTCAGGACTTGGAGCCCAGTCCTCCAGTCCTCCGTCCAAAGACTCTCAACCAAACAGGCTTTACACGTCAAGAAAGGTACCCACTGCTGCCCGGCTGTCTGCATTCCAGAACAAAAGTCAAGGATTTCCAGACGATAGTAAAGAACCCCATTTCCATCTGGGGAGCCTTCCTGTTTGTTAGCTCAAACTCTACCGCAATGGAAAACCAAACTTTCCCTCCCACCTATCCTGACCTGCCCCATCCCCACATCACATAACTTCTCTTGGCTTTCACAGAGAGCAAACACAGGGGAGGAGAAGTGATCAGCTTCAGGTTCTACCAGAATTGCCTCCCTCTAATCTAGGAAGGCTGTTGTTCAGTCACGTCCAACCCTTTGTGACTCTGTGCACCAACCATCCATGGGGTTTTCTTGGCAAAGATACTGGAGGGGTTTGCCATTTGCCATTTCCTTCTCCAGTTTTAGGCAGGGGTTAAGTGACTTGCCTAAGGTCACACAGTTAGTAAGTGTCTGACGTCACATTTGCATTTTGGTCTTTCTGACCCCAGGCCCAGTGCTCTATCCACTGTGCCGCCCAGCTGCTCCTAATCTAGGGAGTTAGACCACTTGTGTTGTCCATGGCTTCTGAAGCCCTTAATTCATTGGTTACTCAGGTTCTCCAGATCCACAGTTGTCATCAGGGTGGGGCAGATGACGAAGATAGCAAAACCTTACAACTTAGTAGATAGTCTTTGAGAGCTATTATGGCAAAACAGTTCATCGTCCTGTGGCCAACCAAAGCGATGAACCTCTTAGAATTTTATTTGGCCATTCCTTGAGCAACTGACAAACAGACCATGAGACAATCATAATACCTCCTATCTATTTGGGGTTTGCAAAACACTGTTCATACGTGATCTCATTTCATCCTCACAATAACCATGTGAGGTAGGTATTATTATTATAATGATTTTTACAAGGGGGCAAACTGAAGCTCAAAAGTGTTAAAGGACATGCCCCTGCCCACAGAGCCAGCAAGGGTTAGTCTCCAAGTCCTCCTGCCTCTAAGTCCAGCGATCTTTCCAAGACACCACACTCCTGTAGGTAAACTGCTCTGCAAGCTTTAAAGGGCTAGGTCAATGTTATTATTGCTATTACTATTACTATCATTATTATTACTCCTGTACTATTTTCAAGCATTTTACACTCATAAGAACCAATGTGAGCGCTGGAAAAAGTGACTGAATTGACCCCGTCCCTACCCTACAACCAAAGGTAAGGCACGTTTCCCAGGAGAATTTATTTGTATGTGCAGATTTACTCAAGCACAGCATAACAGGAAGTCTTGTGTACAGAATAAGCACCAAAAATAGCAAATGTCCCACAGTTCACAGTCCATGAAAAAAAAAAAACCCTAATATAACACTAGTGATATTTAAACTAGAATCAAGAAAGCAAGAGAACAGGCTGTTTTCTAGGCAAGCCCCACTCGATAGTTCCATATTCATTCACCCTTGACTGTCCCTCCCACTAACTCCCTCAACCCACAATCTGCCTTTATCTCAGACCTCTCTATCATGCAGAGAAAAGATGGACATGTGTAACTAAAACTTGGTTTCAGCTAATGGTTATTACAAACAGGGTGTCATTTAACTCCAGGATATCAGGGATTGCCCTGAACTGTAGTTCTTAACTTTTTTTCTGAGTCATGGCCCTCTCTTGCAGTCTGGTGATACCCCTTCTCAAAATGTTTTTAAAGGCATAAAATGAAATACATAGCATTGCAAAGAAAACCACTTCTATTTAAACAGTCAAATATAAATATACATATATATTTGACTGTATATATGTGTATATTTGATTGTATATATGTGTGTATACACACACACACACACACACACACACCTCAAGTTCATTGAACCCAGGTTAAGAAACCTTGCCCTAGAAGATCTAAACAAGGGGAAGGAGACATGACTGCAGTGGTGGCAGCAGCTGTGACAAACAGGAAAGAGTTCCCTCCCAATAACTTAGAGGTGATTTTAGCAACTTTTCTCCTTGTCAAGGTCTCCAGCTACAGAAGAGAACACACTTAGAACTTATAACAGAATATTAACACAGGAGACATCATAGATACAAGGCTAGGAGGGCTCCTAACAGAGCTTCTCATTTAACTTTCTCATTTTAATGTTGAGGAAATCACTTCAAAGAGGTTACTTGATTTGCCTAATAGAGTCATAAATGTAGTAAACAGCAGAGCTGCCTGTGATTCCATGGCAGGTCTCTGACTTTAGAACCAGTGCTCTTTCCACCACCATCTTTCGCCTCAGTTGTAGGAATCAGAGGGTTCAAACCCCAGCTCATTTTTGCCCAGGAAGAAGCTTAGACTCAGAGAGGGAAAGTAACTGGCTGGTTTCCCCAGGGTCACCAAGAGTCACACAAGAAACCAGGATAAGCAATAGAACACCAATGTTTTAATGTTGGTCAGAAAAAGGAAAGCTGAGGGAGGAAACGCTGAGGAGAAAGCAACCGAAAGAGAGACCATCCGATGATGTCTCAGTGCTCCCCCTTCCCCATGCTGAATCCTCTGATTCCTCCCCCAACATGCCGGTTGAAGGTATAGTGATAAATATTTCAATGGATCAATGATCTTAACAGGTGGACTGTGGTCCATCCAGTTCTTTACATCTCATGTGTTTCTATCCATATCTTCCTGCAAGTCCTCCATAAGAAATTCACCCATAATGCTGGAAATCTTCCTCAAGGGAGCATCTAAGCTATCCATCTTTGTTCCATGCTCTTGTTAAATGGCCTCTCTCCTTTTCCAATCATAGATCTTTAGGAAATTCGACAAAGGAAACATAACAGATACTGTATCCCATGTAACACTGCCCTTTTCAAGGTTAAAAAGACACATTAAGTAACCATTATGTATGAGGCACTGTGCTTGCTACTGGGGGATACTAAAAACATTAGAAATGACACAGCATTATGCCTTCAAGGAGTTTATAATCCAGTAGAGGCATGAGAAATGCTCACTAGCACAAATGAGAAGTCAGTTAAGAATATAGGAGAGGGCAAAAAAGTATCCTGAAAAGTTGAACAGAAGAGGGTTCACTTCTGGCTGAGAGATAGGAAGAAAAGATTGTAGACACGTAGGACACGGCATATAACCTACGTGTTCTATCTATTATCTAAGTAATAGGGAGATACTTGGGATTTTTGAGGAGGGAGGGATGTGACTAAACCAGAGCATTAGAAAGCTCACTTTGGAAATCATATGAAACACAGATTAGAATGGGAGAGAGACCAGGGACAGGGAACAGTTAGAAAGCTATCCATTAAAACACTGACATAAACTTTTAATAGAGAGTACTCTTATTCAGGTATGGGTTGAACTAGATGACCACTGAGTCCCCTTTATACTCTGAGATTCTGTGCATTAGCAAAAGCAACACAGCTCTCTCACAACTCCCAGAACATGGGTTCTCCCAGAATATGAAAAATATTCCAAAAGAAAAGTAAATTGCTTGGTGGGGACTACAAATCTCAAGATGTAGACAGTCTTCCTGGATGATAATAAGTCAAGTCATCTACATTTATTATGTGCCTACTATGTGCCAGGCACTGTAGTAAACAAAGAAAGGCAAAAACCAGCCCCTGCTCTCTAGCAGCTCACAATCTAACAAGAGACAGACAGACAGACAGACAGACAAACAACATGCAAACAACTATATACTAACAAGCTCTCTGCAGGATAAATTGGGTATAATCAACAGAAGAAAGGTACTAGCATCAGTAACAACAACTGATATAGTGCTTTAAGGTTTGTAGAGTGTTGTTGGACGGACAGAGACAGAGACAGAGGGACAGATGGGGAGACACAGAGAAGTTAAGTGATTTGCCCTAGTTCACACAGTTAGTAATTGTCTGAGCTGGGATTTTAACCTGCCTATCCTGACTTTAAATATTTTCCACTACACTGCCTCTTCTGCAATTTTTAGTGTTTCACAGAGTGGGGTACCCATTTAAACTCTTGGTGACTAAATATTTTCAGAAACGGATATTTCCCCTTCCCTTGAGACTAATCTTTAATTCCACGAGAGAAGTTAGTAAGAAAATAGACTTACTTCCCCCCCCAAAAAAAGTATTTTATAGTCAATTTTGCTTAAAAAATAATCTATATTCTATAAAGTGAGGAATACTCATTCTCCAGGTTTCTGTCAAGAGGTAGCCTGACACAATGCATGTAGAGTTGGTTTCAGAATTACAAAGACCTGGGTTCAAGTCCAGCCTTTGGCACATCCTGGCTGTGTGACCCTAGGCAATTCACTTAACTTCTAGGTCCCAGAAGCAGTTCTGTAAAACAAGTGAAAGACAGTTGAAAAGCAATGGTGATAGAGGGAATTCCCCATAACCCTGAAATTACAGGTTGGGACCCACGGGGGGCAGGGGGGTGGGGAGAAGCATATATTATAACACATCATACATAATGGTATTGTACCAACATATGCTTTAAAAAGTCCGTTTACCTGGCACTTCCTCCTTTAGATTATTTCTAAATACCCATCCCAGTTTGCTAAGATTTGTAAAACAAATATTTGTCCAGTGGCCTGTTTCCCTGCGGCATGTAAACAAAGAGTCCATTGTGTTTCATGGGGGAGAACTGAGTAAGATAAGAATGGAGGTACAGGAAGAGAAAAAGAGGAAAAGTAAAATTAAGGGTGAAGAAGCAGAGAAACAATATAGCAAGTTCATCAGGAACTTCCTCAGTTCAGACCTCAAACTCCCTGGCTTGCTACATTGTTGCCTAAACAGCCTCTTTTAGTTAAGAATGAAAACCGGGAGAAAGGACAATTTGCCTTGATGGAATCTGAGTCCAAATAGCCCCAGTTTTCTGAAAAGATTTCTCTGGTTTTTGTTACCTGACTGAACTACTATTGTGGGGAAAGTCTTCCTTATAGCTGGCCTATTCATCACTCCTACTTCTGACACACGGGGCCAACCAAAACGATGCTGAGTTCTTCCACACCACTGTCCACCAAATACTCAGAGACGACTAGCATGCCCCTTCTCTCAGTCTTCTCTTTGCCAGGTTAAACGACTCTAGTTAGTAGGTGGAGAAGTGAGGCTCTCATGGGGCAGCGAGTCAATTTTAGCATCACGTCATAGAATCACAGAATTGGAAAGCTGGATGGCACTTCAGAGGTCCAACAAACACATGAAAGGAATCCCTAATATGACATTCCACTTTTGGATAAATCAAATTGTTAGGGAGTTTTTCCTGACATCATGTCTAAATTGGTCCTGGTTCTGGCCCCTGGGGTCAAACAACTTTCCTCCACATCATAGCCTTTCAAGGGTACTAGATTTGAAATCAAGAGGCCTGGGTTCAAAGCTGGTGTTAACTAGATTTGTGACCACAAGTAAGTCACTGAAGATCTCTGTGCCTCACTGTCTTCCTCTATAAAATGGGTGTAAAAATAGTTGCTCCAGGGGCAGCTAGGTGACACAGTGGATAGAGCACTGGCCCTGAAGTCAGGAAGACCTGAGTTCAAATTCAGCCTCAGACCAAACACTTGGCACTTACTAGCTGTGTGACCCTGGACAAGTCACTTAACCCCAACTGCCTAAAAAAAAAAAAAGTTGCTTTACCTATATCACAAGGTTGTGAGGAACCATTTCAAAGCACAATGGACATCTTTTAACCCAACCAGTTCATTTTTATGGATGAGCTGGAGAAGGGCAAAGCTGGCATCCAAATCTAGGTTTTAATGTTTCCAGTTTCAGGGGTTCTTCTACTACCTCACAGTTCCCCTTGATAAAATTAAAACAAAATTTCTGAAATGACAAGATTTGGAAGATTCAAATGACCTTGGAAAATACATCCTATATCATTAATAAAGTGTACTTTTTGCCATAGTATCTCAAATCTCAAATCTTTAAGGAAATTCTGCAAGATATACTAGGTGGTATTCCAGTCATAGCCCAATCTCTGAGGGTTCACTATCCAGTTGCTAAAGGACAGATTGGCACAAAAGCTATTTTAAGGACGCAATCTGGTATGATGGGATAATCATCAGCAGACCTGGGTTCTGATTCCAATTTTTACGTTATCTTAGGCAAGTCACTTAATTTCTAGGACTTCAGTTTTCCCAATTATTAAATGAAGGGGTGGACTAGATGAGCTCCCAAGGCCCTTCTGGCTCTGCAGACTGTAAAAATCACTTTGCCAATTTTTATTTTAAAATTGAAGGCATTATCTTGCATTTGTTAATTATCAGAGTACTTAAAGTTCTCAAAACATTTACCTTTTAAAATTTAAATGACAAAAGGTGAATAGATTGCTTTTAAATTTGAGAAGAAAAAATGAATTGATTATCTCAATTTTTTGAAAGTTGTTTCATCAGTATAGGGAACTCTGTACAGAACAGCAACTTCTTGGGAATTTATGGTCTCAGGAATTTGCCTGGGACACATTGCAAGGTGAAGGGGCTTACTCATGGGCACACAGTCAGTATATAACAGGGGCAGAGGTCGAACCCAAGTCTTCCTGACTTGAGAGTCATCCTTCCAGCCATCATGCCATCTAGGTATTTCTTTTCAATTAAGAAGAAGAAGGGGTTAGGCCAAAAGAGCCTACAGGTCTAGACAGTTGTACTCTAAAAGATGTCAAGGGGCATCATAACTTCCCTTATAACTCAGCCCAGTGCTTAACAATCCTCAATTGGGAAGTCCTTTCTAAGAGCTAACCTCTCCAATCTATTTCCTTCATGACACATTTTGCTTATGTTTTGTCCTCAGTGGCAATGCAGAACAGCTTTAAATGCCCAGCATAGGATCAAGGGATCATGAGGTTTAGCATTAGCAAGGACTAATGAGAGGTCATCTCCAATTGCCTCAAGGTGCTGAAAACATGTTAAGCCTAAGCTCGGTTTCCTTTTTTTTCTTCTAATTTTTAAATGAAATTACTTATTGTCAACTTAATACTGATTAACAATACAACTGTTCTCCTGATTCTATTTTGTTTCTTTCGCATTGTCTCATAAAGGTCTTTCCAAATTTACTTGTGCACAGTTTATAATCTTAGAGAATTGCATGAGGTACTCTGAGGTTAAGGGACTTGCCCAGAATCATACAATGTCAGGAGTAGGACGTCTTTCTGTCCCCATGGTCAGCCCTCTATCCATTCACCACATGGCGATTAACAGATATTATATAATGAGGCAAGATGACCAATTAAAATAATAATCATTAGGATTTGCATAGTTGATGTGTAAGCATGCATTTCACTCTTTCTGAATTATCTCATTCGATCCTCACAACAACCCCCACTAGGCAGCTCCAAGCAGTCATTAGTATGTCCATCTTACAGATGAAATAACTGAGGCTCCGAGAGGTGAGATGACTGCCCCATGATCACAAAGTAATTGGTAGAACTTGAACCCATACCCAGATTTTCAGGTTCCATGGTCAAAGCTTTTTCAAGTACCATAGTAGAGTAGAAGTAAAGAGATCTGACATGAGAAAGTCACCTCATTCTTACATCAATTTTTCCAGCTGTAAAATGGACACCCTCATTCTTGTTCCCTCCCTGCATGTCAGAGGGTTGTCAGGAAGTGGAATGAAGTCACAAGTGACATAACAACAATCAGTCAATCACTAAATCCTTGGAGTTCCTTGACAAGAAGGGGCTATATAAGGGGCAGGCTCTCATTAGTACAGTCTTACAGATGGGTATTACTCTTCCGTGTCAATGAACGTGGATGGGAGGCCAGGAATTACCTAAGTTTACTCTGCCAATCCAGCCTCCAGCTAACAGGAATTAGTTTCCTTATTTAATGTAAAACCAATAAAAGTATTCTGAGTCAGGTACGCAAATATACAAATGCTAAATGCATTTAGCAGATGCTGGTACCAGGAATGATCAATTGTACTCCAGATCTGAGGTACGTGCAAGACACCTGCCATTTCTGATAGGCAAAGTGGCAGGGAATGTTCCCTACATGCTTCCACACAAGGAAGTAAACAGCTTCTACAAGGCCTGTCCTTATCCCCAACGTGTTAATGTTCTCTCCTTGAACTGACTTTTACTTCATATTAACTTGCAATTTACTAATCTATAAACATGCCATAACTCCCCCTCCTACTCTCCCTAGTCGATCACAATTTGCTTCTAGGTCTGTGTCCCAAGCATCTAGAGGTATGACACCTTGCACATTCCTGCCATCCTGCCTCTCTCCATTTCCCATAATTTCATTGCTGGAGGGAACGCTAAGTGACAAAATTCCCTCCACCAGTGTTGATCAGCCAATACACAGAAACTGAAGATTGTAAAGAGTGCCCATGTGCACTGTGAGATGATGAGATTTATTCTCCAATTTCTGACTCCAAGGCCAGCTCTCTACCTACAATGCCATGGTGCCTCTTATGTGCCACGTGCCTAGGATGAGCTTAATGAATGTTTGCTAAACTGAACTGCCTTTAATAAAGCAAGGATAGTTGGATAGATCACACCATAAGGATAGACAGTTTATTGGGTCCCCATCCACAAAGGTATGAAGTGTCCTCAGGGATAAGTTTTCCTGCACCAAAGCGGGCTTTACCCACCAAATCATCTAGTTAATGATGTGATTCATTATGACGGCTGGCCTGGAACAATGAAAAGCACATTACATTTGGAATCAAGGATGCTAAGTTCAAATCCTGCCCCTGCCACGTACTACCCATGTGACACTGGGCAAGTCACCACACTTTGCCAGGACTGCTTCCTCATCTGTAAAATGAGGAGATTGGATTCAGTGACCTCTAAGACCCCTTCTAGCTCTAACTCTCTGATCTATCCTCTCTTTCCAGCCACCTGCTCTGTAGGAAACAGTGTAGTCTTACTCTTAAGTTACACCAGGCCAAATGGCTATAAATGATGGATTGAGAGCATGGAAGAGAAGGGAATGAGAGATAGCAGAAAAGGGGATTCTCAAAGCTCAAAAATCACTGACTCCAGTTGAGGACAGGAAATGCAATTCACACCTAAACACAAACTCCTCAGTACCAACAACCACCCTGGATGACTCCTGGCATTGTTATAATAACAGGAAACCTCCCCACCCTCAGTCTAAAGTAGCTTCCCATGGTTGGGCTGGCAAGCTAGCTCTGGCTCTCCCTATAGGAGTCACTAGCTATTAGGGTCCAACACTGAATAAACTTTTCAGACATATAAAATCCTATAAAAGGCATATAAAACGTGATAGTCCCTTGGTCATAAATTCCAAGTAAAAGATAGTAAAGACAGCTTCAGAGGCCATGTCACAGAAATGTGAATTAAACAGATCATAAAACTTAAATAAAAAAAAGGATGCCATTTTGTTTCTGCAAGAATCCATAGAACTTGTGTCAAGGGTATCCATTCCAACTGGAAAAAGCTTTCACAAACCACCATATACATAACCCAAACAGCCACAAGCAACAACCTGCAAAGACTCACTGTTGATATTCTTCTGCAGGACTCTGAAAATCTTAATAGGTCTTTTCTTTCTTTTCTTTTTAAATCCTGTTTTAGGGCTTCTAAGAATTTAAAACCTTCGACCTGAAAAACTTAATCAGAAAATGAGCTCAGCAAGTTGTATATAGATCTATCTATCTATCTATCCATATTTATATATATGTACATATGTACATTTAGATATACTGACATATATACTGACACATATAATGTACATACATACACATATATAGATGTATGAATACATATAATAGAGATGCATGTAGATGTGTGTGTGTGTGTGTGTGTGTGTGTGTGTGTGTTTCCTACCTCATGTTGATCTTTCCCTGAGCAGTCATTTTAATAAGAAGGTGAAAAACTGAAACACCACAGTGCAATTAAGACCATCACGTACATGGAATCCAAAGAAACCTGGAAAGGCCTACATGAAACAATACAATACTGGGCGGGGGAGCTCCAGCAAGATGGAGTTCACATTAGCTATGATCTTATGAGGAAAAGTGAAGGAGAATGATTGACAAGGGATTCTAATGGGGACTTAGAGGGAGGGACCGGAGTAATGCTACAATTCTAAATATGTTCAAAGTAAGTAATTTCAATGTAGTCTACTAAGCAAGTTTAGTTGTTTGTAGTAATGTTCACTGTTTTAAAGAAACCCTTTATTTTTTTTAAAAGGGGGATATCTTTCTGTGTCTCTACAAAATAGTCTAAAGTGCAGCCTGGAAGGCCCCCTATCAGTGGGTAAGAGGGCCTGGAGAGCATCCGTTCCCCTCCTCCTTGCCCTGCCTCTGAGCACAGATGGTCCAAACCTTACAGGCTCACCCTGAGCCATGGATAATGAGGCCATAATTCTGCTTAGCCTTCAGCCTGGGCAGTGACTGGCACATTAGCATCAAAACTGGATTATCGGCTTCACCACACCAGAAGCAAAATATCAGTCCCCCAGCCAGACCATCTTGTTGGTCAGGAAATGGCTCAAACAACAACATGTTTCTACACAATTTCTCCCCATTTAGAGTTGGGAGAACCACAGTTGCTCTGAAGACTGTTTAACAAACTACCTTCATCTCTTGTTCTTTTTTTCTTTTTGGGGGGGGGGGGAGAAGAGAATACAGTACTATTCCTGAATACTAATGCCCCAAACTACTACAAATGCTAATTTGGTACCAACAACCTATGATTAAAAAAACAATAAATGCACCTCAAGTACAAGAATTAAGACATCACTGAAAAGCTCCTTTTTCCCTCCCTCCTCCTTAACCAAGAGGCCATTTTATTTTATTTTTTAATCTTAGTCATTTGAATTCTGTTTTAGAGATGTCATCCTTTGGCTGAGACATTAATACCAGGTCCTCCCTTCCCTTCTCTAGAAGCCTTCTAATTGGATGTAAAGAAGCCAGAGGGCCTTCAAAAATTATAAAAGCTATCCTTGATTTTCCACCTGAATCCCCTCTAACTGAGCAGGTACGGATGGATACTCTGATGTCAAATGTCCCTGCTTAAGGCTGGCCATACCCCCATTCCCCCACGAACACCACTGATCTCCTTCACAGTCATTGATTTCCCCTTTTCTTTCTCATTCTTGATTAACTGGCCAATGAGGTCTCTTTCAGAGGCAGATAGGTGGTACCGTAAAGAGGTAGGCCTGGGATCTGGAATAGAGACCCAAGTTCAAATCTGTCGTCAGACACTTACTAGCTGTGTGACCCTGGGCAAGTCCCTTCACCTCTGCTTGCCTCAATTTCCTCAACTGTGAAAAGGGCATGAAAATAGCACCTACCTCCCCAGGTTGATGCAAGGATCAGATGAGAGTATATTTGTGAAGTGCCTGGCATATAGTAGGTTCTTTAAACAACGCTTGTTTCGCTCCTTCCCTATAATGTCTCTGGAAAAAGAATGTTTGCAAATACCAGAATATGGGATCTGTGCAGCCCTGGACAAGTCACCTCTCTTAGCCTTCATATCATTATCTGTAAAACGGGGATAATAAGGGGCAGCTAGGTGGTGCAGTGGATACAGCACCGGCCCTAAAGTCAGGAGGACCTGAGTTCAAATCCAGCCTCAGACCAAACACTTGACACGGACTGGCTGTGTGACCCTGGGCAAGTCACTTAACCCCACTTCCAAGCAAAAAATAAATATTATCCCCATTTGGGGCAGCTAGGTGGTGCAGTGGATAGAGCACCAGCCCTGAATTCAGGAGGACCTGAGTTCAGACCAAACACTTGTTATGTACTAGCTGTGTGACCTTGGGCAAGTCACTTAACCCCAAATGCCTCACTAAAAAAAAAAAAACAGGGATAACAATAGCACTTCCCTAAGGATCCAATCCAACGAGATCTATGTATGTAAGTATGTAAGTACATAAGTTATGCTTTGTAAACCTTAATACCCCATATGAATGCTAGCTATTATTATCTGATTTAGATCTAGGAGGAGCTCTGAAGATTGTCTAGTTCAGGGGTAGGGAACCTGCGGCTTAACCCCTGGTCTGGTCCAATTCTCTCACTTTCCAGATAAGGAAACAGGCCCAGAGAGAAAAAGGCTTGGGGGGGGGGGGGGGGATGGAGATCCACAGAATCATAGGATCTTGGAGGTCAAAGGTCACATAATGGAAGATCAGAGATTCAAAGCCAGGGCCTCTGACTCCAAATCCAGTTAACTTTCTCCTCTGTACCCCAATATATATCTTCAAGCTTTGGAAGAGTCACAGAAGAAGCTGACAGACTTGTTCTGTTTGGCACCAAAGGAACAACAGGGAGCTGCTGGAAGCCTGATTTGATATAAGGAGGCACACTTTATATCCATGAGAGCTAGCCAAAAGTGAATAGATTATTACAGCAGGTAATAGGTTCTCTTTCATGGCCTGAAAGCTAACAATGAATGCTTACTTGTTTGGCTATGTGGTGTGTGTAGGGGGCAGGGGTGTCTTTTTTCAGGTGTAGTTTGAACCAGACAGCCATTGAGGTCCCCTCTAATTCTGAAATTTTCTGATTCTTTGAACTGCTGTGGTCCACAGTTGTACCTTTGCCCAAGAAGATCCCCATCTCTTTTCTTTTCTTTTTTTTTACTAGGCAATGGGGTTGAGTGACTTGCCCAGGGGCACACAGTTAGCAAGTGTCAAGTGTCTGAGATCCCCCTCTCCAAATATATTCTTACCTGCTCAGTTGTATACATTGAACATTTAAGCCTTTGTTCACAAAGTGGGAGCATGGAGTGAAGAGAGAACCTGAAGT